>NC_135534.1:206449155-206749155 GCF_045843805.1 Urocitellus parryii
GCCCATGCCCTTGATAATTCAAAGCCTCGTGTTTACCGCAGACCTCCTTGACAATGACGCTGATGTTATAAGGGGCCCTAGGTTCTGGGAGCTGAGCTGAGCGGGTTACAGCTACTGCTTCCTGGAATCCTCACGGGGACTGTGGCTCAGTCTTGCTATTCTCCCCATTTACAGACGAGCAAACTGAGGCCCCGCGGGCACCCGACTGCAGGGTGGAGACTCGTACCGGGCGTCGGACTCCAGAGTTGGAACAGAGAGGCAGGTTGGTGAATCCCCTGGACTTCACGCATCTTCTCCGGTTGTTGCTGAACGGCGCAGTCTATAGTCTCCCAGCACTCGGTCGGCCTTGCTAATTATTTCCTGAGGGTGGATTCCCAGGAAGAGAATTATGGAGTCAAAGGGCAGGACTGTCTTTAAGACTCCCGTCCCCCTCGCCCCGCTCTGGCCTTGCCCTTGGAATCTCTAGCCTTCTTTCCCACACTGAGGCGAGCTGACCTTGGGTGGGAAGGCTCCAGCCGTGGCCTCCCTCCCCCAGGCTCTCTCTGCCGTCTCTGCACCTGACAACGTGGGGGAGACCTGCCTCCCACAGCCCAGGACCCGGCCTGCATCCCAGCACGGAGGGTCTGCACGGGGCTGAGGCAGTGGAGAGGGAGGGTCCTGGTGAAGGGGTGAGGTGGCTCCCGGCACAGAGTGAGAAGGAGCCCCTGGGCCAGCCTAGACCTGCTCCAGTGGCTGAGTGCTCCTGGTGACGCAGCCTCCCACTCTGGTGTCCAAGCGGCGGCCCCCCAGGAGAAGGAAGCCCCCGCTGCTGGAGGGTCCTGACAAACGCTCTTTGTACTGAGACAAGTGCTCTGGCTGGGACAGCTCTGTCTAAGCCAGGTCCCCTGCCTGGAAGGCCTCCCACGGGGGATTTCGAGTCTGAGCCAAAAGGAGAAGCGCTTGCAGGCTGGTTATCACCGCGGCTGACACTCTGTTCCGAAGCTCAGCTGCTTAAGACAACAGTGTTTATCATCTCATCTGGGTTTTGAGGGTTGGCGATGCAGGAGCAGTTTAGCTGGGTGGCTCCTGTTCAGGGCCCCTCCATGGGTTGAAGTCACACGTCAGCAGGGACTGTGGCAGCTACCACTGGACTGGGCTGGAGGAGCCACTTCCAAGATGGCGCCGTCTCCTGGCTGTTTGGTGGAAGCCTCAGTTTCTTGCCCCAGGGCTTCTCTATAGGGCGGCTTGAGAGTCCTCACAACGTGACCAGAGCGAGCAACCAAGAGAAAGAATGAGACAGAAGCCATAATTTATTTATTTATTTGTTAATTTTGTACTGGAGTGGAACCCAGGGCCTCTCATATGCCAGGTGAGACCTCTACCAGTGAGTCACATCCCCAGCCCTTTCCTTTTTATTTCAAGGCAGAGTTTCACTGAGTTGTTGAGGCTGGCCTCAAACTTGGGATCCTCCAGCCTCAGCCTCCTGAGTAGCTGGGACGATAGGCGTGTGCCATGGAGCCTGGGGCAGCCACAGTCTTGTATGTCCTGCTCTTGGCAGTCGCGTTTCTTCATTTCCACTGCTCATTAGAAGTGTGCCCTGCCTGCCGTCCACTCTGAGAGGGCACAGCTAGGCCTGCTCTAAGGAAGCAGTGGGTAGATTTTAAAACCACTGCAGCTGCTTCCCAGGGATCAGAGAGGACTCATGTAGGGTGGACGGACAGTGCTGAGCCCAAAGCCTGCTACCGGCAGGGGATCACTGTGGTTCTATTACAACGACAGCACGTGGCACCCAGTCTGCCCCAAAGGGCACCGTTGGCATCATCTCCCCAAACCCTACCCCCCTTCTTTCAGCCCTTGTTCTCAGCAGCCAGAGGGTCCCCACTGCCACCAGGATTAACCCTTTGCCTGACAGGCAAGATCAAGGTCAGTGCCCCGACCCCATCCAAACCCACCCCTCTGTCTCTACAAGATGTTTCCTCTATGCAGACACTTCCTCCCCCCATTCCCTGAGCCAGGCTGTGACCCTCCAAGAATCCTGTCCCCCCTGAAGCCCACTTTCAACTCTAAGCCTTTGCCTCCACGTTGCCCCTTCTCCAGCCGTGTCTGAGGCCACACCATGTCACCCATCTGTCCACCCCTGTCATCCTGCCTCCTGACCAAGACTGCTGCTCCTCTCACTCCCTGGTCTAAGAGGCCAATCTGTTTGAGCCCAGGGGTGAGCAAGGAAGAGACCCCTGCCCTTCCACAAGGCACTGCCAGAAGTGTCTCTTGAAGACAGATTCATGGCTGGTACTTCTGAAGGTGCAGTGTGGAGCTCTCAGTGGGTGCACAGGAAACACCTGCAGAAGTAATTGTCCCTGGGCAGGGCCATCATCCCCTCATCACCACCATCACCATCACCATCACCATCATCACCATCACCATCATCACCATCATCACCATCACCATCATCTCCACCATCACCATCATCTCCACCATCACCATCACCATCACCACCATCACTACCATCATCATCATCTCCACCATCACCATCACCACCACCATCACCATCACCATCACTACCATCACCATCATCACCATCACCACCATCACCATCACCACCATCATTACCATCATCACCATCACCATCATCACCACCATCACCATCATCATCACCACCATCACCATCATCACCATCACCATCACCACCACCACCACCACCACCATCATCATCACCATCACCATCATCACCATCATCACCATCACCATCACCACCACCACCACCACCACCATCATCATCACCATCACCATCATCACCATCATCACCATCACCATCACCACCATCATCATCATCATCATCACCATCACCATCATCACCATCATCACCATCACCATCATCACCATCACCATCATCACCATCACCATCACCACCATCATCATCATCATCATCACTATCACCATCATCACCATCATCACCATCACCATCACCACCATCACCATCACCATCATCACCATCACCATTATCATCACCATCATCACAATCACCACCATCACCATCATCATCATCACCATCACCATCACCACCATCACCATCACTATCACCATCATCATCACCACCACCACCATCACCATCATCACCATCACAACCATCACCACCATCACTACCATCATCATCATTTCCACCATCACCACCATCACTATCACCATCACCACCATCACCACCATCACCACCATCACCATCACCAACACCACCAACACCACCATCACCACCATCACCATCATCACCATCACCACCATCACCACCATCACCATCACCAACACCAACACCACCATCATCATCACCATCACCATCATCACCACCATCACCATCTCCACCAGCCTCATGACCACTACCACCATCATCCCCACTATCTCCACCACCACCATCATCTCCACCACTAATTTGGGGGCAAAGCCTCTCCTGGCACAGCAGGCTTCTTTCATCCCCGTCAGGCTCTGCAGTGTCAGGCAGGGTGAGGTCCTGGCCACCACCCAAGACAGCCCCTTACCTGTGCCAAGCTCTACCCCTCTGGGGTCAGAGGACTCCTGCTCTGACAGTGTGAGGGTCCCCATGCTCTTGGCTCAGCTTGTCTGTACTCATGAATGACCACACAGAGCCCAGCTCCAACTGGCCTATCCAGGTGCCCCAGCTCCTGCTCTCCCCTTGGGGGCTTGCATGGCCCCTTAGCCTGAGCTTGGGAGTGTCAGAAGCCCTCATGCAGTATACCTCTAAGATAAACCTGCCTGACAGCCCGACACCTCTCCTAGCTGACAGTGCATGTTGCAACCCTGCCAAAGCGCCCACTCTGTGCCCAGCATCAGAGGTGGCTAACTCTGTCTCTCCCCTCCAGAGCCCTCTGGCCACAGGACGGACCATCCTGGGCAGAGGGCACGGGGGCCAGCCAGGTTCAAGCCCAGGCCGAGGCAGCTAGGCCTCCTGGATGTTCCAGCATGTGGCGCCAGCCCTGTTCTGGGCAGAGCCCCATGTCTGAGGCCTGGGCTCAGAGCAGACAACCATGCTAATCCTGTCCAGGGCTGGTGGCTGCCCCCGCTGAGGAGGGAGCGAGCCGCCCGCAAAGCTGGTTTGGAGCCCCGTTAGCTGCGGATGGCATCGTGGTGCCACCAGGAGATTATCCACACGCGGCTAGTCCCCAGTGGCCAGCCCAGCGCCCCCAGGGAAGGCAGCTAGCTTAATAGGAGACTCCTGGGAAGGGGCAGGGCGAGGAGGAGGGCTAATCAAGCTGTCCTGATTGTAATTGTCCAAAGGTGCTGGCCTCTCTCACAAACACCCGACCCGGCCCTGCCTCTGCGTCTCGGCAGGACTTCTCCCTGCTGGGCCGAGCTGGGTAATGTTCTTTCAACATAACTCTATTTAAATTCACATTTCCATCATCCCCCAGAGGAGCCGGCGAGAGCTGAGCTGCGTGGTCTAAGCCGGGAAAGGATTAGATGGGGTGGGTGTTATTTTTTCCTCTTATTTTTCCTTGGTGGTGGAGATGGGGCTGTGGTTAGGGGAGGGGGAGGGGGCTCTCTAGCATCCTGCAGTAGCCAAGTTGGAAGAGCCGTTCGAGGCCAGCTAGTCCAACATCCTCGATGTCCAGATGGGAAACCGAGGCCTGGCAGAGCCCCCTTCAGGGGGTCTTCTCCAGAAGACCCTGGGGCTGGTGTCAAGAAAGGCTGGCAGAGATGGGGAGGCTGGGGAGGGGCTTTGAGTCTTGAGGAAGGCCTCTGCCCTGCCCCTTGGCGGGTGGACAGAGCCAGGGAGCCCCCTGAAGACCCAGCTCCTCCCCCGCTGCTCTGCTGGGTCCTAGAGGGGGTGGTGCTGAGCGCCTGTCATGAGTCACTTGTCTCAGGAACACAGCTTGGGCCTCATTTCCTCCACAGGAGTCCTCAGGGGCTGACAGAGGCCACGGCCTCTCGGGAGAGTTACGGGCAGCGGGGCCATCAGGCATGCATGGGCCCAGGGCCACAGGAAGTGTCCCGGAGTGTGGCTCCCAGGGGAGCCCAGGTCTGGGTCAGAGGCTGGCCTCTGCCAGCGAGTTGGAGCCATCTGAAGAGAGGAGGGTGGCGGGGGCTGCAGGCTGCCAGGAGCTGCAGGGGGCTCGGCCCGGCACTGCTGGGCCTGGGGTGTGGGGGAGCCGGCGGCTCAGACAGGAGGCTCGGAGAGGAAGTTGGCGCATCAGCTGAGGCTCCTGCCTTCTGGGTGCCAGGGATGTGCGAGGAAGCAGCTGGCTCTGTTTTTAAATTTCCTCGTCAACAGCTTGGGTGCTACGGAAAGAGCCGCCGTCCAGCCAGATCCCCTGCTGGGCCCTCACCATCGTGGTGACGGCAGGGTGAAGCAGGGGTCACCGTTCCCCCAAGCAGCCGGGCAGAACCCTCTGATGTCCAGCCCCAGTGGACCAGCCGTGGACCAGCCCTGCGCTGTGGGGAGGCTCAGGAGGGTGCCACTGCCCGCCTGTGCCCTAGGCCAGGAGTGGGAGATGTGACCCAGCTTTGACCACACTCTGACCCAGGGGCATAGATTAGTGGACCCCCTCCTCCAGGGCCAGGGAGGTGCAGGGGAGGCTCCTTCCAGGATGCCACGGCACTGGGCTGCCACAGCTTGGGTCCAGTGTGGGCTCTTTCCCACCTCCTACAGGGCCAAGGTTCCCCAAATGTCAGGTGCTGTGGAGTCCTGACCCAGGATCAGAGAGGTGAAGTGCTCCTAAGCTGCACAGCCTCTCCTGTGCCACCCCTCTCCCATGAGGGCCCCTCTGTGACCCGTCTGCTGTGCCAGAGCCCCGGGAGGGTAGTGGGAGAGCCAGGGACACTGGGTTCTTGGACAATGGGCTCCTCAACTGTGGTCTGTGACCTCTGTCAGGTCACATCCTCTCTCTGACCTGATTGTCCCCATCTGCTAGTCAGGCCTACCTGTTGGGGCCCTTGCAGAAGTCAAAGCAGATAAGGGACAGGAAGTCACTGTGCTTACGGATTGTGGGGAGTCACAGGCACAGGGGCTGAGGGAGCAGAATGGTGTGTCATACGGGAGAGGGCAGACTGTCCGTCGGCTCCAGCATGGCAGATCCCCCTTGCTGGCCCATCCTGGGGTCCCTGAGCAGGGGCCAGACACGAAGGTCTAACACAGCACAGCTACACAGGTGGACATGAGCTTAGTCCCAGCCTTGCCACTTCCTGACCTCGGGCCAGTGACTTCACCTCTCAGCCTCAGTTTCTTTATCTCTAATAAAGTAATCTGAGAAATCTTAATCTGAGAAAATAAAGTAATAAGATAAACTCCTTGGGTGGCCATGAAGGTACAATGGGAAGAGGCATATCACCAGCACTACCACCACCATCACCATCACCATCACCACCACCATCACCCCATCACCATCACCATCACCATCACCATCACCACCACCATCACCACCATCACCACCACCACCACCACCATCACCCCATCACCATCACCATCACCACCACCACCACCCCATCACCAGCACTATCACCATCACCATCACCACCACCACCATCACCATCACCACCATCACCATCACCATCACTACCACCATCACCATCACCACCATCACCAGCACTAGCACCAGCACCATCACCACCACCACCATCACCATCACCATCCCATCACCAGCACTATCACCACCACCATCACCACCACCACCTCATAACCAGCACTATCACCACCACCACTACCACCATCACCACCACCACCACCACCACCACCACCACCACCATCACCACCATCACCCCATCACCAGCACTATCACCACCACCACTACTATCACCACTATCACCATCACCATTACCATCATCATCACCAGCACCATCATCACCACCATCACCATCACCAGCACCACCATCACCATCACCACCACCACCTCATAACCAGCACTATCACCACCACCACTACCACCATCACCACCATCACCATCACCACCACCATCATCATCACCAGCACCATCATCACCACCATCACCATCACCAGCACCACCATCACCATCATCATCACCATTACCATCTTCATTACCATAACCACCACCCCATCACCAGCACTATCACCACCACACTACCACCACCACCACCATCACTATCACCCTACCATCACCAGCACCATCACCATCATCATTACTATCACCATCTTCATTACCATCACCACCATCACCAGCACCACCACCACCACCACCACCATAACTAGTACTACCATCACCACCACCACCATCACAGCTGTCACCACACCTCACCACTACTTTTGCACAAGGCCCTCATTCCCCCCTTGCACCCTGACCCTAGGCCACAGTCCCTCCCCCACGCAGGCCCGGAGCAGTACTAAGAGTTAAAACTCCCTGCCTGCCTTGCAGCGCCCAGCATTAATTCCTTGATTACCAGGCTCCAAAGCCATCCCTGCTCAGGCCCACCCTGTGGGGCCTGATTATGAAGCAGGTGCCTATTTTTGGCCCAGATTTTCTGCTGACAGCCCCCACCTGCCACTCTGGCCTCCTACTTTCTCCCACAAATGATCGACGTCAGAACCCAGAGGGTTCACAGAGGAGCTGGACAGAATAAACTATGGTCATGGGCGGCCCTAGGGCTCCAGTTCCAAAGGGGCCCAAGGGGCTCTAGGCAGGGGCCCCGGTGGAGTCCTGGGGAGAGGGGTGCTTGCTCCAAAGCCTGGCACCCCACCCCTTGAGTTTCAGAAGGAGATAGCTCCGGGGACCAGGGCAGTGGGTGGGAGGTAAGCAGGTTTGGCTGTGTCCTATTTCAAGGTCCCTGGGAGAACCCCCTCTAGTCCTAGCAATTGAGATTAAACTGCTCAGACTAAAATAGCCGGCAGGGCCGGTGGTCCGACCCCCAGGCACGAGTCTCTGCCAGGAAAGTGCCCATCCTGAGTAACCGCAGGCCCCAAGAGAAGGGTTTTGAGAATCAGGGCCAGGGGTGAGGGGCTGTGTCCTCCCCCTGGGGCAGCACCCAACAGCCACCCCAGAGAGGGAAGCAGGAGGAGCCACAGAGGGGCCTCCAGCAGTTCATGGCCGCAGCTCTGCCCTCAAGCAGGATCCACCCGGCCCCTGACAGGGAGAGCAGAGGGGGGAATCTCTGAGCCCAGCAATCGGGACCTTGTTCCTGAACTTCCTTTGACTTCCCAGGACTGGAGGGAAGGACTCGGGCCAGATGGGGCCTCTGCGACCCAGGTGGCTGGGTCCTGGACCAGGCACCTGCCGTGACCTGGGGCGTGAGATCACGGGCCCCCTGCTGGGACTCCCCCACTCCAGATCCAGAGCCTCAGAACCGTGAAATCCAGCCTCTCAGGACGTTTGGGAGAGTGTTTTTTTTTTTTTTTTTTAAAGAAAGAGAGATAACAAATGGCAAAGGAATTTGAAAATGCTTCCCACGTGTGAGGAGGGCTGATTCTGTGTGCCATCTTGGAGGGTGGGTGTGGGCCGTCTGGGAGGGGGTGGGAACAGGGAGGGGGTGGGGAGACACGGAGGCTGCAGGACACCTGCTTCCTCCTGAGCATGTGATGCTGCTTGAGAGGTCACCCAGCCCTCTCTGCCATCGCCCCGTTGGGTCCACTAGCCTGGGGCTCAGCTGGGACCAGGAGGACCCGCTCTCGCCCCCACCCAGAGCTATGGCTTCCCCATCTGTCAAGTGAGGTGTCTGGATTTAACTTGAGCTTCAGAACCAGCTCTCACATGGGACCCCGCCTCCCGGGCGAGCCTCAGAGCTGTTCTGGGTGGGGGTGGTTCTGGAAGGGTCCCAGTGCCCTGCTGGCTCCCGGTTTCCTTCCTCAGCCCTTCCTGCCTTCAGCCTCCACGGAGTCCCCCACAGAACCTGAGACCAAAGGTCACGTGTAAGGCCCTGCCCCGATGGCCGCCGTCGTCGACACCCTAAACTGGCGCACATCACAGAATCGCCCATCCCTATTAATACAGCGGCGTGAGATCACGGGCTCCAAGTGGCTCTGGTCCCTGCCAGTCCAGCCGGTGACTGTGACCATGGGGGAGGCGACCAGGGCAAGGGGGCGTGTGCTGGCTGGACTTAGGGCTGGCCAGTGCTGTGTGGGGTGCAGGGACGCTGCCGGATGCGAAGGAGTGCTGCAGTAGAGGCCATCGGGACAGGCAGCGTGTCATCTCTAAGCAGCAAGGAACCAAGAGGGTGACTCAGGTGCAGTCTCGGGACAGGCGGGGCAGGGAAGCTCCTCAGGGTGACCTAGGGGACCGTCACTAGGAGCTGGTGGGCTCCTTGTGAAAAGCATTTGGGGACTCCCAGAAATAACTGGGGTGACTCTGAGAGTGGGGGTGGGAGGCAGTGGAAGGGCTGTCCCCTCATGTGACTGCGGAGCTCACGGCCGCCTGTGGGAACCCCAGGATTTAGAGGGCCTGCCAGCCTTCCAGGAGGCCATAGTTCTAAAGACGTCCACCTCTGATTCCCTGCCACCTCAGGGCTGTGGTTGGGGACCTTCCTCACTGCAACCCTGACCCGTGGCCCTTCCTGTACCTGGGGTGTCTCCAGCTGACCTGTGGCTCCTGACATGGACTGGGGGTCGGAGGGACCCAGGAGAGGGGACATCCTCCACACTCTGCTGCAGAGGGAAGCCCGAGTCACAGCCCTGTGGTCACTCAGCTCCTCAGACATCTTCATAACACTAGTAATGACAGGGCAGCTCCCTCTGAGAGCATGGGCTCCCGCGTGGCTCCAGCAGGAGCATGAAGGCCACGTGGTCTCAGGGATGCCACCTGGGAGTGTAGGCTGACAGACCAGGGAGTGTAGGCCGCAGGGTGGGCAGGGGGGCTTTGGTGGCTGCCTGCCCGCCCCCTCTGGGGGGTGGCTGTCTGGGATGTCTTTAAGGATGCTTTGTTAAGCCCTATTAAATATGCATGGTCCCCCATTAAACTTTAATGTCCCACTTTGAGGTGTCACATTTTTCACCTCCTCCTGGGTTGGAGGAGGGCTGAGCAGAGAGCCCATGCCCGGCCCGCAGGGTCTGGCCGGGAGCCGCTGCTGTGCACCCCTCTGCCTCCACCCAGGCCTCAGGCAATGCTGAGCTGGGAGACTCTGCCCCAGGTCCCCTGCTCCCACCCCCAGGCTGGAGGGCCCTGTCACTAGCATTGTCACACTGAGCTGAGCTGGGGTCTGGAAACCTGGAAAGGGCCAGACAGCACAAACGTTTTAGACTTTGCATATTCATCTTTGATTTCTTTTTATAACTCCTTAAAAATGCGAACATCATTCTTAGCTCAGGACTGAACACAAAGCAGGCCGGAGCTGGATAGACCCAGAGGCCACAGCTGCCCTCCAGGGCCCCAGGGATACCTGTGGAGGAGCCCAGCACTTTGGAATCTTCCGGGCCTGGGGCAGGAGCACTGACCTCCCAAATGCTCACAGTTTGAGCTCCTCTGTCTTCCTCCCAGGGGCCAGGGACCTGGTGACAGTAGGGGAGAGGGATGTTGTCTCCCCACCCCACGACGCCTCCTTCCTGTGCTGCTGGTGGCCCTCACCTGGGGCCTCAGAGGACTTGGGAGGATTATGAGAGATGAGGGGGGATCAAGCCAGTGTTCAGCCCACGGCTGCCTGCAGCCATCCATCCACCCAGGGCCTCCAGATACCAGAGGCAAAGTCATAGACAGGTGGCTCACACCCAGTGGGAGGGCCCCATTTCCCAAACCAAAGACAAAGGAAAGCGAGGGTGGTAGGGATGTGGAGAAGTCGGACCCCTGTGCCTCGCTGCGGGAGTGGGAACAGCACCATCACTTTGGACATCAGTTCAGCAAAGCGTTAAACAGAGTTACCAGTTAACCCGGAAAATCCTGGTGTGTCCCCAGGAGGAATGAACACATAGATCAAACACAAGAAAGTGTATGCAGATGTCCAGGGCAACACCGTTTCCAATAGCCACGTGTGGAACCCACGAAATGGCCTTGGACGGAAGAATGGGTCTGCACTGTGGCCTGCAAAGGAATCGCAAGCCGGGCGCGATGGCGCACGCCTGTAACCCCAGAGATTTGGGAGGCTGAGGCAGGAGGGTCACAAGTTCAAAGCCAGCCTCAGCAACTTAGCCCTGTTTGTAAATAAAATATTTAAAAAGGGCTGGGCATGTGGCTCAGTGGTTACGCACCCCTGGGTTCAGTCCTGGGTACCAAAAAAAAAAAATAAAGGCATGATGTGTGACGTACTGATACCCTCTCCAGCCTGGGTAAACCTCGACACCCTCGTTCTGAGGGAAAGCAGCCAGGTGTAAAAGGCCACACACTGTGATTTCACTGACATGAAATGTCCAGGATAGGCATATGGACATATAGGCATATGTTCCCCTAGAGGGGAACAGGAGCCATTTGCAGGAGCTGGGGCAGGGTGGGGTGGGGACTGTTAATTGGTTGCTGTCTGAGGTGATGAAGAAGTTCTGGAACTAGACAGAGGTGCAGTGGCACAATATTGTAAATGCTCTAAATGTATCGTAGGCTGTAAAGTAGCTAAAATGGCCAATCTCAGGATGTGCACATTTTATCACAATAATAATAAGACCATATTTATGAAATAGAACACATGACACAAGCTAGCATTTTAATATCATAAAATACCATGCCCAGGCTCGTGGAACCGGAATCTCTGGTGGGAGACTCAAGAATCTGGACTTTTGCCATCTCCCTGGGTCGGGGGTTGATTCTGATGGACAGCTGGCATGGGACATTGCCGAGCACGGTGGCAGCCCCCTGCCAGAGCCCACCCCAGGAAGAAGTTCTGCAGAGAAACAAAGAAGCCCAGGGGTGGAGACGGAAGCGCGTTGGCGAGGACCCTCCCTTCTAGTGAACCTTCAAGGCTGCCTGCTTCCTGCTGGGGTGGCACCTCGACCCTGGAGAGCGGTGGGTGGGGATCGAATCAGGGATGGGCAGGGCTCCCTCCAGGCAGGTCTGATGGCCGGGCCAGGCCGGGCTCTGGGGGAGGAACAGCCCAGGCTCCCGGCCCAACCTCAGCAGAGGCAGAGTGTGGCTTCCGAGCTTGGAAGAGGAGGTCTGCGGCCCAGCACTCGGCAGGTGGTCAAGGACACCGAGGACCGGCCGGTGAGGAACAGTGGAAGAATAAGGGACACCTCATTGTTAAAATTTTGATAATTTACTACAACCAGACAGTGTACCAGACGATTCACACTTGGCCACCCCATCTGCCTGCTTGGGACTTTAAATGAAAGAGTACAGACTCTTAATTCCACCACCAGAATAGAAATACACATCCAAAAGCTGAACCTACACAGAGGCCCAGTCTAATCCCACCCGGTGAAGGGGACTGTTGGACCGTGAACGAGGCTTTAGATGGCCTCTGGCTTCTGTTCTCTCCCTGCAAGCAGAGTAGCCCTGGCTGAGCCCACTAGCGGTCACCAGGCTGCCAGAGGGACTGCCCAGGGAGCTTGGGAAGGGTAGCCACTAGTGGACTCTGCTGTCTTCACCTCATTTACTGTCCCCCCAAAACACACTTTTAAAGGGTCTGGGCAGGTGGAGGGGCATGGCTGAGCCCCTGTGGCCTGAGACACTGCCAGTGTCCACTCTGTTATCCTGAACAGGAGGATGTGGGTGGCCCACTGGCTCCTGAGAGGCCTGAGGACCAAGGACAAGACCCTGTGGGCTGGGGGTGTGGGTCCAGTCCCACAGCAGCTTCTCCACGCTGCCTGAGCACGCTCAGAGCCTGGGCCTCCCCCAGCCTCCACTGGACGGCTGACTGCCCCCATTCTCCCGTGGCCCCGTGTCTCTGCATGTCTCTGCGAGGGGCGTGGCTCGGCCCTCCCTCTCCCTCTCCTCCGCGTCTTGGCAAGACTCTGCTGTGTAGCTGTCTGTTCCTCTGTCCGTGTGTCTACCCGTCCCTCTCCTGTTTCCACTGGTCCCTGTGTCTCTCTGCTCCTCTCTGACCCCACTGCATCTCGGGGGTGTGTGTCCATTTGCCCCATTTGTCTCTCTATGTCTCTGGGACTCTCTGGGTCTCTCCCTCCCCTTCAGTGGGATATCGATCACCTGGCTTATTCAACTCTATTATTTCTCAGGACATTTGCCTTTGAAACCTCAGCAGATGGGCTGGGCCTTGCACTGCCCAGGCCACATGGCCCACCAGGGGCCCAGGCAGAGGACATGGCTCAGGCCACAGCCCACTCCCCGTCATGCAGGCGCCCTCCTGCCTTTCCTGTGGCCTCCATGGTCCTGGCTGTGTCCACCTTGGCTTGTGACAGCAGCAGGCCAGGGCTGAAGTTCCTGCCTTGGCCCACGGGGCCAGCGGGGCCAGGGGTGCTGGTCAGTGGGCCCAGCAGGAGGCCTGGTGTGTGCCGGCTGTCCACGTCTGAACTCCGTCTCGGCTGGGCCTGGTGTTAGAGGGACCAGCCTGGTCCATGGGCACCTGGGGTGAACCGGGGCATCAGGTCTGGGCCTGTGGAGGCTGACATGACACAGCACAGGGTGGCCTCTCCTGTGACAAGGTCAGCTGCCACCGTCATAAGCTCCCCACCTCCAGTAGCTTCTTCCCCACCCCAGCCCTCACCTGTCTCCTGAGACTCCCACAGTTATTCAAGTGACAGTCCCTGAGAGGCACCTCTGTCTGGGTGGCCCCTGAGGGACTTGGATGTCCTGCTCTTCCATCTAGAGCTAGGGACAGAGTGGAATGACCAGGGTGCAGCTATCAAAGCAGACTCTGCACCTCCCCATAAGAACGGGGACACAGCAGATGGCCTTCCCTTCCCTGGACCACCCACCCCCTCAAGGACAAAGCCCAGACTCACTCCTTAGGGGCCGCAGGTGCCCACCTCTCCATGCCTCACTGCCCCACCCAAGTACAGCCACCCTGCCTTCTTTAGCTCTGCCTGTCCCTGCATGGTGGCCCCTAGTGGGCACCTGCTAGAGAAGGGGTGACATCTCTCCAGAGTCAAGCAGGAGGTTACAGGAAGAACCTCCTCCACGGGGATTCTGAGGGGGCTGCCCCTTCCCTGAGCCTGCCACATGGCCACATGACGGCCACATGCCGCTCCCTGCCCGGCTCTGCCCGCAGGGACCACAGCGGGCAGCTCCAGGACCCAATTGTCTCAGGAGTTTCCCAGCCAGACAGGAGACACTGGGGGACAATCACAGGGCAGCAGGGTGAGGACAAGAGGGCGTCTGCCCAGGCCGGCCACCCTGCTGTCCCCTTGCTCCCTGGCCCCAGCGTGCTCAGTCCTCTCCAACCCCAAGGGGCTGCACATCCCTAGTTCATGGTGGGGGAGGTGCAGGTTTGGAAATAAAGTTTGATACAAAAAGGAGCAGTGAGGGTCTAGGAAGGGCAAGCCGCTCCCTGGGCGCAGGGAGGACAGTGTCCATCTGATGGTCTGACGATTGTCACCCCCAGTGCCATGGTTCAGCTGCCATGCTCGGCTCCACACAGCTGCCAGCCTGGAGGGACACCGGCTGCTTTTCCCGACATGGGGCCATCCTGGTCATCAGTGGGGAAGCCGTCTCCAGCAAGGTCCCGTCTCCCCCACAGTCAGCCTGCAGGAAGGTTGACGGAGGTCCCAGGCCCGGGGGAACCCCTCTGGCTGCCTCCCGAGAGGTCATGCCTGTCAAAGACTGGACCTTGCACGCTGGGCCTGCAGGGACCGGGGCCCAAGGCAGGCAGGGCCCAGGCAGTTGAGGCTGAGCTGAGGTGCACCGAGGGCCTGAGGGGCAGGCACATAGCTCCAGAGGACCCGGGGATGGATAGGTTTTCCTCAGAAGTCCGCCACCCTCAGGATAGACGGGCCTGTGGGGAGGTGGTGACGGGCTGGGGTCAAGGTCTGGTGGCCCCAGTGGGCCACAGTTGAGAGCCCAGCTCCATGTCCTTAGAAAAGCAGTGTGACCTTAGAAAAGCCACTTTCTGACGCGGGACCTCACTGCCTCTCTGAAACGGGTTTTCCAACCAAACGGCCGTGGTCAGAAGCCCTGGTCTCAGTGGCTTTATAAGCACAAAGGTCTATTCTTCCTGCACACTGTCCATCTGTCTGTCCATCCCTCCTCTACAACGAGGCAGCAGAGCCCCGGGCTCTGCACCACGCTCGCACACCCTGCTCTCGGGTCTCCTTGGCCACACCAAGAAGGCCCGGGAGTGAGAGCCCCGAGTGGGCTTGGTGAACCCGATCTGTGGGGTGCGCAGAGCTGGCTGTGCCCGGGCCTAGTGCCTGCCGTCCTCCCCTCCCTGTCCTCCGTTCCTCATCCCTCTGGGCGGAGATGGATTGGGGTCCATCCCCAAGCCCCGGCGGCCTGCCGTGTCTGAGGGCCAGTGGTGATATCGGTTGCAGAAACGCTCTCTTTAAATCAACTCACTTGATGGCTGGTTTGTTTGCTGAGCCACTGGCGAAGGGCTCTAACTCAGGAGTGTCTAATTGTCCCTCTGCGCACCAGGAACTCTCTGAGCTGGCCGAGCTGCGTGTACATATCTCAGGCGGCCCCCACCTGCTGGGCACAGAGCCCCAGGGCATGAATAATCCATGAGCTGCGCCGTATTTTTCAGGGTGAGACCATGTATCAGGGCAGGGTATCACCCGTGGCACGATGAAGCACGCCCGTGTGCCCCAGCCGGGTCAGTGCCTAGAATGTGCCTCTTGGTTTTCATGCCGAGATCAGGGAAGGAGCCGAGCAGGCCGAGTGGGGGCTGAGGGCCAGCTCCTCAGGGGCAGTGTGGGGCTGTGGTCAAGGCCCCAGGTGGACAGGGCGGGGTTTGACTGCTGGCTGCACCACACAAGGTGTGTGATTCAGAGCAAGTACTGGGGAGACCTTGGCACCCCAGCCAGGTCCCCTGTGTTACCACCCCTTCAGCAGCTTCTCCAGGCCTGCTGGGAACAGTTTGCAGCCACTGGCTGGCACAAGGCGCAAAGCCCGGCTCTTAGCCTGGGGATGGGCAAATGCCAAGAGCGCCACCTATACCCTGGAGCTCCTTTGCAAGATCAGACAGAGCCCTGCCCTCCCTGTGCCGGCCTCTCCCGGAGCCCTGCCTTCACAAAACGACTCGCCCTCAAGCCCCGGATTTGAGTGGGCCTACAAACAGCACCAAAGGCAGCAGGTGACATCTTTCCTCTCTAGGCCTCTGTTATCTCCTCTGTGAAATGGGCATGCGGTCAGCCTTGGCACAAGGCTCACACACAGGGAGTGTTCCGTAAACAGAGCCTCTCCTGATTGACAGACCATGCCGGCGAGGATACAGCAGGCCCCTGGTGTCCTGGCCTCCTACCCAGAGGTAAGGTGGAGGTGCATGTGGGGCCTGGAGCACCTGTGGGCACCTCCTCCTCCACTCACAGCTCCGGCACAGCTCCACGGGTGCTTGGGACGCTGCTGGGTGCTTCACGTCTGGGGTCAGCTGGAGTCGTTCCTGCAGACCGTCCCTCGGGGGCCTGGGTTCCTACGGTCACGTGGGGGTGGCAGAGGGCCACACAGAAGACAGAGCTGCCACAGGACAGAGCAATGGGCAGGGACCAGGGCCCTCACACGCCCCAGCCTCGCCCCACCTCTGTGGAGGAACGTGAAAGGTGACGGAGCCTGTCTGGGAGTGGGTGAGGCGCCTGAGCTCAAGGCAGAGGTGTTGGCGAGTCGGCTGCTGCTTAGAAAGAGAAGGGGGGAAGGGGAGGAAGCTGCTCCTCCCCCCCTCATGGTTCTGTGGGGGGCCTTCCTCAGCTGGGCTGGATGTCGGACCCCACCTGAGCTGCTGTGACGTCAGCTCTGTCCCATGGGTCTGGGCACCCGCAGGGCCGGG
Source organism: Urocitellus parryii (assembly GCF_045843805.1). NCBI lineage: Eukaryota > Metazoa > Chordata > Mammalia > Rodentia > Sciuridae > Urocitellus > Urocitellus parryii. Next base: position 206,465,872 of record NC_135534.1, read on the forward strand.
GCTTCCCCCAGCATTGAATGTGACCAACCCAGGATGTCAGTTGTTTCCTCATGACTGAGGCAGAGCAGGAAGGGCCACCCGGTGCCCAGAGGGGCTCTGACCACTGGGCAATCCTGCCGCCTCTCAGGAGACTCCTGGGCCCTCAGAGCCACAGACACATGCTGGGTCCTCCCAAGGCCCTGTTCCTGGCCTGGGATGGGGTGTGCAGCCTGAGGACCGTCTCCACGGGGTGCGGGAGTCGGGGAGCCCCTGCCCTCACCAAGCCTGGCCCCCCCAGCCGCACACAGTCCAACCTGGGACTGAGGATCCTTAAAGCTGGCCGGGATCCTGTGGAGCCCCTGAGGGGGTGTGGGCCGTGTCTTCTGCCCCTCTGCCCCTCCGCTCCAGCTGCACCTTCATCAAGAGGAAAATCCCTGCCAGACAGTCCGCATGGCCGACTCCCGTCTCCAAGACCACCTCCCTGCCCACTGCTGCAGGGGGGAGGGGACCCTGGGAGACCCCCGCTCGCCCGCCCCCACTCGCTGCAGCCCCACCCTCCCCTTGGTCCAGGAGAGGCCCGGGCAGGTGCCCCGTCATGCCGTCAGCCAGGGCTGCCAGCTGCCGCCTTCAGCCACCGGGCGCCGCCTTCCAAGCCCGTCAGGTTCTCAGGTTCCTGGTGGGGAGATAATCGAGGAGGGAGTGACCAGGGGATTCGGGGGATCCCTGTCCACGGTGTCACGGCTGCCTCCCCTGTGGTCCTCGGGCACTGGGGGTGGCCCTCGGTCCTCCTGGCCACCCCCTACTCTGGGCCTCCCCCCGGGCACTGGCCATGTTCTCCGACCCACGTCCCGCCCTTGAGGTGACCTCAGAACAGCCACAAAAGCCCTGGGAGATACAGAGAATCCAATCAGCAGTCATTAAGTGCCGTCCAGCTGACCCGCCCGGGGAGACGGGCACACGGAGACCTCAGGACAGAAGGGAGCGGACGGATTAGGTGAATCCCATCAAGGCCGGAGCCCGTGGGGCTGGGGCGCGGGAGTGCAGAGGAGAAGGGGTGGAGCCGCGTCCTGGCTGGCCAGGAGCCCCGAGTCCCACGGGCTGCACCCCCGCAGGGAGGCCGGCTGGCAGGACGTCCCTCCCTCCAGCCGAGCCGGCGGCCCCCACAGTGCCCGCTGTGACAAAATCCATCCCTTGGTAAGTCAGCCTCTCGGGCCCAAGGAGGCTCGGAACACAGGGAAACCAAACAGGAATGTGAACATTTCCTTCTCCCACGGGCTCCTGTCGGGTGGCCCCGGCGTGTGTGAAGTCTGGGGGGGTTTTGCTGGTTAGGGGGTGCGGTCAGCCTTGCATTCCGAGTTACAGTGGGAAGCCAAGCCCTGGATTTGAACTTGGGGTTTTAAATCGCCCTTTTAGAATCTTCGTGTGGGGTGCTGGCGTTCACGTTTGTAAATGCAGCTTGTGAGAAAAAAGACGGTCTTCCATCTGCGGAGGGGACAGTCTCTCTGTCGAGCCTTTGAAGTGCTTAAAAAGAAAACCAAGTATATTGGGTTTATTTATGCAGTTTAAAATGTTTAAAGGAGCTTGATTAACGGGCTTTGTAAATGGGACCCCACAGTAATCAAACGGTCCTTGCGAGGGAAGGTTCCGGAGTGCTGGGTCCCTAAACAGGACAGCAGCCCGCGCACAGGGAGCCCCAAGGCCTACAGAAGGCAAGCCTCCTGACAGGTGGCATTCAGCAGTCCCACGTTAATGGATCAAAGTCATTATCTGAAGAAATTTCTGTGCGTGAAGGCCACCCCAGAGAACAGCAAGCAAGCCCCTGACAGAGTGGCATTTCTGTTTCCATTTAGAACTTGTCCCAGCCGGGCACCGGGGCACACATCTGCAATCCCAGTGGCTCGGGAGGCTGAGGCAGGAGGATCACAGGTTCACAGCCAGCCTCAGCAACTTATGGAGGCCGTAAGCCACCTAGTGAGACCCTGTCTCAAAATTTAAAAAAAAAGTGGGGGGGACTGGGGATGTGGCTCAGTAGTTAAGTGCTCTTGGGTTCAGTCCCTGGTACCAAAAACAAACAAAAATCCCACTTCTCCCTCCTGTGCACGCACACCCCCCATCCCCTCCCAGGAGGAGAGCCTCGAGGGACAGGCTGGGCTGAGGCCACCGTGCACAGGTGAAGCGTTTCTAAACCTTTGGGCCTCAGGTGGAGACTGGCCCACGGGGCTCTGAGGGGCTCAGAGGGTCTCGTTGAGCCTCTGGACAAGGGAGCCCCGGCTGGCACTTTCTGTGCCCCTGACGGCGACGAAGCTTGGTGGGCATTGGCCGTGCCATCACGTAGGGACCACATTATGGATGGGGACAGATGCTGCAGGGCTGGGACTGGTCCTGGGACGTGGTCCTGGTCCCAGGACCCTGTGCTTGCCATCTCCCTCCTCCCCCGCGACCTCTGTGAGATCCATGGCGTGACCCCACTCTGCAGGTCCGTCACCTGTGGCTCGGGGACTCTGGAACCCACAGCAGCACAGACAGGGACCTGCAGCTCCTGGGCAGCCCCAGTCCAGCGGGGAGATGGGCCTCCAACAGGTGGCCTGCGACAGTTTTGTGATAGTTATGGCCAGTGCTTTGTGGGCCAAGGGCCGGAGCGCAGAGGAATGTAGCAGGGACACCTGGGCTGGTGAGGGACAGGGAGGCCAGCTGGGGAGGCTGGGCGGGCACAGAAGACCCGGAGGAACAGTGTCAGGTGACCCGACTGGACGTCCTCCAAGACCTGGGGGTGATGGGAGGGTTTGAGCGGGGAAGGGACATGGCTAGCCTTGTGTTTCCAAGCCACCAGTCACCAGAAGGCAGCAAGATGACTGAGGGGACCTGAGAAGGACTGTGGCAGGCAGCCGGGCTCAGGGCAGGAGCCTTGAGGCATGAGGACAGAGCCAAGTGGGAGCCCAGAGTGCCGCTTAGGACCAGAGCAGCAAGGGGTGGGAGCCAGGACTGGACCTCGAGCAGGACCCCGGGGCCAGGGTGGACCACACCCTGGCGCGTGGACACCTCTCTCTGCAGACCCTCTGGCCCGCCCCGCTGGCAGCCCGACTGGAGGACCTTGCACCAGCCTGGGATGCAGCGTGGCCAGGGACGAGTGGCCGCAGGGCTTCTGAAAGCTGGCCTCGGTGGGGCCCCGGCCCGGCCTGAGGTGCCCTCGCAGCGACCCGAACCTCTTAAGTCTTCCCGGAGGAGAGCGGGTAATTCGGTCTCCGTGTTTACTCCGCGGTGTGCGCCTCTGAATCTTTCATCTTGACTGCTGACTGTATCAAAATTCCCGTGGTAATTGGATCAGGTGCAGTATTTCCATGAGGATATTAAATCAGGCCTTCTGCCCGCGTCCAGAACGATCCGTTTCAGAATATAAAGACGCAGGCGATGGCATTACCCAGGGTATTTTTCCTCCTTTAAACTTTCTCCCCCTGCTCTTAATCACGCCGGTTCTTTATTTGTTGCCAAATAAATTGGGTCGTCCTCCCCTCCCCCAGCCATAGCCCAAGGAAAGGGCGGCTTATGGGCGGCGGGGGCGGGGGACGCAGGCGCATGGGGTGGCAGCTCCGAGGTCACCCAGGATTGTCCACCTGCAGGCAGAGTTTCCCGCAGCAGGGAGAGCCCAGCCGGCCTGTCCCTCTCCATGTCCCCAACAAGCCCGGACAGCCACATGACAAGGTGCCTGGGGCACCCAGCTTGGGGGGAGCCCCAAGTCACCAACCTGCCCCAAAGCCGCCCTCGTGGTGACCTCACCGCACGGTGGGACAGGGCCTGGTGGGCACCACAAGCCTCGGCCTTGGGAGGAGCAGAGACACTCAAAGGCCAAAAAGAAGAAGAAAAGAGAGGCAGAATACTGAGGTCGCACTAGAGGTTGGCGAGGCCGTGCCAGACGGCCCCGTCACCCAGAATGCCGGGCCTGGTGGGCGCTGCACCTAGGCCACCGCCGGCACCCTCCGCCATGGCCGATTTCACGTTACATGAATCGTCCTCCATGGAAACATACAGAGGCTCTGACCAGAAACGCTGTGTTACCCGCCGCGACGAGTGTCCATGTTCTGCCGTGTGGCTGAGCCTCCTTCTGTGGCCCCTGGACCCGACCCTCCCACCTTCACAAGGCTGACCTCGGAGAGGGGAGAGGGGGCAATGGAGACCAGGGAAGGAGGGGCAGGGCAGGTGGGACTGGAGAGGGGAGGCTGGGGCAATGGTGACCAGGGAAGGAGGGGGCAGGGCAGGTGGGACTGGAGAGGGGAGAGGGGGCAATGGAGACCAGGGAAGGAGGGGCAGGGCAGGTGGGACTGGAGAGGGGAGAGGTGGCAATGGAGACCAGGGAAGGAGGGGGCAGGGCAGGTGGGACTGGAGAGGGGAGCGTGGGGCAATGTGGAGGCGGGAGGAAGACAAGGAGGTGGACATGGGGGAGCAAGAGCTAGGGACCGCCCTGCGGAGGCCAGAGCACAGCCCAAGCGACATCAGGACCCCTGTGCTCAGCTGTGTGCGGAGCCGACGGTGGTGGGTAACGAGCAGGAGGGACCGCAGGGCAGGCGGTGGCAGGGCTCCAGTTCCCATTGAGTCCCCCTGGCCCCACAGCTCCACTGCCAGGCCCGTGCCCCCGAGGAATGAGCACCAGGATTCACAGAAAGCCCCCTCCGGGGAGCGTCCCTAGTAGCCTTCCTCACAATAGCCCCAAGTCAGAAGCAGCCCCCCTGCCCATCCCAGGGACAGTGGGTGAGCCAATCGCATGGAGCCCACGGGGAGAGAGTGCAGGCCGGGCTCGCAGTCACGCAGGCCAACCTCGCACCCATTAAGGCTGCTAAGCAGGAACGGTTATCTGCATGGTGGTTATCTGCATGGCGGCCTGCGGGTGGTGCACACCTGGACTGTCAGCTAGTTGGGAGGCTGAGGCCAGGGATCACTGGAGCCCAGGAGTTGGAGACCACCTGGGCAACGCAGTGAGACCCCACCTCAAAAAACCCACCCCCACCTTTTAAAAAATGTTTCAGTCCTGGGGACTGAGCCCAGGGGAGCTCTACTGCTGAGCTACCCCCAACTCTTCATTTTTCACTTGAGACTGGATCTCCCTGTGTGGCCCAGCCTGGCCTCCAACCTGTGGTCCTCCAGCCTCAGTCTCCCTGGTTGCTGGGAACACAGGTGTGCACCACCTTGCTCCCCAAGCCGGCTGCATGAGCTCTGCCAGAGAAGGCGGAGACAGGGTGGGAGTGCGGGAGGCACAGAGGAACTTCCTTCTTTGCTTTGGTTCTTGGGGTTGTCACTTGTTCACACTTGTAAACCCACCAGACCGCACACCTGCATCTGGGCATTTTACTAAATCTAAGTTCCACCCACTGCTACAGCTTGGACCTGGGTGTCCCAAAGACCCAGGTGTTACAGGCCTGGTCTCAGCTGGCTGCTGTGGGAGGGGCTGAAGGCTTTACAAGGTGGGCCTAGTGGGTGTCTTCTGGCCACAGGGGGTGTGCCTTTGAAGGGAAAGCCCCTGCCCCTTCCTCTTCCTCTCTTTATGCTCCTGGCCACCAGGGGAGGTGCAGCTTCGAACTCCTGCTGCAGAACTGTGAGTCAAAATAACCCTTTTCTTTTTTTTTTTTTAATATGTTACTTTATTTTTTTATCTAAAGAGAGAGAGAATTTTTTAATATTTATTTTTTAGTTTTCGGTGGACACAACATCTTTGTTTTATTTTTATTTGGTGCTGAGGATCTAACCCAGCACCCCGTGCATGAGCGAGCTACCGCTTGAGCCACATCCCCAGCCCAACCCTTTTCTTTTTGTAAGTTGATTATCTCAGGTATTTGTTATAGTAATGGAGAGCTGACTGACACATCCTCCCCCCCACCCCACCGAAAAAAAGTGTGACATGGAAAGCACGGTGGCTCCACCCAGGTTTTGGTGCAGTGGGTGGACAGGCAGGAGACAGAAGCTCTGAAGGAACCCCTCACTGGGCGGCGGCACCCAGGTCCAGGCAGCCGTTCATGCCAGCCAACTTCTGCCCTTTCCTGTGGTCCCTGCTCCTCAGAGCAGACGCTCCCTCGATAGGGGCAGGTGGCCTGAGGAACTTGTTATTTATTTGGGGACCCAGCTTGTTTGTCTAGTGGGAGGAGGGGCTGGCAGCAGCATCCGGAGACCAGATTCTGATTATAACTTCATAACGGGCACTGGCTATCCAGGAGGTGCTGATATTTATGGAATAAGTACGGTGCGATTTATGGCCGTATCTCCCTCTGATGTCCCATCTGATATGCAATTCAATTTCTTTTATTGTTTTTGGGCTTTTGCCACCGAGGAGAATGCATAAATAAATAAATAAATGGGCAAATGGCAGCCGGCAGGCCAGGCCGGGGCTGCCAGCCTGGTGTCTCCAATTCCATATTAGGCCCATCCATCACGCGTTATGAAGCTGGAGTCTGTCCCCTGGCCGGGACGAGCCACAGACATGCTGGTCACTCCCTGTTATTTAGGGGCCTCTGTTGGCAGGCCGCCCTGCTGTGCTCCGCCTGCCACGGGGCTGTGGCATCCCTCCTTGGGACCTGTGTCCGCGCCTCTCTGCCACTCACTGCCTGTCTCGGCTCTTGTGCATGAGGGACCTGCAGACTGATGGCGCCTGCCACCTGCCACCTCTCCCCCACCCGCCTTCCTGCTTCCAAGTCAAGCCACACCCTCCAGGCTCCGCGTGACCTCTCACCTGAGCCCAGGGTGGCAGGCGGCCTTTCTCCCAGGGCTCTCTGAAGACGGGCGGAGGCCCTGCCCGCCATGGCACAGGTTGGGCAAACGCTCCACGCAGACACACACACTGGCACTCGCTGTGCCAGGGGCCACAGGAGTAGCAGACCGTGTTCCTGCCGTCAGTGGTGCCCCTCTATGAGGGATGGGCAGGCTCCGTGGCTGGGATCTGGCCTTATTGCTGACCCCCAGGACTGTCCTCTGCTGGGGCCAGGACCCAGCCTGTGAAGGACAGAGCAGGGGAGCCCTGGGGCCGGCTCCAAGGCTCGCTCTGTGGTCACTCCTCGGTCCCGACTTCTGTAGACTGCTGAACCCTGAGAGTCCAGTGGCCTGTAGGGTCCCTCTCTGAGACCCCAGACACTGTACCTCAGAGGCCAGCCTCTGGCCTGAAGCACCCACCCCCAGGTGCCTCCCCAACTCAGAGCAGGCTGCCAGCCCCCTGTCCTCAGCCCGGCTGGGCCCAGGCAGGGAGAGCTGGGCCTGGCTCTGGGGACCTCCAGGGGCCACGCTCTGCATCAGTCCAGCTGCCTCTCCCTGGGCTCGCGGAGGTCACCTGTGGCCCGGCACCTCCATACCACACCCTCTCAGGTCGCCATGGCTTGCAGGTTAGTTCTGCCACACACACACACACACACACACACCCCATCCCCCCCCCACACACACACCCCATCCCCCCACCATCACACACACACACTCACACACACACCATCCCCCTACCATCACACACACACCCCCATACACACCACACCCCCACAATCACACACACACACCACACCCCCACAATCACACACACATACCACACCCCCACCATCACACACACACACACCCATACACTACACCCCCACAATCACACACACATACCACACCCCCACCATCACACACACACACACACACACACCATCCCCCCACGATCACACACACACATACCCCTACACATACCAACCCCCCACCATTACACACACACACACACACACACACACACACACACACACACACACCTCCCCATCCGGCACACAGCACACAGCACACACTGCGTGCACTCCCTCAGGTCCAGATGGAGGCTGGACAGCTCCCCTCTTACCTCCGAGACACGAGACACGTGAGTGAGAGAAAAGTGGTTTGCAAAAAGCACCCGCTGCAGACGGGTCCCTCCTGGGGGACGGGGAGAAGGCTGGCCTGGCTCCCACCAGGCGCAGGTTCAGGGAACAGCAGGAACAGCCTGTGCTTGGGCGGGCGCTCTGAGGCCTGCGCACTTCTCCCCGGGGCTGGCGGGATTCTAAGCCTCAGGGGCTGCGGTTCCTGAAGGATTCATCCTGGAACAAGGAGAGGTGAGGAGGACAGGCCAGGAGGACAGGCCAGGAGGGCAGGCCAGGAGGGCAGGCGGGGGCTGCAGGACAACCCTGACCCCTCCTGACCCTTCCTGGCCCATGGCTTCTGGCAAGTGGCTTGTGTCCCTGAGTGTCTGTTTCCTGCTCTGCATGTGGCTGGTGGCCCTTCTCTAAGGGATCACCTTGGGGATGAATCGGGGCGATTCCATGTCAAGGGGTGGGCAGGGGGCCTGGCCCAGTGGGGGTGAGGGGCCCCCAAGTCTGCCATAGACAGAGAAGAGTCCTCCAGGAACGGCCTCCTCCCTGTCCCTGGGCCGCTGTCGGCAGGTTGCACTGTGTCCACCTCCTGTCCTCCAGGTCCCCCAGGGCCGCCCTCGGGGGAGGCACAGACTTGGCAGCCTGATGGCTCCATTTCTAAGCCCCCACCTTGGCCTTCTGTCTCGAAGGCTGGCAGGCCACATAAATTTCCGGGCCTGTGCAGAGCCCGTTAGCAAAGCAGGGAATGCTAATGGGCTCCTGGGTCCCAAGCGAGAATCTGCCTCTCCCTGACATTTGTAAAGTTCGTGTTTTCAAAATAAAGCCACGTGAAGGGAGAGACACCTTGTGGATCCCCTCCCCTTCCCTGCCCTTGGCCCTCACTTCCCCTTAAAGGGCCAGGGATCCCAGGAGCCGGTGGCTGGGCCGTCTCTCCTCCTCCCTCCTCCTCTCTTGCTTGTCACTTGTTCCTCCATCCCACACTACTTATTGAGCACCCAGTGCTATGAGCACCGCCCTCAAGGACAGGGCAGTGGGGACGCAGTGTGTTTTGTCTCCTACAGGGTGGGTTCCATGTCCTGGAAGGCAGCTCAGCAGCCAAGGGGGCCGTGTCCGGGCACCACAGGGCCTCGTCTGTGTGAGCCTGGCCCCAGCACTTCCTGGGGGCTGTAAGACCCTGGATGCCCGACGCCATGGCCCAGGGACACAGCAGGACCCAGAGGCTCAGGCCATCCTCTGCCACCCCACACCGTGCAGCCACTCACCCCTTCACCGTGGGAATTCTGGGGCCCAGAAAGGGGAAGGGGCTGGCCCAAGGGTACACAGCATGGGACGGGCCACGCCAGCCTGGTCTCCAAGGCACCTCTCTCAGTGACTTCTGGTACACACAACTATCTTCAAACTGACCTCCCCTCTTCCCCAGGCCTGCTCCCTGACCCGGACCCCATGCCAGGACAGCACCCCAGCCAAGGTGGCCAGCCAGAGCCCAGGGCTCCCCCTCCACTTCCCCTCCCTGTCCCCAGGCCTGCTGTGACTTTGCCTCCCCACACAGAAGCCCCTGGGCCAGGGGCCACACTTTGCTCCCTGGGCCACCAGCCCCTCCCTGCCGTGGTCCTGGCCACCACTCTCCCTGGCCAGCTCTGCTTCCACCACCAAGGCCCCTTCTGCCTGCAGCAGCCCAGGGACCCCCAACCAGCCTGCCCCCCCACCACCTCTGCTGCCAGCTTCTCCGCAGCTCCCCGGTTCCCAGAGGCCCCCCAGGAAGTGGGGTCTCCAGAAGGTCCTTCCTCCACGGCACTGCCCTTCCAGATCCCCCCACTGTCCCCTCAAGCCCCCTGTCCAGCATACAGGTCACTCCTCACTCTGTCTCTGACCGCCTCCCTTCCCTGTCCTGCCCTCCTGGTCTCAGCAGAGACCCCCGCCTCCCCGGGACGCCTCCCTGCCTCTGGACCAGGCTGGGCACCTCCTCTCCACCCTGGCTTCCTGGCACTGACTCTGATCACCCGTTCATTCTCAGGGCCCCCAAGCACAGGGACAAGTTTGCTGTCATTCATCCCTCTGTCCCCTGGACTTGGTCTGTGAGCTCAGTCAGTGTCTGTGCAGTGGGCACTGTGCCTCCTTGCTGCCGCCCTGGCCCCTGTGCGTCCGGGGGGACCTCTGTGTTTGGGCCTCCTGGGCTGGAAGGGCTCAGCCTGGCCGGGCTGGCACAGTGGAGGGACTGGGACCACTGATGGACTGAGCAGTCACACGCCCCAGGCCAGTCGGTCCCGAGCCTGTCTGAACGCATTACTGCCTCGGGAGGAGATGCTCCTCGAGGTGACAGCACAGGGCCCCTTGTCCGCTCCCATCAGCGTGAGCCCTCCCTGCACCTGCCCCACTTCATCTGTGGGCCCCCCCGACCCTCCCTGACTGCCACCCTCATGGACTTCTTCTGGGCCCTCTGCTATTTCTTTGGTGGCTCTTGCCAAGGTCCGTCAGCACCTGTCCATCTGTTTCCTGGGTCAGCGTCTGTTTTCTGATTCTCCAGGGAGCCCCCTAAGGTCCTGGACTACCCCTTGCACCATGGCAGCCCCAGGGCCCCGCCCGGGTGGGCACCAAGCAGACGCCCCCTGAGTGCATGAGTAGAGGTGAGGTGGCAGGCTCCGGTGCCAGGCTCACCAGGTGGTCCTGCTTTGTTGCTGACAGGCAGGGTGGTCCTGGGCAGGTACCCCACACACCCTGGGTGGACCCGGGCTCTCCCTGCCCTTGAAGCTGTCTTCAGAGTGGGTGAGTCTCCCCCTGGACAGAAAGGAAACTGAGGCCCTGGGTGGAAGACAGACTCAGAGCTGACCCAGGTGTCACCAGAAAACACCCAGGTGCTGGCTGTGCCCTTGGGGAGGCTGAAGCAGGACCCCACCTAGGAAACCGGGAGGCATCTGGGCCCCCCAGGGCGGACCCCCAGGCTGGGGCAGGGGGGCTGCTTCCCCTCTGCAACTGCCCCCCACCCTGGGCTCCTGCAGCTGTCAGGAGGGATCAGCGGGCCCTGGCCGATCTCCCCAGATTTAATTAACGGGCCTTTCATCTCTGTCCTGGAGGACTCAGCTTCTTCTGTCTCCTTAATTAACGTTCATTAAGCAAATCAGAACAACAGGGCTTTCCTCCCTCCTCCTTCCCTGGAAGCTTTTAACCCTTGGTAGGGGGGCTTTGGGGAGGGGAGCCCTTGCAGAAGGCCAGGGAGCTGCAGACACACCCCATGACCACACAGACCTCCCCCTCTGACACCCCCCACCCCTGCCCTGCCTCCCCTGCCCGCCTCCACGCTGGCCCCTGGGGACCCCCCACCCATCTTCCTAAAGCAAGTGCAGGCCCTGTGCCGCCCGAGCCTTCCTGGGCCCCCACCATTGCTAGGCTAAGAGCCAGGTCCTGGCCTAGCCCCTTCCCAGGTAGCCCCCTCCCCATCCCTTGCTGCTCCAGGCGGCTCCTGGGGGAGGGGGCACTGATCTAGGGGGTCCCAGAGAGAGTGCCCCTGGGGGGGCTGCAGGAACCCTGCAGGCCAAGGCTCGCAGGCCAGAGACCCTCACTGAGAAACCGGCATCGTGTGGCCCTCGCTGGGCATGTGTGGGCTTAGCAGGGGCTGGGGCTTCTGTCCTCCTGAGCGGATGCAGGTCTGCTGCCCAGGAGTCAGGGAGAGGGGCTGGCGGTGGGTCTGAGCCAGGCCTCAAAGCTCCAGGCCGTGGGGAAAGAGGCGAATGGCCGGTGGCTTCTGTGGGTTTGGGTTGTGTGTGTGTGTGTGTCGGGGACCCTGGCTTCAGGGTACAGATGCCTGGCTGGGGTGACGGTCCTCCAGAAGGTGGCTTTCAGAGCCTTCTCTGGTGGACAGGTGGCGGTGCCACCTCATTGTCCCGCACTCCCATGCTGACTGCCTCTGTTCTCCGGCTCCCTGGGCCCTACCAGCTGTGATACACAGCCTTCCTGTCCTTTGTCACCCAGATTTGGGGTGTCAGGCTGAGACTTCTCTTGGCTGAGCACACCCACTGTGGTTCTCCAGTCCTTCTGGGACTCCCCTCAACCTGGCTGTACACACGGCTGCACTGGGGCTGGGGACTGGGGACAAGGCTGGCAGGCAGGGACCTGGTCCTCCCCTGTGTACCAGGACAGGAAGCCGACTCCAGGAAGGGCCTCATTCTGCTCCCAGGTCTTGCTTGCCCAGCTCCCCTGGCGCTGCCTGGCTCCAGTCCCAGGTGCTTGGTCAACAGGGGGCACGAGAGGCCAGGACCTGTACTGCAGCCAATGCCGCCCCCTGGTGGCTGAGCACGGTGGACTGGCAAAGGGCTCTGGGGAGACCTTGACGGACCCCACTGGGTCACCAGCCCAGGCAGGATGGCCTCTCCAGGGCGGCTGGGCAAGGGTGGCGAGAACCCGGTTGGCACCTGGAAGAAGCCATTGTCTCCCTCTGGGGCCCGCCCAGGGCTCCTGTTCATCCCACAAACACTCCCTTGAACAAGGCTCCGCGCAGGCCATGGGGACAGCAGGGTGAACCCGCATACGGCCTGCCCTTCACGAGTGCCCGGCCCCCAGCCCCTGCAGACCCTCTCAGACAGTCCTGGGTTCCTGCTGTGGGGCCTGCCACCCAATCATCGGCCCCTGGCCCTCTTCCAGCCTCGCCCCAGGACCAACTCCCTGCCGGATGCCCCGCCCTTCTCACTGGCACCCCTGAGCCAGAGAGGCCCTTTGCCCCACTTGTCACCCATCCGGGGCAGCGCCCTCCACCTCTACACAGAACTGGCCACCCCACCTCCCTCTGCCCCAGCCCGCCTCTGTGCACCACATGTTGTCACCTCCTTCCTGCCTGTCAATCAAACTGGATGCACACGGCACCTCTCTCCCCCCTGGCCTGGGAGGCAGGAAGGCTGGGAGGCTGGGGGCTTGGACATGAGACCTCTGAGCCCCATCCAACACAGTGGGGCTACAGAGGGGCCCCTGGACAGGCTTGCTGGGGGAGGGACGCAGTGAGCACACACAGCCCAGTTTGCACCAGGGAGGAGCCCCGGCCTTGGGGTGTCACCAGGTGCTTCCCCGTGAGCACCTTCCCTGTCCGTCCAGGTCATGGGCTGGGGCAGGAGAGGGCAGGATCTTGCCTCAGATTTAGGGATGATCTTCAAGCACTGACCCCCTGCTGGACCCCGGCTTAGCTCTGGCTGAAGCGTGGGCGTGCCCAGCAGGAGGACACAACGCTGGACATCAGGTACTCAGAGTATGGGGGGCAGAGTGGGAAGGGCTGCCGTCCAGGGCTCCAGAGGGGGCATCCCTGGAAGCTGGCATGCCCCCTGACGCTCCTCCTCTACTGGCTCTGAGAATTCCCCTGGCCAGGGGACAAGCCAGGGGTCATTGCCACTGTCACGACCACAGCCAGGCCTCCCGTACACACTGGGGAGCGGAGACACGGGGAGCCAAGATCCTCCCTTCTCTGCGGCCTCACAGAAGGGCAGAGGATGGCCTCCGCTTGTCCCCCTTCTAAAGCTCAAGGACTCCCAACTGGCAGGACAGCCAAAAGTGGCCCCTGGCTGCCCGGGCAGCTGGATGGAGGACCTCTCAGCAAGGAGACTAGCATGGGGCGATTTCCACGAGGCTGGGACCCCCCTGCAGCAGCCAGCATAGCTGCACGCCCTGGAGCCAGCATCTGAGCCCAGGTATGGCTGGTGGCATCTGTGTCACCATGCGGGCCCCCACTCCTGCTCACACAGGCAAATCAGTAGAAGCCTGGACTGAGGAATCACCACTTAATTCTTTCAATGGAGTCCTTGACTGAGAATGATCTGGGTGGCCAGGGTGGGCAGTGGTCTGCTCTGTCCGGGAGCCAGGGAGGGGGCAGCCCGGCCTCTTAGTCTGTCTCCCAGCCTTCATCACAGCCCAGCTCAGCAGGGTGCAGAGCCAAGCTGCTCCTGCCCATGGGCCCAGCCCTAGCCCCTCCTGCCCGTCTGAGCCTTCTGGTCTTGCTAAGCCACTGGCCACTGACCGTGCATTCCTGCACGTCGTTCCAAATGCACAAACACTACCCCTTGGCACTGCCAGCCTCAAGGCCACCTCACGGTCAGTAGGACAGTAGTGGGCCACTGTGGTGCTGTAACTGCACACCAGGTGGACTCACCCTTGGCTTCTCCTTCGTCATCAGCTGATCACAGCCACTTCTGCCCCAGGCTGTCAGTGAGAGGGAGGAGGAGCATCAAAGAGGGCCAGGGGGCGGGGTGCCAGCAGCTCAGAGCCCTGCCCTGTGTGTGCCACTCCTGGGCGTGGGGGACAGCTGCAGGGCCCTGCCCTGTGTGTGCCACTCCTGATCGTGGGGGACAGCTGCAGAGCCTGTGCCTTGTGTGTGCCACTCCTGGGCGTGGGGGACAGCTGCAGGGACCTGCCCTGTGTGTGCCACTCCCGGGCGTGGGGGACAGCTGCAGAGCTGCTCCACCCAGGACTTTGTGGGTCTGACAGAGCTCAGCTCCCGATGGCAGTCCTCACCAGGGGCCCTTAGGTCTCCCTCCGTCACCACCCAGTCTCTACGAGGGCGGGGCAGGTGTGGATGGCGTGGCTCTCTGCTGCAGCCAGGTTCCTTGCTCCAGAACTCGAGGGGTCAGCGTTGCGGCTTTCCCACTGGGGTTCACCATAAACATGGTCTTGCCCTCCCTGGAAGCCTCCAGCACCACGGGATCTGGGGGTCACACATGAGGCTGCTGTGTGTGGCCTGGAGCTGCTGCACAGGGCTCCTGCTCTGGCACCACTCAGCCTTCCGTGTCACCAGTAAGGGGGTCAGAGGCGAATCCCTGTGTGCAGAGCAGGTGGCTCCTGGGGCCTCCGGAGGCCTGCCAAGCATCATGCTTCCCAGCAGAAGAGACACAAGCTTGCCTCCTCTTGGCTCCGCATGATGATGATTTCACGTGGCCTTCACTTGTGGAGGCCATGGTACCTGGATGTTTGGTCAAACACTAAATATCTGTAAGTCAAATATTTCTGTGGAAGTAAAGCAGATATGTAATGGTTGGTGGGCCTCTCCCAACCAGTTGAAAAATCTTATGGGTTGTGTTGTTACTACATGCTGGAGACTACTGATATTCCACCTAGCACCAATGGCACCAGGTACTGGTGACTTTTTGGACTTTAGTGAGATCATTTATTTATAAAAAGTTATAAAATTTATCTTTTACTGGGGGAGGGAGGGTGTGAAGAGTTATTGTTTAATGATATAGAATTTCAGTTTTGCAAGACAAAAAGGTTCTGAGCTTGGTGTGGTGGTGCACACCTGTAATCCCAGCAGCTCAGGAGGCTGAGACAGGAGAATCTGGAATTCAAAGCCAGCCTCAGCAAAAGCAAGGCTCTAAGCAACTCAGTGAGTCCCTGTCTCTAAATAAAATACAAAATAGGGCTGGGGATGTGGCTCAGTGGCTGAGTGCCCTTGAGTTCAATCCCCGGTACCAAAAAAAAGATGGGTGGTAGAGATGGTTACACAATGCGAATACCTCATTCTCCTGTAGTGTGGCTTAGAAGGGGTTAAGATGGTAAACTCTGATATGTGTATTTTGCCACAATTAAGAATGTATAGGCTGGGGTCCTATACATTGCCTAGCACATGTGAGACACCGGGTTCGATCCTCAGCACCACACAAATATAAATAAAATAAATGTATTGTGTCCATCTAAAAAAAGTTTAAAAAAATAATTTATAAAAATTGCCCTTGAGGGCTGGGGATGTGGCTCAAGTGGTAGCGCGCTCGCCTGGCATGCATGCGGCCCAGGTTCGATCCTCAGCACCACATACAAAGATGTTGTGTCCGCCAAAGACTAAAAAATAAATAAATATTAAAAATTCTCTCTCTCTCTCTCTCTCTCTCTCTCTCAAAAAAAATTGCCCTTGACACATGCACTGGTATAAAGACAAATACATTCATATCATATATGAAAATATTTTCTTCTGCCTAAAAGTTCATATATGAAAATATTTTCTTCTACCTAAAAGTTTTCTTCTGACTTTAAAAGAAATTAGAACATTTCTGTGGGGTCCTAAAAGTATTGTCTCCTGTGTCTGATGGTGCACAGCCCAGCAAAGGGTATCTGGGTGGGGTGCCAAAGGTCTGCTGCAATCCTGCCCATGGCCATAAAAGTGAACTTGAATGAAGAAGCCTCAACACCATCAAAATACAACCTGGAACGACATTAATTTCACACTTTAACTTGGGGAAAAATGAACGTTTAAATAGTTGGAATTCCATGAATATAGATGCTCATCTCTTCTTTGGGTTTGGTGTCTCTCAGTACACTTTTATATTTTCCTTAATTTGGGTCTTGCACATTTTATGCTAATTGATTCTTAGGCATTGTATCATTTGTATCACTGTGATGAAGGTGACAATTTTCTCTGCTACCATCTAAAATGTTGCTAGTGTTCGTGTTTCTACTTTATTCTTATTAAGCTCTTATTAATGCTTATAATCTTTCAAGAGGGACTCTCAGATTTTCTAGATGAATCTTCAAAAAACAATGTAAGAAATATTCGTGTCTTACATTTTTTTCTTGACTTATTGCATTTGCTAGGACTTCCAAAACAACATCAAACACCTGTGGTGGTTTCATGTACTAACTCATCTATTTTAGGAATCTATGATCTACTCCATGCATCTATATGATTTCATTTATATCTTTAAAAATTGGTAGTTAAGCACTTCGTAACCATTAATCTTGTTTCTCAAAGTTTTCCTGAATACTCATTTTGTTCCTCACCTGAAGGACTTTTAGGAATCTCTGTTTAATCATGACGTTTGCTGAAAAATAGTCCTGAACATGTTTAGGAAGTAGATTTGGTTTTCCTTAGAATTTTTGTGGGAATGGCTGCTAAATTTTATCACATGCTTTCTATATATCTATGACAAGAGCATGTGGCTTTTCTCCTAAGAAATGGAAGGTGAGGGGCTGGGAATGTGGCTCAAGAGGTAGCGCGCGCTCGCCTGGCATGCGTGCGGCCCGGGTTCGATCCTCAGCACCACATACCAACAAAGATGTTGTGTCCGCCGAAAACTAAAAAATAAATATTAAAAATTCTCTCTCTCTCTCTCTCTCTCTCTCTCTCTCTCTCTCTCTCTCTCTTTAAAAAAAAAGAAAAAGAAAGAAAGAAATGGAAGGTGAAATGAGGGGGGCATTTGCTTGGGGGAGGACCTGTCAGGGAAGATCTCTCCAAGGGGGCGCACGAGGAGACCAGGTTCTCTCCTCTCAAACTTCACGTTAGGATCTCTTCGCTTTGGGGGCAGAAGGAACCAGCCGCAGAAGCGCTTTCAGGATCCCCGGAGGCTCCGGAGGGCCCGAGGCTGAGGAACTCGCCAGGGCCGGCCTGGGCGCTGCTAGGAGGCGGTGCGCGGGGTACCGGCCGAGCGCTCCCCTTCTCCGGGGCTCACAGCAGCGGCGAGGAACCTGCATTTTACCGCCCATTCTGTAGATGAGGACGCCGAGGCCCCGGGTCTGGGGTCCCCCAGCAGAGCCAGGACGAGGAGGCAGCTCGGCGGACTCCCCAGCCGGGCACTCCCGGGCACGTCCACCAGGTGGGGGTGAGCGCGAAGGGACGGAGCGGTCCGGGCGCCGGGGTGCCGCCCGCCGGTCCCTCCTCCAGCCCTCCCAGCCCGTCGGGTCCCGCCCGCCGGGGAGGGCGGGTCCGGCCACCGAGCCCGCCGCTCGGCAGAGCGGAGCGCGCGGCGGGGAGCGCAGGGTCGAAGCCGTGACCATGGCGGCGGCGGCGCTCCTGCTGGGCCTGGCGCTGGCGGCGCCGCGGGCGGGCGCGGGCATGGGCGCGTGTTACGACGGCGCGGGGCGCCCGCAGCGCTGCCTGCCGGTGTTCGAGAACGCGGCGTTCGGGCGGCTCGCGGAGGCCTCGCACACGTGCGGCAGCCCGCCCGAGGACTTCTGCCCGCACGTGGGCGCCCGGCGCGCAGGGGCGCAGTGCCAGCGCTGCGACGCCGCGGACCCCCGGCTCCACCACAACGCCTCCTACCTCACCGACTTCCACAGCCAGGACGAGAGCACCTGGTGGCAGAGCCCGTCCATGGCCTTCGGCGTGCAGTACCCCAACTCCGTCAACATCACCCTGCGGCTGGGTAAGCGCGGGCCGGCCACCGCCTCCCTGTTCCCGTCCCATCCCGGGCAGGGGCAGAGGACCCGGCGCCTGTGCGCCCTGGGCGCGGCTGCGGCACCCTGAGAGGGCTCGGGAACGTGACCTGCGCCCTGAGGAGCCGGAAGGATAGACTGAGGGGCGCCCTTTGGGCTGGGGGTGGGAGTCAGGAAGCCTTTTGGGGTTCCTTTGCTGAGCTGTGGGTCTGGGCGCAATGACGTTCCCTGGTAATGGTTTTCCAACCTAGACCCAGAGCTGTCAGGAGGGGAAGACGACCCCCAGGAGTGACCTAGTCCATCCACCCTCCTAATCTGGGATCTTGTCTCAGTGGGCTCTTGCGTCTGCATGGAGGCCCTGGGAATAGGAGCCCAGGCGTTTACCACCCAATCAGAGCTGTTCAGCTCTCTGGGCCGGAGGACCAAGTTGCATCCTGCCATTGGGTAGCTGGACCAGTTGGCAGGACCTCTCCTCCGCCTTGCCCATGGCCCCCTCCATCCCCGCCTACCAAGGTGCAGGAAACCTCAGGTCTCTGGGAATCAGGATCAGAGTCTCCACCCAGCCCTTACTTGGCCCCACTGCAGGGAACTGGAGTGCTCCCTCTCCCTCCAAGTCCAGTGCTGTCCAGTGTCCTCCCTGGTCCCCTGCCACGCGCCCTGTATCATGCGAACAGTTAACTAATTCAGCCTCTGCTACTCTCTCAGGGAGAGTATTTTCACCAGTTACTCTTCCTTATCTGTGACATCAAAATCGCCCAAAGCTTTGGCAATTCAGGGTATTTTTATAACTCATTTTGGCTGCTAAATCTGACGCGAGGCTACTCACAGCTTTGTTTATTCTAGAAAGAGTGAATATTTGTACATTTTGCTACTGAAATCTCATTTGAATACAGCCTGTAGCCCCAGAGCAAATGACTGGGGATAACACAATATAAAGCCTGCATTGTCTTTCTTTACTTGGGGAAGTTTAGAGATCCGAACCACGCCTGGAACCAATGAGTTTGGAAAAGGGAATGATGGAATTGTGTCCCCATTTTTCAGGTGAAAAATTGGGGGATCAGAGAGGTTAAGTTTTTCTTCTAAAGGCAGACAGCTGGATGTGGACATGTGCAGACATCAGAGGTCAGAGCATAAAGTTAACAAGAGCTGTACCACCCACAACTGAGCTGGGCTTCCCCAGGCCTGGCTGACAGAGCCCTGAGGAGAGCTAGGAGGTGACCTTGGAAAAGGGTGGTGGGAAGGACACCGAGCCCCCTCAGCAGAACACACAGCTGCTGGAAGAGGGCTGGCTCAGTTCTCCGTGTCACATCTGTCACCTTCTCTGGGACTATCTGGAACTCTAGGTGAGGCTTCTGGATGGGGCTGGTCTCTACCTAGGCAGGAAGTCAGCAGGGAGGCTGGGAGAGCTGGCTGGCTGGGGCTGGCAGGACCCCAAGGCCACAGGGGAAGGAATCTGGGACGGGGTGGGAGGTTGCGAGGGAGACACAGTGTTCCATAGCAAAGGGTGTCACATGGACGCCAGAGGAAGGGACTCCGCCCAGCACAAACGATGTGGGGGTCGATGGGGGACACGATGGGGGGGGACGCGTTCACATTCTGGGCCTGGGGCAGTTCCGTTGGCGGAGCCTGACGTGCCAGCCTGGGCGCTGTGCAGCCTCCGTGCACACTGCCATACTGCCTCAGACCCTTAAAGGAAGGTTGGTCCTGATTCTCCTGCAGGCAAGGTCCCGAGGCTCAGAGGTGGCACTGCAGGATCCTGCAAAGACTCAGGTGTGCTCCCCCTGCGTGTCTCCCCTGGGCCGGCCGGGTTCCTTCCGTGTGTTGTATAGTACGGGGCACAAGGAGGGACTCCAAAGTGAACACAGAACGCACCCTCGAATGAATGAGTGATTGACAGGTCAGCTCCTCCATCCTGGCATCTGGGCCCAGCTCCGGTTCTCTTCTGCCTGCTCTGGGGGGCAGAATGGAATAGCAATCATGAAATGTGAAGTGGGGCTGTGGACTCAGGCTGCTGTCCTCACCTGTGCGGAGGGGATAAGAGCTGCCCCCCGGGAGCCGTAAGCCAGTTAGTTCCAAGAGCTCAGGTGGGAGCGTGACAGCCCTGTGGCCAGCAGCCCTGTGGTCCCTGCAGGAGGGCTCTCTGTGGGGAACAGGAAATGCTCCTGCTTCCAGGAGACAGTCCGCCCCTGGGCCCGCAGCAGCCCCAGATTTGGCTCATTTGGGGTTCCAGGTAACTCAGATTTGCTGTAGGCTAAGCCAGGCCTGCAGAATATCAGGGAAAGGAGAGGTCTCGGGCTTTGGGGTCCCCCATGGAGGCCATGATCATTGGGTAAGGTGGGCTGGAACCCCCACCCACCCCGTCTCAGGCCACCTCTGCTTGCTCCCCTTCCCTTTGAAGTCTCTTGGGAGGGGAGAGTGGGCGGCAGCTCTGGCCCAGGGTGTGTGTGGGGGGGCGGGGGGAGGCTTGGTGGCCTGGATGGAGGTCTCTGCTTTCCCAGCCCCCTGCAGCTCCGACATCTGTTCCAGATCCAGCAGTGGCTGAGCTGAGCCTTCCTGCCTGAGATGAAAGGCCACAGCGGGTCTGGCAGCTCCCAGGCCTTCACTGAGGCCGGGGATCTGGTGGGCTGGGGCCTGGTGGCGGGTGGGAGAGTGGGGGCATAAGCGGTCACTGGGGTGACAGAGCGTCCAGAGAAGCTGTGCGCATGCCAAGAATGTGCTGGGTCAGCCCCTCCTTCTACAGATGGGGAAACGGAGGCTCTGAGGGTTGGAGCCCTTGTCCGAGGCCCCGTGGGCCCTTGGGTGGCAGAGCTGTGAGGTCCTCCTTGGGGTGTTCCACCTGGGGTCAGGCTGCTCCCCTGGCCTTGAGCCGGGCTTAGGGGGCGCGGGGCAGGCAGAAGCAGCTCTGTGCATCTGGGGACCTGCCAGGCCCTGAGAGTGAGGGGACAGCGGATGGCCACAGTGAGGAGCCTGGCCCGGGAGGGGTGGCCGTCGGGGGACCTGAAGCCTGGAGGACGCCAGCTGGGTCTCCAGGCTCTTCCTGTGAGTGGGTGGCCTGTTTGCCTTGGCTGGCGGGCGCTGGTCCTCCTCTCCTCTCCCTGGGGCTCTGCTGGAACACTGGGCCCCAGGCAGGCCGGGGGTCAAGGCAAGGCCCTGCTGCGCCTGCCTCCACCCGCAGGATTGGCCCCCATGCCTCCTGGGCCCAGCTGGCCTTGGTCCCCTCACTCTCTCCAGGGCTAGCAGTGGGACGTCCCATAGCCCAGGAGGGGCTCAGCTGCCTCCTGCAGCCTCTGGGACATCCCCGGCCACCTGCCCCACCCCAGGGCTTCAGAGTGGCCCGAGGCTGCTGTGCGCCCGTTCCTGTGCCCGGGAGATGAGCACCCGTTGGCCCCCTCAGCCGGAGGCGCCTCGCCCAGGAGCCCTCTGCCCTCCAGCACGGCCCGGGTCTGCCTGTGCCTGCAGCCCCCACCCCGCGCCACGGTCTGGCTGGCGCTGTGTGAGCTCCGGGTTTGTGGCTTCACCCAGCTCTGAGCGGCAGAGGGGTGGCCTGTTTCCACACCTGCACTCAGCACCCAGCTCAGGGCCCATAGCCAGGATGCCAGGCCTGGGCTGCCCAGGTGAGTGGGCACGATGGCCACTGAGCCACGCCTGGCGCTGCCCGAGGGCTTTGCAGGCCCTCGTTGCTGGCATTGCTACAAAGTGTTGCAGGTGGGGAAACTGAGGCATTCCCTTGAAGTCCCTGCCCAGTCAGGTTCAGGGACATCAGGTGGTGCCACTCACCCTCCAGAGCATCCGCACCCGGAGCTGTGGCTGTCACAGCAGGGCCTTCTCCCTGGCCCAGCCCTCTGCCCGCCTCCCTGGCCTGCTGTGCCCAGGCCAGACCTTCCCCAGCTGTGCCCTTGCCCCACCTCCCACCCTGGCTTTGCCTGTTGGAATCACGTCCCCACGTGAGCCTCCACGGTGCCTCTCACCTGGCCCAGGTAATTTAAGCAGACTCCTGAACATCAGCCAGCCCTCAATGTCATACAAGAGCCCCAAACCTTGAGTCCCACAGTAAAGACACCCAGAGGGTGTTACTCACAATGGTCACCATGGGAGGAACCCGGGTGTCCATTGATGGGTCATGATAAGAAAAATGAGGTCTGTCCCTGCAGTGGAATATTAATCAGCCTTGAAAAGGAAGGAAATCCCCACACAAACTGCAACACCAGGACCTCATGCCAAGTGAAATAACCCCATCACAGGGGGAAGTTCTGCCTGATCCCACTTAGACCAGGTCCCTAGGCAGATTCATAGAGAAAGAAATGGGGTGGCCAGGGGAGTTAGTGTTTAATGGGGACAGTTCCTGCTTGGGAGGATGGACATGTTGTGGAGGTGGGTGGTGGTTACAGTTCCCGGCAACAGGCATGGATTAGTGCCACTGGGCTGTACATGTCCAGGTGGCTAAGATGTCAAGTGTGGTTCGTGCCTGTTGTGAAGTAGAGGCACCTCCTTCCTCCCTGGTCACTCTGTGCCCTGAGCTCCCGCTTGGTATTCTGCAGCCCCGTCCTTCCCTGGATCACCGTCTGCCCTTCTCTCCTTGTTCCCCAGCCCCGGGGTTGCATCTTTTCTAATATTTCTTTTCAGTTTTAAGTGGACACAATCTCTTCTTTCACTTTTACGGGTGCTGAGGGTGGAACGCAGTGCCCCCTGCACGCCCAGCCGGGCCATCTGCTTCTTAGGGGTTTCTTGTGGTGCTCTCGACTGCCCTGTCCTCCTTGCAAACGAGTGGTCCGTACCCTCGGGTCAGCTCGCAGCTCCTTCTGGACCTCAGGACCCTAACAGAGCCTTGGGCAGTGAGCACTGACAAAACCCTTCGCTCTCCCCAGGTAGAGAGCAGACTCCACGGTCTCTATCCATATGGGGGCGGAGACGGGGTCTGGAGAGGGAGAGCGGGGATGTCCAGGCTTGGTGCAGCTGGACCTGGGTCTCTGCTGTCCTGCTGTGCTCACGGAGAGTCCCCAGCTCCTCACGGGGCTCGCCATGTTCACAATTGCTGAGAGCCAGGATGGGAGAGGAAGGACGGGCAGCGGTGGACAGACGGGAGCCTTGGCGACCCTGCTCTGATCCCCGCGGGCAGGCAGCGGCTCTCGGCCGGGTTCTCATGCCCGCCGTGGGCCGGGCAGCCTCTCCCACGCGTCCCCTCCCGCCCCACCCGGGCCCCTGCTCCCAGATGGCTCCAATTATAGGGCTTTGTTTTGTTTCCATTTTCCCAAAATAAGCCTGGCTCTTGGGCTCATGCTGCTTGGTCAGTGCCGGATGTGGGCTGGCCGGGCTAGGGCTGTCACGGTGTCACTCTTGACAGGCTACATGTCCCAGCTGCTGGACTGTCCGCGCCCCTGGCGCTCAGCCTGCAGGGCCCTCTGCCATCCCAGCTCCTGCACTGGGCAGCAGGTAAAGGCTGGCAGGGCGGTGGCACTGATGAGTGGCACCGATGGACCCACAGAGCCCCCAGGGGAGGGCAGCCGGCTCCGGGCAGCAGCTTTGGGGGCCTGTGGTTAAGTCGGGTGTCGGCTCTTCTGGGAGCTGGTGGGAAAGACCTTTTCCCTCCCTGTGCCTTGGGCTCCTTCTTAGTAAAGTGCTGCTTGGGGTGTACCACACGCAGAAAGCAAGTCACACAGTAGACGCTCAGTCCAGTGGACAAGTCAGGATGCCCGGGAGCCAGCCAGGTAGGGAGTGCAGGGAACAACATTCCAGGCAGGGGAACCACAGATTGGGTGGCCTGGAGGTGAGGGAGTCATGCTGTCTAGAGTGGCACTTCTCCCCACTCACAGTTGGGTGACATTTTGGCTTAGCTGTCCTGGTAAGAATGTACCTGAGCCAGTCACCCTGAAGCCTCCCTGGCTCCTGGAGCCCGTGAGGGTCAGGGTTGTGGCTGTGAATTTCGTTCTTGCCACTGTTTACAAGATCTTGGGGCTGTTTCCTTCCCCAGCCTTTTGGTTGCCTTTGGCAGAATTTTTTTCATTAAAAACAGGGATTAAGTTGCTTTCTCGGTCCTTCTGATTAACTCTCGTAACAAACAGTTCCCGCTGCGTCTCTGACGTGCCGTCTCCCTCACCTCCTGGCATGGCAAGCAAGGAGACGCCTGGCGTGCCCAGAGCAGGAGGCTGGCATTCGCATGGGTCCCAGCCGCGCCCCTCCCAGGCAGCTCCAGCTGCCAGCTACCTTCCAGGCTCCGAGCCTGTCCGAGAGGGGTCCAGAGGGGTCTGGCGCTGGGCGATTCCTGAGGACCGGGCCCTGCCCACCTGCAGGGGCCTTCAGGATGGCAGGGGTGGGTGGACCCCTGCTGGCCCAGGTCCCAGCCGCCCGGGTCCGCCTGGGGCCACACGCTGCAGCTGTGCTGGGTGGACCTGGAAAGACATCTTAAAACGGAACAGGGCAGGCGGTTGCTTCTTTGAAACTTTTGTAGAAAATGTGTTTTCAGTTTTTAAATTAGAACAAGCTTCAGGAGAGGAACAGCCGAAAACCGAGGGGGACGTCACTCCCTGCCCCGGGGACAGCAGGCTGAGCTCTGGGTGCCCCCCCACCCCGGCTGTCCCTCCGGGGATCTGTGATGGAGACTCCTCTGCGTCACTCTGGGCCTTTGTTCTCCCTGTGACATCCTGACCTGGGTGTCCCCTGATGACAAGCTGTTGGCGGAGGGAATGGCTTCTGTCACTGTAGGACTTGACGTTCCGTGAGTCCCCAGTGTTCCCTGGGCCCAGGTGGCCCCTCCTGTGTGAAATGCCTCGGTGGACGCTGCCCTGCCTTTGGGGTCCTGGCCCGCGTGGGTTCCTTTGCCAAAGGCCGGAAACCTTCCTGCGGCTCTTGGCCCGGTCACCCCGCTGTCCTCCCAGAGGACCCATAGATCTATGGCCCTACATGTTTCTTTCAGTGTGGTGAACGCTTAACGCTCACATCTCGGCCACTTGTGAGTGGATATTTTGGTGACATTAAGCACGTTGACACTGTTGTGCAACTGTCACCCCCCGGACTCCTTTCATCTGGTAAAGCGGAAACCACGTCCCCCTGGCACTGATGGCCCCGTCCCTCGGCCCCTGGTGCCCCATTCAGTGGGGGGCTGAATTCTGTCCCTGTGAATGTGACCGCTCAGGGACCTCATGCCAGGGCATCCTGCGGGGTCCATCTTTTCACGATGGGCTTCTTTCACTTAGCAAAATGCCCTCACAGTGTCCCCAGATAGGGACCCAGAAGGGAGAAGGGGACCCCAGATTGGCCCCTGCAGGCTCCCGATGGACATCACAGAAGGTGTCGGGAAGAGGCACACCAGAGGGTCCCTTGGGAAGGCAGCAGGGCAGCGGGATGGGCGGGAGGCGGTGGGGGCTCTGTGGGAACAGACCTTCTCGGGGGCCTTGGTCTCTCCTTCTAAAGGAAACTGTGAACACGGCGGGCAGGGCTGGGGCTCAGAGGTAGAGCGCTCGCCCAGCACCCAGGGGGCACTGGGTTCCAGCCTCAGCACCACATAAAAAAAAATGAAATAAAGACACTGTGTGTCCACCTACAACTAAAAAATAAATACTAAAAAGAAAAATAGTAAACCCGGGGTGCCGGCCTGAAAACTCGGTTCCCTTAATCCCGGCACCGGGAGGGTCCCGTGGCCGGCGTCTCCTGGATCTCTAGGCTGCTGCTGGGAATGGGGCCAGGCCTGGGTGGAGGGTCAGGTTGGTGGGGGTGTAGTAAAAGGAGTGACTTTCCAACAGTGGAGCTGCGTTTTCCAGACGTGGTCCAGCCAGACGAGGGACGGTGGACTGTGGGGAATCCGTGCAGTCCTCTCCTGGGTCCCTGACGGCCGTGGGTGGCTGATGGCGCACTCCCAGCCCAGAGCTCGGCCGCCTCTGACGGCCTCTCCCAGGGTTTCGCGGGCAGCTCTCGGGGGACCAGGGCTGCGACTCCCCTTTCCCGTCTGTAAGATGGGTCCTCATCTCCCCGGCTTCAGGGAAGGCCTACGAGATCACCTACGTGCGGCTCAAGTTCCACACCAGCCGGCCCGAGAGCTTCGCCATCTACAAGCGCAGCCGGGCGGGGGGCCCCTGGGAGCCCTACCAGTTCTACAGCGCCTCCTGCCTGAGGACCTACGGCCGGCCCGAGGGCCACCACCTGCGGCCCGGCCAGGACGAGCGCCTGGCCTTCTGCACCTCCGAGTTCAGCGACATCTCCCCGCTGAGCGGGGGCAACGTGGCCTTCTCCACCCTGGAGGGCCGGCCCAGCGCCTACAACTTCGAGGAGAGCCCCGGGCTGCAGGTCAGAGGGCAGCGGGGCTCGGGGGTGGGGGGCAGCAGGCGGGATGCCCCTCCAGGGGGACAGCAGAGCCTGGTTTCACACTCGTCACCTGGAAGCCTTAGGTCTGTGAGTGCCTGGCACGGGCGTGGCTGGGGGCTGCTCGGGCAGGGGAGGTGTCCCTTCCCCGGCCTTTGTCCCAGGATCCCCACGACACCCCCAGTGCCCTGCCCTGGGCTTCGGGCACTGGGGCTGTGCTCTCCCCCCAGCCACACCCCACCGGCCTTGGCCTCCTGCTCAGGGTGGGAAAGCAGGCCGGCCGCAGAGCAGCTCTGCAGGGGGACATGAACTGCTGGAAGGGCCCGGACCAGCCTGAGCACCCAGACCCCAGCGCTCCCTCTTTCTGCACTTCCTGCCCTGGGCACGCCCTAGAGAGCCTGCCACGGGTCTCCAGGATGCTTTCCCGGAGATCAAATGGCAAAATGTGACAATGATGTGAGCTTTGGGGACCTAGAGTCCGAGAGGCCTTGCTGTAAGGTGGCCCAGGCCACTGGGAGCTCCTCATGTGCATGGCCTCTGGATGGCTGTCCAGCATGGCAGCCGGGGGCCTCAGGGGACTACAGAGTACTTGAGGTGTGACCCGGTGTGACGGAGGAATAGACTTTACTTTTCTTCTCTCCCTGGGTGCGGGGTGGACCCCGAGGCTGCGTGCACTGGGCAGGCATCTGGATGTTGAGTTTTACTTACCTTTAATGAATTTTAAGGCTAATAGTCACTGGGACTGAGCCATGGGAGAGTGCAGCTATGGACAGGGGTAGAGCTTGGCAGATAGAAGGCGCTCATTGCCGCATTGAAGGTCAGCGGTCCCGGTGGTCCCCTGGTCTTGTCCCTGGTGGAGAACAGGGTCCCTCCAACCCCACCCACGTGGGTATACTCAGGCTTGTGGGCCAGGACAGGCACCCACGTGTCCACTTTCCTGCGTGTCCGCTACAGCTGCGTCAGTCTGCTTGACGTTGCTGGACGCTGGATGGCCCTCGAGTCATGGTCCTGGGCTCGGACGGGCCGCAGGCGAGTTGAACTGCCTTCTCCTTTTCTAGAGACTTCCACGGCTCTCCCTGGCCTGTCTGGGTTAACAAGTGGGGGTCCTGTTTGTTTCCAGAGGGGAGGCTGAGGCCCAGCAAACAGTGGTGTCCCGCTGGCCATGCCAGCACCAGAAGACCTGAGGGTGCTGGCTTGGGGTCCCCAAGGCCACCCTCAGGTTCCGTGGTTCAGTGCACGACCTACGCAGCTGGAAAGTCCCCTCTCCTCACAGAGACAATTCACTACAGTGACATGGGACAGATCGAAGTCAGCAGAGTCAGGGGAGCCAGGCTCGAGTGCCCAGCTGTCCTCTCCTGGCGGGGTCCTGCGGACAGGGATTCCCCCTCCAGCAACCATGTGTGACAGTAGGCAGAGAATTGCCAACAGGGAAGCCCACGGAGCCCTGGAGTGCTGGGCTTTCCTTGGAGGGTAGCCATGGAGGCGCTGCCTCTGCTGACCTGTTGCCTCATGTCCTGGACATTGTCCCTGGGGGAGAAGTGACCTCTCCAGACGGGTCTCCCCTGCTTCTGTAGGGCAGAGGGCGAGGTCAGAGGGACACAGAAGGCAGCCGCACCCTGCCTCTGGACACACGGACATGTTTTACCCAGAGGGCAGACACACAGTGGAGGTCCCTCTGTCCTCTTCTGTCCCTGATGAGCTGCGGCCTTGGGTCTTTGCCTGTCTGGGTCCCCTGGTATGCCCAGGGCAGCAGAGCAGATGCAGGGACGTGGACCAGGGTAGTGATTAAAGCTCGGGCCCTGGGGTCACTTATACCCCAGGCCCAGCTCTGCCCTGCACTGGGGGCACCACTTGGAATCCGGCGCTCACCCTGGCTGAGCCTCCATCTCCTCTGAGAGCAGGAAGACAACCTTGTAGCCTCTGAGGCCCGGAGCCTCCACCGCACGTTGGAGCCAGCTGCCCCTGTGCCTCCGCGGGGCACGGGGTTGGCTCGGGCACTCCAGCTGCCACTCCTGGGGACAGAGCAGCAGCGGGGCTTTCCGCATGGACAGCTGGGCTCCCCGCCCCGACCAGACCCCTGAATCCACATGGCCTTTGAGCAGTTCTGCGCTGGGTGACTCAGAGTGACAGGGACCCACAAAGTCAGCTTTGTGCCAGGGCTCCCGTGGCATTTGCCGATGCACAACCCTCTCTGGGCCGAAGCATCCTGGGCAGAGGCCGGGTCTGTGTGCTCAGTGGGAGCAGGGGAGGTGCCGCCTGAGTCACGCGGGGAGACAGGCTGAGCCAGAAGCTCATTTTCTGTCCTGATGGGCCTGATTGCTAGAGCAGGGGCTCCTGGGCTGAATTAAATGCTGATTAACATTCCGCCGGAGCCGCCTGATTAGAACAGCAGGCCCCCCGAAATGTCAGCCCTCACGTGGGCTGCGCTTCCTCGCCAGCTCCTCCCCCAAGGTGCTCATTCACTGATCAGCAAGTGATCAGCGAGTCCCTGCAACGTGCCTGGCAGAGCCCAGGGGCCCCACGTCCCCACGTCCCCACGTCCCCACTCTGGAAGGGCTTACATTCTCATGAGAGAGATGTCCCCTGGGGCAGAGGCTGACCCTCAGCAAGTGAGAAGCTGAGAATCCCGGAGCCTAAGTCCTGCCAGGCCCGGGGAGCATGGGAGAAGGACTCTGGGAACTCATGCAGCTGACCTTTAGCATGGTGCTCAGGAGTGGCTGGGAGGGGGCAAGGGACCTGCGTGTCAGGGTCTTATGTGGCCAGCCTCAGCCCCTGCCCACCCCCAGCACTCCATCTCCATCCTGGGCAGGTGCCAGGTTCCCCAGTGCTGGCCAGATCTGCCAGATGCCCTCACAGGGAGGCACTGTCCTCCCATTTCACAGACAGGGAAATGGGGACACTGAGACATCCAGCTACGTCCCCCAAGTTGCCCAGCCAGTGGGTGGCCTGTTGCCAGGCTAGCGTGGCCAGGCTCCTCTCCTGCACTGTCTCGGGATCCCCCTGAGTCTGGCTGGTCCCAGGAGCCCACCCAGGACAGACAGCTGGACGGGCCAGCAGAGCAGGCTGAGAGCCATGCTCAGGAACCTGCTGATGAGTCTCTGTCCCCTCCCCCAGGAGTGGGTCACCAGCACTGAGCTGCTCGTCTCTCTTGATCGGCTCAACACGTTTGGGGATGATATCTTCAAGGACCCCAAGGTGCTCCAGTCCTACTACTACGCCGTGTCGGACTTCTCCGTGGGCGGCAGGTGGGTGCCAGGTCCCAGCACCCAGACCCCTTGCAGGAAGAGGATGCCGATGGGAACTGCTGGTGGCAGATGCGTATCAGGGAGATGCCAGCTCAGCTGTCCGGGGGCGGGGGGTAGGACCCTGGCCCCTTGCCAGGCACTGCAGGTCATCACAGAGGCTCCTCCTGTCCCCACCAGGCTGAGCCCCCTGCCCATGGCCAGGGGCAGCAGGTAGCTGCTGTTCCCTCCCCCTTCTCATGCGGAAATGTTACCTGCCAGCCCCAGAGAGTGACTCTGCACTGGCCTCACTCCCGGCCCTGGACCAGGTTCTCTTAGCACCTGGTGATGGGTCTGTTTCTTAGCGTCCACACTCACCCCGGACAGGGGCCGCCCCAAGTCAGAGCCTGTCTGTCATCTGGGCCTCCCAGGGGAGCCAGGATCCCACGCAGCCCCGTGATGGGGAGGAGGCACAAGCCTGTCTTCCCTGGGAACCTGCCTGAGCGTGTTTCTGACCCAGCGTGGTGTGGCAGACACGAACCAGATGGCTCATCAGCCTGTCAGGGCACCCTGGGAGCAGGGACAGGAGGCCGAGACAGGATGTGACAGGTCAGAGCCTGCTCTGAAGGGCCAAGGCCGGGCCGGCGTGAGGCCAGCAGGGAAGCTGGGGCTCCGGGAGGCCCGTGGCTGGAAGGGAGGTGGGGACCAGGCTGGAAGCGGGTCAGGGCCAGGCCCAGTGTATTCTCATCCCTCAGTCGATGGGGAGCTGCTGAGGGTTTGGCCAGGGGAGTAACAGGGTCAAGTTGTTGAGATACCTGGGGGCTGGTGGGGAGTGGGGGAGAGGGGAGGCCGAGCCGTGGGGTCATGGGGTGGGGCGGCCCGGCCGGGCAGGCAAGGGGGGAGGTGGGCAAGGGCCAGAGCTGCAGAGGAGGGAAGAGCAGCTCAGGTGTGAGTGGTGGCTTTGGGAGCCAGCAGGGTCATTCCATGACTCAGGGACACGTGGGTGGCCTTAGGGAGACGGAGAGGCCAGAGGGTCACAGGCCCAGAGTCTGTTCCCTAGGGTGTCCATGTGCTCTGGGGAAAGCTGGGTGTCCTGGAGAGGACCCTCTGCCCCGCTTCCCACCCCCATGCGCAGTCAGGTCAAGGACACGGGTGGGGTGCCTGGGCCTCCAGCTCCTGCTGTTTGAGGGGCTTCAGGCCAGAGGACAGCTGGGCCCCAGCTGCTGGAGCTGGACCACCCTGGGACCCACAGCTGTCCGGGGAAGGCTGCTCTCGGCCGGGGGCAGGTGGCTGGGGCAGCCTGTGTCCCAAGGCCTGTGTCCCAAGGCCGACAGGATTTCACTGTCCCCCACGAGTCAGAGGACTTCTTGGGGGAGGGGGGTGTTTTTGGCGCCCTCTCAGAGGTGGGCAGTCCCTGTCACTACCCTCATGACCACTGTCCCCAGAGACTGCCTGGGGCCCCCCTCACCCTTACCAGAAATACCAGGGTATCTCCTGCCCTGACCCAGGCCCCGGAGAGCAAGCAGTGCTGCGCGCTCTGCCATGCCCTGCGTCCCCAAGCTGAAGGATGCCCGGGCCCTGGCCGTGGTCACAATTGTCAGCGTCTGCTGAGGACAGCTTGTGGGGCCCAGCCACTCAGTGTCTCTCGCTGTTGAGGTCTGAGCCTCGGTTTCCTCCTGTGTGAAATGGAGCCTGACCTACGTCACAGTCTGGCTCCTTGGGTCAGGGCTGGTGGCCCCACAGGGTTGGGATCCATGGAGCCCCCGGTGTGGCCCCAGAGCACCTCCTTGTTCCTGCCCCACCCCACCTGTCTCCTGATGCTGTGAGTGTCGTGGGACCTGGACCCAGGGCTGCCCTCGGTGGCACAGCCTGGGGATCCAGGACCGTCTGGAGCTGTCCCTGTACAGGTGACTCTTTCTTTGCCTTTTAGATGCAGTTGAAGGGCAGCTCCCTGGGTGACCTCCCTAGTCCCCGCCCACTGCCCCTGCAGGGAGACTGAGGTGGCCTTCCCCTGGCCCTCGCAGCCCCCACTTATGAGCTGGCTGTCGTCTGCCTCTCGGTGCCTGATCCCCCGTTAGAAGGGGCGGCGTGGGCTCCAGGTGGGTTCACCTGTGCCCAGATCCCTCCATGCCGCCCCAGGCAGGCGCACAGTAGATGTTCAGCAGAGGCCAGAGGAAGCAGTGACTCGGGTCACCCCGCCTCCCGTGGGGGCTGCTGGCGGTAACCCCACCCCTGTTCCCCCAGGTGCAAGTGTAATGGCCACGCCAGCTCCTGTGGCCCCGATGAGGCGGGCAGGCTGGCCTGCAGGTGCCAGCACAACACCACGGGCACAGACTGCGAGCGCTGCCTGCCCTTCTTCCAGGACCGGCCCTGGGCCCGCGGTACAGCCGAAGCCGCCAACGAGTGTCTGCGTGAGTGTCAGGAACAGAGGCTGGGGTGCCCTCCGGAAACTCCCGAACCTCGCCCTGGGGCTGCTCCTGGGGGGGCCTGCACGCAGCTTGGGGTCAGGGAGCTGCTGTAGATGGGAGGGGGCGCGGGCGTGGGGCTTTGAGCCTCATCCTTCCCCGACAAACAGCCCCCCAGACCGAGTCCACCCAGAGAGGCGCCCAAGTGGGGAGGCCGAGTGGGGAGGCCGGGGAGGCCCCCACAGGTTCCTTTGTTTTAACTGCCCCAACCCCAGCTGCTAATGAAATCCAGGCACCCCCCCGAGGGGTGCTGCCCTGCCCAGCCCGGCCTCTCCCACGGCCCCAGCCCTTTGATGTCCCCGCCTGTGTGGTGTGGCTGTGACTGCCTAACCACAGAGCGCCACAGCAGGGAGGGTGGCCCTGTCTCCTGCAGGGACGTGGGCCCCCAGCGCAGTCCCACAGTCCCTCCCGGCTGGCGTGCAAGTGGCCCAGTGGCTACTCTCCCCCAAGCCCTGCCCCTCCCCCACTGTCATCTGCTTTGCCTCAGCCCTCTGGGTGCTCTGTCCTCTTGGGCCTGGGCCACTGGTGGTCACAGCTGGGGCAGGAGGGGACATATCTGTTCCATGGGATGCCGAGCTGCCTGCAGGAGCTGCCCGGGGGACCACCAGGACCCTAATGGGTTCCTCCTGCCCTCTGGGCTGCCTCCACCAGGGGGCGCTCACGACTGCCACCCGGCTCATGCCAAGCCTGTGGCTCTCTCTTCTCTGGGGACACAAGGCCAGACTGCTTCTGCCCCATCCTTGCCCCTCCCGGTCCCCTCCCGGTCCCCTCCCGGTCACCAGCCTGGAAGCCTGGTTGTCCTGGCGGACCCCTCCCCCAGCCCAGGCAGCCTTGAGGCCCGGATTGAGCGTCGTGGGCTTCTCTGCAGCCCACCCAGAGTGGTGCTTCTGTGCAGCCGATGCCCTGGTCTCAGTCACCTTTGGGCGGCACAGTGCTCCCTCCTGCCAGGGCCACTCACACCTCCTCCCTGGCCTCCTGCCCACAGCCTGCAACTGCAGCGGCCGCTCCGAGGAATGCACGTTTGACCAGGAGCTTTTCCGCAGCACGGGCCACGGCGGGCACTGTCACCACTGCCGTGACCACACGGCTGGGCCGCACTGTGAGCGTTGTGAGGAGAACTTCTATCACTGGGACCAGCGGAAACCCTGCCAGCCCTGCGACTGCCACCCGGCAGGTGAGTGGCTGTGCAGCCCGGGCCACCCTCAGCGTTCAGTTCAGGCCTCCACAGCCCTGTGCCCTCCTCCCCAGGTTCCCTGCGCCTCCAGTGCGATGATGTGGGCACCTGCGTCTGCAAGCCCACCGTGACAGGCTGGAAGTGTGATCGCTGTCTGCCCGGGTTCCACTCGCTGAGCGAGGGTGGCTGCAGGTGAGGACAGCAGGGTTTGGAGCCTCGGAAGAGCATGTTACCATCTGTTGATTGAGAAAACTCACCCTGAGCAAAAAGATACATGAAGCTGCTGTGATCCAGAAGCACTTTTAAGTGAACTTGTCCTCTGTCCTGGACAGGCCATGGGACCATGGGATGCAAGCCTGGGGAGTCTCAGGCTCCTGACAAAATGCTTCTGGGCACAGAAGTGGCCATCAGGGCTGGGTGTGGTCCGTGGCAGTGCTCGCCTAGTGTGCAGGGCCCTGGGCTCCATCCCAGCACCATGAAGCAAAACAGCAGACCTTAGACAGGACCCCTGCCCCATCCCAGCCTCCGGGCCCTCACGGGTGCCCTCCTCCACCCTGGAGCCACCTCTGCCTGCCCAGCCTGCCTCGCCAGCTTGCCTCTGGCAGGCGCCTGTTCTTGCTAGGACCACTCCCTGGGGAAGCCTCCCTCCTCCTGCCCCTGATGTCCCCGTCCCCAAGGCTGGCCTCTCATCCACTTGACCCCAGGGCACATCCAGGGCAGTGTCCGCACTGCAGGGTCCCAAGGGCGGAGCCTTTGCTCATCAGGTGGGTGGGCAGGAGGTTGGTGGATGGAGGGGGCATCGGCAGAGGGGCAGGTGATGGATGGAGGGCAGAGGGGCAGGTGATGGATGGAGGGCAGAGGGGCAGGTGATGGATGGAGGGTGGGGTAGACAGAGGCTGCGCTGTGCTGGCAGGTAGAGGGGCACCTCCCTGGCAAGGTGGGAACAGGAGGCCAGGGGCAGCCGGCTCCTCTTGGGGATTTCTGGGAACAGCCAGTTCCCACTCTGGAATTGCTCATTGGAAATTTGTCCCCTTGTCCCCCTCTTTGGCAGACCCTGTACCTGCAATGCTGCTGGCAGCCTGGGCACCTGTGACCCCCACAGTGGGCGCTGCCCCTGCAAAGGGAACGTGGAGGGAGACCAGTGTGACAGGTGGGTGAGGCGGTTGACCACAAGTGGGAGTGGGCGCAGCAGCTGAGCAGGCACCCGGGCTGTGAGTCAGGAGGAACACAGGACGGTCCTCACCCACTCGTGAGCGGCAGCCCGCACCCCTGGAGCACCATGGACCTGCCTTCCAGGAAGTTACCCAGCGGCCTCGTGGCACTGTTTATGCTTTATCTAATGCTATGGATGCCTCCTACGCTAAGAAAATACAATTTTTTTTTTTCCAAGCTCAGAGGGAGCTAGGAGGGATGGGAGGTCATCTAATCCATGTAGCTCACCACTCCTCTCTGCCAGCCCTGCCACAGACATCACTAATTGAGTGCTATCCCAGCCCTCCCATCTCGCACCCAAGTCAGACATCACTCATGGAGCCCAGTCTTTGCCATGAGCCCTCCTGTAACTCAGGCCACTTCTCAGTGCCCTGCTCCCAAAGGCCCTACCAACTGAGCTGAGATTTGGGGGGGGGGGGGGCTTGCAATCCCATTGTGATGCAAATGAGGGACCTGAGGTTCAGTAAGACAAAAGGATTTTCCCAAGGTCACGTGGTCCATGGACTTCATGTTCAAGGCCACTGATTCCCAGCTGTGGTGCTGGCAGGCAGACGTGGGCTGGTCTCCCTGGATGCACACGGTCTGCCCCGCCTGGCTTTGTGTCTGGTATCCGAAGCCTTTGCTGCAAGGAAACCCTGTGGCTGGCCCCTGGCCCTGGCTCTCACTCTGGCAGCCCCAGGCCGCCCCTTTATCTTGTCTCTGCAGGGTCTTTTCCCCCTCGCCCTGCCCCTAGGCACCTTAAGCAAGAAGGCAGAGTAGAATTCGGGAGCCATAAGCCTCCCGGGTCCTCCCCCAGCTCCTCCTTGCAACCCTGAGTGGGTCCTCTCCTCTGTGCCTCAGTTTACCCACCTGTATAATGGGAGGACTTGGTGGGGTGGGCTCACTTGAGCTTACTGGGCATCCGAGTTGAATCAGAAGACCACCTGGACGTGCTCAGACAGACAGCCTCCAGGACCACAAACCAGGAATCCGAGTGTGTAAAGCAGTCTCCCCCAGGGCTGTCGGGACACAGGGTTGTTTCTGGGGGTGAGACAGGGAGATGGCAAGAGGATGCTGGAGATGGAAGTGCTTAGGATCCTGGAGATAGAAGTGCTTAAGAAAGAGAGCAGGGGCGGGGGCGGGGGGGGGGGGAGGTGCAGACGACTCCGTGGCAGGGCCCTGGCCTGGCTTGCTGGAGGCCCTGGGTCCCCCCTCCTCTATGCCCAGCACACACAGAGGCCCAAATCCCAAACCAGGGTGGGCCATGAGGAGGACACAGGAGCCAACCTGAAAGGGCTCCCAAAGCTGCAGTGGTTTGAACAGTGAAATAAATCAGCAAAGGATCCCATTCTAACCCAGAGAGGAAAACAAGTGCCCACACCCACAGAGACAGACGGTGGGATAAATAAATAGAGGGGACAAAGGGACAGACCCTCCTTGCAGAATTCCAAACAATCAACGAGCAAGGAGTGCGGGCAGTAGAGAATCAGAGTTGGCACTTCACAGTATGATCGCTGAGGGCAAAAGCCACCGACGGATGCTGACGTTAGTGGGTGGCACTTTCAGGAGAAACAAAATGCTTGTGTGGCCTCCAAATACTCATTAATCACTGTGGGGGTCACAGGTCCACCTGTTCTCTGGTCCCCACCCACAGGGCTCAGGTCCCTTCCCTGGGCTGGGGGCTGGGCTTAGTGACTGCTGAGGTCTGGCATTGGCAGTTGCTCACAGGAGGAACCTGGGGAGGGAAGGGTCACCTCACTGCCCAGGGGTCACATCCTAATGTGATGAAAATCACACTTCCCCTCTGTGTACCTCCTCCCCCAACCCATACCCCAGTCTCATCACAAGAAACCATGGAGGGACACACCTGAATGCTCGGGTCCTAAAGTCTACGGAGCTGTGCTTTTGAAGTGTCAGGTCTAGAGGGACGGGGAGGACCCAGAGGCACTTACAGATTGGAGGAGAAGGAAGACCCAGCTCAACCCAGCACGGTGTCCTGGGTGGGGACCCTGGAACAGAAAAAAGGACAGTGGTGGCCAAACCCCGGTGCAGCCCAGAGCATCCTTGACATCAGGGACTTTAATGTCCGAGTTGGCCAGCTGTGCGCAGCGGGGGGACCAGTGGGGCACTGCCTTGCTCCCCTCAGTCAGTCTGGGGAAAACAGTTTTAGGAGTTTCCCGGGGGGTTCTGGGTTGGCATCGGCTAACCAGATCCCCCACCCCGTGCCTTTTGACCTGTTCCCGGGGCCCTGGTGGGCATGCCTGGCATCCCTTCCAGGTGTCGCCCAGGGACATTCAACCTGCAGCCCCACAACCCACTGGGCTGCAGCAGCTGCTTCTGCTACGGCCACTCCAAGGTGTGTGGGGCCGCTGCCGGGTTCCAGGAGCACCGCCTGCTCTCCGACTTCCGCCAGGGTAAGCGGTGCCCCACTGCCACCTCCCAGGGTCTGCTGCGTTGGCAGCTGGGGTGGGCGGCCCCTCACATGCCAGCTGAGTGGGCCCAGTGGGCAGGCAGCTCCTGCAACCCCCTGCAGCCCCTCTGCCCCGCCCCTGCCTCTTCCCAGCCTCCAGCAGTTTGTGTGGTGGGGGTGGGTGGCTCTGGGGGGCTGGGGAGTGGCACCCTGTTAATCCCGTGGGGAATGTCCACAGAACCTAGAAGGTCATCATCCCTTGCCGTACCTGGGGCTGGGGATTCAGGCTCCGTCTCCTGTTCTCTGTTTATTGAGCACCCATGGTATGCCTGAGGCAGGGTCCCAGGCAGGTAGGGTCTCTCCTTCTTGTTTTTGACCCCAAAAAGCAGGTCACTTTCCTGAGGCAGGTTCCCGGACATTAACTTCCCTAAGATCAAGGGTGCTCTGGGCTGCCTCGGGGTCTGGCCACTACTGTCCTTTTTTTCTGCTCCAGAGTCCCCATCCGGGACATTTGTGAGCTCTGGAGTTTAGCTCTCACCATGCAGCCTTGTGGGGTCTGCAACTTTAGAGGACACAGCCTCATCTTTGGGGCAGGATATTGGCAGGGCACTAAGTTAGAGCTTGAAGTCAGAGCCAGCCACCCTGGAGCACCCCACCTTCTGCCTCTCCCTCCCCCCCCAGGGAGGAGGGCATGCCCCAGATGCAGGGACAGTGCGCCCTCTGCTGGACGCCATGCAGAAG
Source organism: Urocitellus parryii (assembly GCF_045843805.1). Classification (NCBI taxonomy): domain Eukaryota; kingdom Metazoa; phylum Chordata; class Mammalia; order Rodentia; family Sciuridae; genus Urocitellus; species Urocitellus parryii. Next base: position 206,503,290 of record NC_135534.1, read on the forward strand.
GCAGGGTGGGAGGCAAACATGGCCCTGGGAGAGCAGGGGGTCTGGTGGTACCACCTCATTATCTCAGCTGCCTCAGCCAGTGGTTCTCAAACTTTCTGGTCTCGGTCCCTTCCTCTTGGAGACCACTGAGGACCCCAGAGCACTTGTGTACATATTGATATTAGCGGGAAAACTGATTTTTAAAAAATATTTATTTTAAAAATTAAAAAACAGCCACTGTGAACCTATTATGTTAAAAGGAAGAACATAGTTCTGTGAAAATGACTATTTTAAACCCCAAAATATTTGTTGAGAAGAGAGCTGCTGGCTCTGTGTTCTCGCCTGTCCCTTAAGGTCTGGCTGGGCAGAAGCCGGCTGCTCCTCCCATGGGCCTCTGCCGGCCCGCAGCAGGGACAGCACACATCGTGCAGGTTCTAGAAAACTCAGATCGCCCCTTAGTGTCGGCAGGAAGATAGCTCCATCTCACAGAACCCTGAAAGGGTCTTGGGGGTCTCCCTGAGGGGTGTGGACCAATTTTGAGAGCTGCCACTGCCCAGAGTACTCCACTGCCCCCATTTTGCAGATGTGAAGCCAGCTTCAGAGAGGTTAAGTAACTTTCTCAGGGTCACACAGTTAGCAAGGAACCATTTAATTCAGCCCAAAGAGCCCCAGGCCTTTCCCCTTCATCCCTCCCTCCCCACCCCTTGGGTGCTCCTACCCTGTTGCCAGCTGCCCTGGAGAGTGCCCCTGGAGGTCATGTGCTCTGTGCTGGCTGTGCTGGCTGTAACTCCTGTCCCTAGAGGGAAGGTGGACAGAACGGGGGCCTGAAGGCCGGGCCCCTCCTGGTGTGGACCCTTCCTCACCAGGTGACCCTTCTGGGTGCAGTGGGGCTAATGACACATGTCCCTGGAGGGTCAGGGTGGGTGAGGCCATGGTGAGACAGTTCTCTGAAGACAAGGTCAAGTCCATTATTGTTGGGGGTGGCCCTGATGTCCCCAGGCCCCCATGTTGGGATCTTCGGGCTGTCTCTTCATGTGGAACTCAAGACCCCTCTGAAGCCGAGCAGGGTCCCTGGCTCCCGTCTCCTCCTGGGCTCCCTCCACACGCGTCCCCTCAGGGGGAGGACTTGCCTCCTGGGGACTCCCCCAGGGCCTCACACTGCCGGCTGTGCCTGTGCTCGCTGTCTAGGACCTGGAGGCTGGTGGGTCAGGAGCCAGGGAGGCTCGGAGCATCCCCCACGGTGGAACCCGCGTGGGATCCTCTTGGGCTCAGAAGACGAGGAGGCGCTCACAGCACCAGGTAGGTACCTGCGGCCGGGGTCTGCCCAGCTAGCTCCCCTCTGCGGCTAGGTGTGGTTAGTGCAGTTCTTATTACACACCGCCACAGACGGGGTGAGTTATAAAGAAAAAAGTCAAGGTCGGGGGCTATGTCTGGTGGTGGCCTTTGTGCTGGCAGAGCCCCTGGGCAGCACAGGGCATCACGTGGTGAGAGACAGGGGCTGCATATGTATGTATGTGTCCTGGTCTGTCTCCTTCTTAGAAAGCCACCGGGATTCTCTTGTGGGCCCCACCGCCTGGCCTCCTCTGAACGGGGAAGGTCCCCACGGGGGACTGAGCTCAGCATGGAGGGGGCTGTTCGACATGGCTGAGAACATGCCAGTCCTGTTGGTGCCCTGGAAGGCAGAGGTCGCTGATGTGGGCCCAAGGCCGGGGTCAGGGGGCCACCCAGGCTGCTTCCCTTCTGGAGCCTCAGGGGAAGGGCTCAGGGGGCCTGGCCTTCCTCCAGCTTCAGAGCAGCTGCGTCTGGCACCCATCACGACCTCTCCCGTCCCTAGGACCTTGGGATGACCTTGAGCCCAGCTGGAGGGTCCACTTCCTGTCCCTGCTCTGTGGCCAGCTGGTCCGCTACCTGGCTCCACCTGCAGCCTTATCCCTGCCACGTCAGATGGCCCGTGCACAGGTCCAGGGACTGGGGGTGGAGACCTTTTGGTCCCTGGTGTATGTGGAATCCCTGGAATGAGACAGTCTGTTTTTCACAGTTTGGAAGTGATTGTGTATTTTTCTTTCTGGAACAGAGGAAACCCTGCCAGACATGAGGCTCAGTATTTTTATTTCCTTTTTTTTTGTTGTTTATTTTCTGTACCTAGGATTGAACCCAGGGATTTAACCACTGAGCCACATCCCCAGCCCTTTTTTATATTTTATTTGGAGACAGGGTCTCACTGAGTTACTTAGGGCACTAAGTTGCTGAGGCTTGGAACTCACAATCCTCCTGCCTCAGCCTTCCAAGCCTCTGGGATTACAGGCTGTGCCACCGCACCCGGCCTTGGGCATTTTTATTTCCTTTCCCACTGGGCGGACGTCTCACGGCTTCTCTCTGCCTTTGGCTTGCGCTCGAGTGAGGAAGAACTGAAAGGAGGGCCAGTTGGTCCCTCTGAGCCACACGCCAGGCCCCCCGGCTTGGTTCTGGGCATAGGTGGTCACCTGACGCAGAGGATGCAGGAGGAAGGGGTGGGCCTGGCTCCCGGTGAGTCTCACTAACTCCCACGAGGTGGGTCCCCAGACATTCTGAGTTCCCGGGGCTCAAACGTGACATGTGGGCCGGTAGCAGGGGGCTCCCTCATTCACCATTCCTGTGCTCCCCGAGTTCAGACTCTGTTGTGTCCTTGGACTTCACTTACAAAGCTCTAGCTCAGAGATGAAACTATCAAGAGTGCCAGCAGAGTGACAGCAGAGCTCTAAGCCAGCCCCAGGTGACGGCACCTGGGTGTGACCACACCTGGCGTCTGTGGTGCAGGGAGCGTTTCTTGTCATCGATAGACTTGTGGCCTCAAGCTGAGCATCGGAAGACTGTCTGAGCCTCTTCTCTTGTCTGCAGAGCAGTTCCTGGGTGACCAGCGCTTCAGCTATGGACAGCCCCTCACGCTGACCTTCCGCGTCCCCCGTGGTGGCTCTGTGCCCCTGGTGCAGCTGAGACTGGAAGGAGCGGGCTTGGCCCTGGCTCTGAGGCACTCCAGTCTGTCGGGCCCCCAGGACGCCGGGCAGCCGGGGCAGGCCCAGCTCAGGTTCCTGTAAGCAGAGATGTGGGGATACAGGAGGGGCACCCTGGAGAGTCCCCTGTGGTCTGGGCGGCTGCTCTGATTCCCAGGCTCCTGGCACCCCCCAGCCCCCGTCAGGCCTCACACGGCCCTGTCCCCGGCAGCTTGCAGGAGACCTCTGAGGACACGGAGCCCCCGCTGCCCGCCTTCCACTTCCAGCGTCTCCTCGCCAACCTGACCGCTCTGAGTATCCAGGCTAGCGGACGAGGCCCAGGCCCTTCTGGTCAGTAATGATGGCAGCATGCCCCCAAGAGCCCTGGTCACGGCACCCGGCTGGGTCCTGCCCACGTGGCCTTGCCGTGTTGAGTCCTGAGAGCAGTTACTGCCCCCACTTTTCTAAGCACTTTGAGACTCTGAGGAGTCACGGCACTTGCTCATGACCCTGCCACCCACAAAGACAGCAGGAGTGGTGGCTGAGGCCAAGGCAGAGGTTGTACAGGTGAGGGGCCTCCGGGTGGACAGCTCTGGGGCGGGGGCTGGGCAGATATGGGGGCTGCATCTTCCTGAGAGCTCGGCCCCTGCTGGTCACTGGTGGTATTGCACCCAAGCCACCCCAAGTCAGGTAGAATTTCGAAGTCCCCAGGATGGACCAGTATTTGTCACCGTCTCTTGCCTTGGTCACTAGGGACAAACATGGTCATACCCTACCTGCATACAATTTAAAAAATCATATGACATCCTACCTATGATACACAGAATAAAGAAAAGGAAGGGAGGATATTCAGACAGGGCTCAGGCCTGACCAGGCTTGAAGACGCAGCGGTCAGAGGCTCCCTGCTGGGCGGGGTGAGTGTGGGTTTCCGAGAGGCAAGAAGCTGGGGAGCCCTCTGCCCACCCGAGCAGTGCAGACCGAGTCCCACCTGGCTGTGCTAGAGTGGAAACCAGGTCGCCGGTCACAGGCACCCCAGGATGAAGAGGGAGGCTGTAGGCTCGGTCACCTCCCTCATTGTGGTTCTTTTAAAAGGTGCTTGGAGCCTGAGGCTGGGTTCCATCACTCCGTGGGGGGAACACACTTGGCAGAATAGCCACTCATCTGTGGGTGAAGCCGTAAACCAAGTTTTTGACCCTCAGGGGAATGCAGGTGACCCCGATTCCTGACGTCCTGTGGGTTCGTCCTCTGGAACTCATAGCTGAGTGGGCGTGTTTGCCAGCTCATGAGTGGGGGGGCCACAGGGGGGCTGCAGATGGGATGGGGTGGTGGCCACGGGGACTTGAGCCCCGTGAGCTGCGTGCCTTCACTGGTACATGACTTGGGACAGTCCTGAACCAGGCAAGGCACAGAGTCCCCCCACCTTGTGGCATCTGCGTCACTGGACAGTTCCATACACACTGGACGTGGTCATGCTACCTGGTGTCTGAGTGCAGGATGGAGCAGGGGTCTAGGCTCAGGCGCTTACAGAGGGGTGTTGCTGCCTTTCTAGCATCAGAGGAACATTTGCAAACCACGGGGGCAGGACGGAGTGTCCTCTAGCACTCTGGCCTCCTGTTGTGACAACCAAGTGGACCTCAGATTTGCTTCCTGGGGTCATTTGCTCCTTCTGAGAGCCTGCAGCTCTGACGCCGGCTTTCCCCAGGCCCCAACACCTCCTCTCTCTGTTGGGTCGAGGCTCCTCTTCATCCTGGGAATCTCACCTCCACTCTCCCCAACAGCTCCCAAGCTTCCCAGTCAGCCCCTAGTCTCCAGTTGCCAGTGCGCCTCTTACTTATGCCACAGCACCCCACAGTAGGTACTGGGGGGCACTGGAGACACAGCTGCAAGAACCAACACCTCTCCTACCCCCAGGCCCAACCTCTCCCCACTGATCACATTTGGGGGCCTATTGCTCTGAACCTTGGGGCGCATTCTTACCTTGGTCCATTTTAACCTAGAAGTTCGGTCACATGGGACACTCTTCTGTGACTCACTCTTTCCAGCTGCTGGTGTGTCCTAGAGACAGCTCCTCGTTGGCACTCGAGGGAAAGCTGGTCCTCTAGGTCCTCCCCTCTGCAGATGCCCTGGCGTAGACCCCCCACCCGGTGACAGACACTCCAAGGTCTCAGTTCCCACAGGGACACACAGCCCCGCAGGGGGCAGGGAACACCTCACATAAAGCTCTCTGTCCTTGTGTAGGCATTGGTCACAGGAGGTCCCAGAAATGGAAGTGTTAGGTCCAGGAGTGTGCATTTTAAATTTCAACACGCCAAAATTTCCCTCCCAAAGACTGTCTTCATCTCTACTGATAGGAGCACCCCCCCTACTGCCAGCTCTACTTCTCCAGCGCTCACAGGTGTGGTTTTAAAATATATATTCAGTACCAGGGATGGAACCCAGCCCTTTTTTATATTTTATTTTGAGACAGGGTCGTGCTAAGTTGCTTAGGGTCTTGCTAAGTTGCTGAGGCTGGCTTCAAACTTGCGATCCTCGTACCTCAGCCTCCTGAGTTGCTGGGATAACAGGCGTGCACCAGCACACCACACCCAGTGAGGAGCTTGGTCTGATGGGACCCTCTACCCCTCAGTTGCTACAAGCAGAGCCTCCTAAATTACATGCATACAGCTACACATTTTTTTTCAAATGGCAGATTCTTTATTTTCAAAAATGAGTGCATTATTGTTCACTTAAATGCAAAATATTCACCAAAAAATTTCACTGGCATTTCCATGTCATTAGGCCCTTTCAATCAAAATCCTTCTGTTAAAAACAATCCTCCCATTAAATGACAGAACTGTTGCATTCATTCATCTCCATACTCTTGCAGGACTTAAAACTTCGGGAAACAAACCTTAAGCTTTGCCCAAAGGTAGCATCCCTCTCTGAGCAGGGCCTCGTAAGCTCTCTGTGCCTATCCCCCTCCATGGCTGGTCTCTAAAATGTTTCCCAATCAAGGGGTCGGGATGGCTCATTGTTGTTTAAATCTGCGTATCTTTAATAACCCAGGAGAGGGGCTGGAGATGTGGCTCAGCGGTGGCGCGCTTGCCTGGCATGCGTGCAGCCCGGGTTCGATCCTCAGCACCACATACCAACAAAGATGTTGTGTCCGCCGAGAACTAAAAAATAAATATTAAAATTAAAAAAAAAATAACCCAGGAGAACGCCGTCTTTCCTCCCTCCCCGCCACCTGCCCTCCCTGCCCGTGCTGAGCACCTGCTCTGCCTTTGGCCTCTTGGCTGCCTCTCCTTCTGTAATTGCCTTGTTTCCCCCGCCCTTAATTTGACTGTTCTACAAATCATAACTGATCCTTAGGCTGCCCTCCGTCCGCAGCTGCCCATTTGTGCGGGGGAGGTTGGGGGGAGCGTGTATACAGCTCCCTCCTCCTCTCTCTCTGCAGGCCAGGTGCTCCTGAGTGAGGTCCGGCTCACATCGGCCCGGCCCCAGAGGGGACTCTCCCCTCCAGCCTCCTGGGTGGAGACCTGCTCGTGTCCCCGAGGCTACACAGGCCAGTTCTGTGAATCCTGTGCTCCAGGGTACAAAAGGGAGACGCCACAGGGGGGTCCCTATGCCAGCTGCGTCCCCTGCACCTGTAACCAGCATGGCACCTGTGACCCCAACACAGGTGAGTCTTTGTCATCCTAATCTAAGTCCATCTGGGCTACATCTGGCCCTGTGAGATGAGTACTGACCCCCACGGGCACAGCCTGGCACGGGTACCAAGTGGCTACCCAAGCCGTGGGCCCAGAGCCGGCTCCTGCTGTTGCTGAGGTGTCCTGTACTTTAGTAAGAGCCGTGACTGGATCCACCTGTGTGTTAGGCTCCGTGCCAAGGGCGATGTGCACGTCTGGTGAGGGCATCTGTCCACATACCTGCCCTTGCTAGGCAGCTCCCTCCTCCCAGGAAGGAGCAGGGAGGACCTTGGGGGCCTGCTGTGCTGTGGGTGCTGTGAGGGAGGACAGAGGCATCCGCATGGCAGGTGATAGCAGGAGAGCACCCATGCAAGCCACACAGGTGACAGCAGCTCACAGGCACTGTCCCAGAGCCTCATATCTGACACCCTCACCCCTTTGGGGCTTGTGGCCTTGGGAGAGTCATTTCCGTCCCTGTCAACTGGGGACAGCAGTAGTGTCACATGGCCTACATTTTGGTGGGAGGGGGATGCCTAGGCTCTAAAGACACCAAAGCTGCGCCCTTGCTCAAGGGGCCTGAGCCTTGGGGTCGTCACCTGGGAAGGGCAGGAAACAGAAGGCCGTCCCTTCTAGTGTGTTGGGAGATGATGATACAGGGTCACCAGCCTCCTTCTCATCCCGGCACCACTGTACACACCACACCATTGGCTCCTGCAAGCATCCCTGCAGTGTGGTCCCTGGACTGTCCTGTCTCACAGCCGGGGACTCCGGGTGCAGAGCAGCCACATGGCCAGTAGATGGCAGAGCTGCACCTCCCACCTGCCGTCTCCACCTGCAGAGGAGCCAAAAGGTGGGGGCAGGGCAGAGGCCTCTCGGCCCCCACCCAGTGGGTAGCGGGCAGCAGGTCCTCCCTGGAGCAGGCAGGTCTCTGCCCATGTGACACATGGGGCACCCTTCATTCCCGTGCCCGTGGCAGACACCACCAATGGAGCCTGGGAGCGGCCGCCTACTCCTGCCCTGCCTGAGGCAGCAGAGTCTTGTGGGAGGGGACCATTTTGCCTCCCCCCACCCCAGGCTTCATGTCACTGCCCAGGCTGGGAGGAGCCTGTGGGTGCTGGGCCCAGGCAGGGGCAGTGCCACTAAGTGCTACCCACTGGCCCACTCCCGTCCCTCCCCCTTCCTCCTGTCCACCTCAGCTTGCCTGGGTGCTGCCAGGGGAGGGGCGTCCTGCCAGTGCTGGCCTCGGTCGACGCCTTCACGGCCAGGCTGCTCCTGGGTGTTTGTGGCTGGGCCTCCCTTCAGAGCACCCCGGGCTCTGAGTGGACGCCAGGTGATGCTGGGCTGCGGAGGGGACCGAGACTCCCCTGTCTTCAGGCACCAGAAGGCGGGGACAGGTCTGCCTGTGAGGCCAAGCAGCCTCAGGGTGCCCCTGCAAAGTCGCACCAAGGCTGGTCCCTGAGGCAGAGGAAGGAAGAGGAGAATCAGTGTGGCTCTGCGCCTCCTGGTTCAGAGGAAGGTGTGGAGCGCAGCTTAATAGTGACATCGGGTCACGCGTGAACCAGGGAGAGTGGGCCACCTTGAACGCCCGGCTCCATGGTCCTTGCCGGAAACCTCGAGGCCCGCGCCTTTGCTGTTCCCGTGTTACAGGCGAGGACAGAGACGCGGGCCTGTTAGGTGACTGCCGGGTTCAGCGGGCAGGAGATGGAGGACCTGAGCCCAGGCCGGTCCTGCACCAGCCATCCCTGCCATGCTGCCTCTGCCCAGTTTCAGGGGCATCCTGGCTCAGACAGTGGACAGTGGTTCTTGTCTTGACCCTCAGGGATCTGCCTGTGTGGCCACCACACCGAGGGCCCGTCCTGTGAGCGCTGCTTGCCTGGTTTCTATGGCAACGCCTTCGCAGGGCAAGCTGACGACTGCCAGCCCTGTCCCTGCCCTGGACAGTCGCCCTGCACCATTGTCCCAGAGAGTGGGGAGGTGGTGTGTACCCACTGCCCCCCACACCAGAGAGGTGAGTGGCCGTGACCCAGGGAGGGCACCGACCAAGCCTCGGGTGCACTGGACTCTGGGGTCCTGGGTTTGGGATGTGGCAGTTTGGGGAAAGCCCAGCTTAGGGATGGCAGGAGTGACCTTTGGGGACACCGAGTCCCAGTCAAGGCCTCAGGCTTCAGGGTTGCTGGCAGACCTCGCCTTGAACACATGTACGTGACCTTTGAAAAGGCCTGAGAGGGAGCCCAGCACCTGTTTCCCTAACAGAGATTCAGAGCAAAGGAGGAAACCTCACATTAAACCTGGGGTCCTCCAGCTTTTAAACACCACCTGGGCATTGTGTGCAGCGGGGCCCTCCTCACCCTCACCCCAGGCCTCTGCCGGTCCTCGCTCCTGCTGCTGGGCTCTGGGCCCTCCTAGACACGGCATCTTTTTTCAGTAGTGTTTGAGACCTTCACATGCCCAACAATGCACCCATTTAAAATGTACGATTAAGTGGCTTTGGGTATACTACAGCACGGATTTTTTTATCATGGTAAAATATGTAGCGTCAAAGCTGCTGCCTTAAACATCATTTTAAACGTGTAACTTGGGGGTGCTGTGGGCGCCATCATCGCCACCGTCCGCCCCCAGAACCTCGCCATCCCAGACAGAAGCTCTGTGCCTGTTAGGTCAGTGCTCAGCGCCTCCTGCTCCCGGCCCGTCACAGCTCCTCCACTTGCTGACTCTGAGTTGGACTCCCCGGGGGCCTCATTTAGGTGGAGTCACACTGTGCTGGTCCCTCCGTGTGGCTGGTTTCATGTGGCCCAATATCCTCAAGGTCCCAGACATGGGATTTTACCTTTGGCACACGTGGCAGCATCGGACCAGTCCTGTCCCACGCTCTGCTCCACTGGACCTTGCCGAGAGCAGCTCCCTGGCCCCCAGGAGCCGGCAGGGCTGAGTGGACAGGCCCAGAGCAGGGAAGCCAGAGGCTCAGGGGCCTGCACCCCACTAGCCAGCACCCGGCCCCCTGACTGGCTCTCACAGTGTGAGTGGACACAGAAGCTCAGACGGTGGCAGCCGGGGGCGGGGACAACCCACAGGGCTCTGCTGCCCTCCTGTGCCTGCAGGGCTTCCTTGGGCCTTGTGAGAGGCCAGCGCACCGACAGCTCCCCTGGGCAGCTGGGTTGGGATTGGCCGCAGTCGAGTCCTGGGGACTGCGTTGGTCAGTGTGGGCTTCGAGCTCCCCTCTCCCAACATGGGTTCTATTTCAGTCCCAAGGCCACGCTCGCCTCTACCTTGAACCCTGTTCAGGTCTTTCCTTCCTGGTCTCTTGGTCCTTTGTGTCCCTCTGCCCCTCTCTGAGGGTGCTCTGAGCAACGGTGGCTTGATTTCAAGAGGACCATGGAGTCGTGGGGGCACCCGGAGCCCACACCTGTTTTCCACAGGGACACAGCTGTTCTTAGACGTGTCCACTCAGTGGGACTGCCTGTGTCCGTTGACACAGGGCAGAGGTGTAAAGAGGGGGTGACACGCCCCTCACGGCCCCTCCTCTCACCACCCCGGGGACCATGGCTAGTCGGGGTCTGTGGATCCCCCAGACATGGCTGCAGGGAGATCTGGGCAGAGACTGGTGTGTTACCAAGAATGGCCCCACCACCCAAAGCACGAGCTGTGTCCAGAGAGGGTCTCCCAGCCACCACCCTCCCGAAGCCCTCACACCCCATCTCCTGTGAGGCTCACGGTGGCCCTGCGGGTGGGACGAGGTGGCAGCAGCCCCGGGTCCACCCGGGAGGCAGGGCAGGAGTGGAAATGCACACTCCTGAGCAAGTTCGGAGGCCACGGGGAGCAGAAGCAGGAAAGGGACAGGTGAAATGTAGAGGGGGAGGGGAGGGAGGAGACAGTGACACATTGGTGACAACGAAGATGACAACGGAGGTGCTCATGAAGATAGTGGTGACAGTGGCATGCTGGCACTTATCACATGTCAGGAAATAACCTCACCGAGCCTCCACAGTCCTGTGAAGTAGCCGCCATACGTGTCCCCTTTAGAGATGAGGCGCCTGAGTTCAGAGGCACAGTGGCTTCCCTGAGACCACACAGCCAGGGGACAGCCCGCAGGGGGTGCTGAGCTCCTCCCCCTGCTCCCTCTCCCACAGGGCGGCTCTGTGGAAGCTGTGATGACGGCTTTTTTGGGGACCCACTGGGGCTCTCTGGGGCCCCCCAGCCCTGCCGCCCGTGCCAGTGCAGTGGGAACGTGGACCCCAACGCGGTGGGCAACTGCGACCCGCTGTCGGGCCGCTGCCTGCGCTGCCTGCGCAACACGACGGGGGACCACTGTGAGCGCTGTCGCGGGGGCTTCTACGGGAGCGCCCTGGCCCCTCGGCCTGCCGCCAGGTGCCTGCGTGAGTACCCACCACCGGGGCCCGCGGGGGCACGGGGCCTCGTCCTCCACCCGCTCGACCCAGGTGGGGTGGCTGAGCGTCCCCAGAGCCAGCTGGCCCCTTGGCCAGCTCTGCCGCCTCAGGCAGGTCCCCGTCTCCTTGGAGAGGGTGGGGCTGGCTCTTCTGCAAGGTCCCTTTCAGCCTTGGCGCCTTATAAACCGGGACCCAGCGATTTCCCCCTGTTGGGTAACTCAGTGCTGTGCTCTCAGCTCAGTTAGTCCAGGAGGCTGACCCGGGGTCACCAGGCCGGGGCTCCCCTTCCTCCTCCAGCCCCCACCTGGGTAACCCTCAGAAGAGCTCTGGGCGACCGTGGCCTGTGGTCCTGCAGGGAGGAGCTGGGCGTCTGCCCCGGACTGATCTGCTCCTGCGCCTTTCCCACACCCTGCCACCATCCTGCTGCCCCTGGCTCTGTGGAGCCCCTTGGGGAACCCGCTGTGTCCTCGAGTGAGAGGCTGTCCTGGGGTGGCCGGGGGGCCAGGACACCTCATGGCCCAGGGCGGGGTGCAGGGCTCTGCCTGTGACTCTTTGATGGAGTCTGGGCTCAGGGCTCGGGGCAGGCTGTGGGGGTGCTGCCTGCGGCTACCTCTGCCCTGGATGTCTCCAGGGGCGTAGCAACGGGGCCGAGACCCGAGCTCGGCCCTCCAGCTGTACCTCAGCAGGGGCTCAGCAGTCTGGGCTGCACCCAGGTCCTCTCAGGGGCTTCTGCAGCCCATCTGTGGTTGAGCGGACAGGTGTGCCCGTCCCCAACACCCTGCCCTGCTTCCCCACAGCCTGCAACTGCAACCCTGGGGGCGTGGACAGTGGGCAGACGCCCTGCGACCCAGTGACTGGCCAGTGCTCCTGCCTGCCTCATGTGACCGGGAGGGACTGTAGCCGCTGTAGCCCCGGCTTCTACAACCTCCAGCCAGGGAGGGGCTGCCAGAGGTAGGTGGGGTGAGGCTGTGGCACTCTGGGTGCCTTGCCAGGGAGGGGTGGCTGTTTTGGCCACAGCAGCACCTAAGACAGACATCTCTAAGGAACAGTGGGGTCCTGCAGGGAAATGTGAGGGAGCCCCACGGGTTTCTTCTTGCAGGACTTCTCAGAGCCTTTAGTGAGCAAGTCCCCGTGACTTGCCAACAGAAGGCTACCGTCTCTCCAGGACGGGGCATTTGTCCCCAAGGCCTTTATCTCCCCCTTCTGGTGGGCACCCTGTGAGATTGGTGCTCCCTTGGGCATAGCTGCCACCACTAGAAGCTGGGCCAGGAGTGGCCTAAGACCTGGTTCCTTCCCCTATTGCAGCTGCAAGTGTCACCCACTGGGGTCCCGGGAGGACCAGTGCCATCCCAAGACTGGGCAGTGCCCCTGCCGCCCCGGTGTCACAGGGCAGGCCTGTGACAGATGCCAGCAGGGTTTCTTTGGCTTCTCCGTCAAGGGCTGCCGAGGTGAGGAAGCCGGTCCTCCCTGGGCTGCTGGGACAGGGCAGGAGAGACAGTGGTCAGGGGCAGGGCGGGTCTCCTCCGCACAGCCTGGGGACAGGGAGCCAGTGGGTGTGGAGGAATAGCAGCACCTTGGTGGCAGCTGAGAACCTCGTCCCAAATGCCACCACTGAATTCCTAAGTGCCTGGGCCCCCTGTCCCCTTTGTGAGCCTCAGTTTCCTCACTTGGACAGTTGGGCAGTTCCCAAACCTGACTGGTCCTCAGGCACCTGGGGACACTGAAGCCCTTCTGGTCGGAGCCTCCAGGGAAGGCCTGTGACAGATGCCAGCAGGGGGTCCTGAGAGCTGAGGGGGGCGGGGGAGCTGGTGTGCGGGCCAGGGGCTGCAGCCTGAGGCCCCCCAGCGCCCACAGCCCCGGCCCCCCAGCCTGCAGGTGCTCCCCGGTGGGCTCCAGCTCAGCCCAGTGCCACGAGAACAGCACCTGTGTGTGCAGACCCGGCTTCGTGGGCTACAAGTGCGACCGCTGCCAAGAGAACTTCTTCCTCACGGCGGACGGCACACGCTGCGAGGAGTGCCCCACCTGCTACGCCCTGGTCAAGGGGGAGGTAAGCACACCACCCCGTCCATTCCACACCCAGCGCTGCCAGCTCTGTGTGGGGCGTGGGGTCTGCCTGCTCACCCACAGCTCCTGGGCCCTCGGTCCCCAGCAGCCTTCTCCCTGTGCCCACAGCTCCTGGCCCTTCCTATTTTCTGGGTGAACAGGAAAGAGTGGCTCTTGTCACTTGACCTTCCTGACTGCCCTGGGCCAAGGTCCCACGCTTCCTCTGGTTTGGTGGGGATGAGACGATAACGATCCTCCCGTGGGGAGGTGACACCGGTCCCCAGGCACAGGGAGAATTTTGGGCAGGGAGGTGGGTGGTGCAGGAGGTAGGAGGCTGAGCTCTAGGGTAATCCGTTGGGGTTCCCTTCTCAGCCCTGTTAGTTGTCACGTGCCCAGGCAGATAGCAGCCTTGGTAAACCTCAGTGTCTCTCTCCTACTGCAAAACAGAGAGGGTTCAGGCCTGCACCCCTCCCTGGACTCGAGCGGGCTGTCCACAGCCTGTGGGGTTGCAGAGGCCAGACGGTGTGCACAGGCCCAGGCACCGCCGGGGCGTGGCAGTCCTGAGCCAGCCCACGGGGGCTCTGCCTTTATGCCACGTGGCTGAATAAACCCCCCAAGCAGCCTTTTCCAGAACCATTTTGTTTCCAAATGAGTTCAAGGCAGATTTTGCTATCAAGGAAGGAAAGGAAAGCCTTGTAGTTCGTCACAGCATTTTGGATTTGGGGACTAAGGTCAGGGCTCGGCCCTCATGGCCCTCAGTTTAGGGTGGTCGGCAGGTCACGGAGCTGAGACAGGTGTTCATGCCAAGGCTGCCTTCCGTCTGGGCAGTTATTGTGTCTGATTAAAAGAACAGGCGTTGGCTGGGTGCAGTGGCGCAGGCCTATAATCCCAGCAGCTTGGGAGGCTGAGGCAAGAGGATCACAAGTTCAAAGCCAGCCTCACCAATTTAGCAGGGCCCTAAGCAACTCAGCAAGACCCTGTCTCTAAATAAAATACAAAATAGGGCCAGGGATGTGGCTCCATGGTTAAGTGCCCCTGAGTTCAATCCCCAGAACCAAAAAAAAAAAAAAAAGAACTGACTTGGGGCATCCCACAGCACATGCAGGCAGCAGGTGCCCACGGCACACCCACAGGGTGACAAGTCCTAGGAGTTCAGTGCCCAGGACAGATGGGCACGGGCCCTCTTCCCTAGGCCAGGCGTGGGCTGGCTCGGCATGAGCAGGTGTCTGAGCAGGGAAGGGAGTGGGCAGGGCTGGTTCTCAGGGCTGCTGGGCCTTAGCTTTGAAGCTGGGGAAGGGAACCCAGGAGGGGGACAGGTCAGGCAGAAGCCAGGGGTAGGTATCCAGGGAGGACTGCAGGTCACCAGCCTCACACCTTTTCTTCCCTGTCCCCTGAAGGTGGCCAAACTGAAGGCCAGGCTGACCTTAATGGATGGATGGCTGCAGAGCTCCAACTGTGGCCCCTGGGGGCCACTTGACATTCTGCAGGGAGAAGCCCCACGCGGAGACATCTACCAGGGCCACCACCTTCTGCACGGTACGGAGCAGGAGTCCAGGGGCTGGCTGGTCAGAGCCCAGGGCACAGCCTTCAGCCTGGGCTTGTCGGATGCTTTGAGGGCTCTCAGTCCTGTCACGCTGGGAGCCTGTCCTTCAGTGTCCCCAGCACGCCTGTCCCTGTGTTAACATCAGTCTCCATCCCCCCTGGTAAGGGAGTCATGACCCAATCACGTGGCAGGTGAAGGCTCAATGCTGTTCCAGGGGCTGGGCGGGTGGAGTCTGGGCAGGTGGGCAGATTCTTGGCCCTGGACTCACTGTCTTGCTCACCCATCCCCTGCACACACAGTGAGGGACACGTGGGAGATAAGTGAGCAGTTAGCAAAAAAGAAGACCTGCGGCTAACACCAGGCGGAATGTGGCCTGGGAGGGGACATTTAGAGGGGACATTTAGAGGGCACTGAGAGGACTGGTGTTCTGTGAGAGTTTGTTTCCTAGCACGGTGCTAGGCGGCCGTGGGGGCCACCCACAGGTGAGCTGGGCACCTGGTCCAAGGCTAGCAAAAGAGGGAGCGAGGAGGTGGCAAGTCTTAAAGTGTCCACATGGGGCGTCCTTGGGAATCACCGAGCTGACTTGGGCAGAGGGTCACTGACGTCCCAGGTTCTGGAATCGCCTGTAGTGGCTTAGAAGGCCTGGGTCCCTTCCAGGCCCCTGAGTGTGGCTGATGCAGTGTGTGGGACTGGGGTGGCGATTCGCCTTCTCTAGGCTTCAGCCTTTGCATCTGTAAAAGGGGCAGAGTCTTTTGGACTCAGCATGGGGATCCCAGGCTGGTGATGGGATTTGCCTGTGCCCAGGGAGAATGGAGGCCAGACAGGAGCCCGGGGGTGGGGGCTTTAGCATGGAATCTCAACTTCTCTGTGACCCCTGGACTGTGGGCTTCCTGCAGGGGCCCGGGAAGCCTTCCTGGAGCAGATGACAGGCCTCGAAGGTGCTGTGAAAGCCGCGCGGGAGCAGCTGCGGGTGCTCAGCAGGAGCGCCCGCTGCAGCCAGGCCAGGACCCAGAAGACCTGCATCCAGCTGGCCGACCTGGGGGCAGCTCTGGAGTCCTCAGAAGAGGAGATTCTGCACACAGCCTCTGTTCTCACCTCTCTGGTACCCGGGCCCCTCCCAAACTGAGCCTGGGCATGGGTCCCTGCCATTGACCTGGTGACCCTGGGCCTCCTTCTGCCTCTAGGAGGCTCTGGTCATCTGAAAACTGGAGGTCAGACTGAGCCTCCCCCACAGGCTGAGTGAGCTAGCATGTGCAGAGCCAAGATGTCCCAGGTGGAACTGCCTGGGTGGCACGCGGGGGTGGGACTGGTCCTTCTGTGTTGGAGGATTCGCGCACGGCCTGCCGACTCAGTGGCCAGCTTTGCACGGTCATAAATTACTGGCGCAGTCTGATTCTGCACAGTAATTTAGCCGGATGTGGCCTTACCCTGTCAGGACGGGCCTCAGTTTCGCCTCTTGTCTCTAAAGGGGATTGTGCAGGAGGGGTCCGGCCAGCCCGCCAACTGGACTCATCTGGCCACAGAGGCCCGCACCCTCTCCAGGAGGTGAGCCCATGCCCCAGGGAGAGCTGAGGTTCTGTCCATGCCACCCCCCAGCCCTTGTCTGGGGGACTCTAGGGCCAGGGTCAGCCCCACAGGTGTCCCTTCCCCAGGAGGTGGGATCCCATGGGTCCAGGCCACCCCCTGAGCAGCTGTCACCACATTGGAAGGAGAAATGTGTGAGAGGCCGGGGGCCAGGGGTGCCTGGGCAAAGCCTGCTTGCCTTGGGCACAGAGCACCTGGCGGCTCCCTGGTGGCTGCCCGGTTGAGGAATATTTCACCCTGCACAGCCCAGTGGTCTGACCCCAGAGCCGTCCCCCGCCCCCGTAGTCCCTTTCAGAACATTCTCATCCCCCTTCGCCTCTCTTCAACTTTCCCAGCTCCTGGAAGCCCTTCACCTGCCCCCTGTCTCTATGGACTTGCCTGTTCTGGGCATTTCCCATAAACGGCGTCTAACGCGATCTTTCTTATCTGCCTCACACGGCTTTCACACAGTGTCTTCAAGGTTCATCTGCAGAGGAGCGTGGGCGGTCCTCGTTCCTTTTATGGCTCTGTGCTATCCCAGGGAACAGACACACCACATTTTGCTTACCCGATCACCCCTTGATAGATATTTGGATTCATCTCTCAGCTGCCTTTATGAAGTAGCTTATGATCCTAAAAACATAGACTCTGCAGCAATTTTCCTCTTTATCTCCAAGAACCTTAGACTTATTTTACAGATGAGGAAATACATTCAGAGAAGTCAGGTGACCTACTTAAGGACTCACAGCTTGGAAGTGATGATGCCAGGATTTGACCCCAGGCTGCCCGGGCCGTCTCCTCTGAGCTGTGTCTGTTAGGGTGACCGCACAGTCCCGGCCCAAGCTGGGAGGGTTTATGTGTGTGAAAGGCCCATGCTGGTCCTTGTGACAGGCCAAGGTCCTCCCTGGTATGGAACAGGAATGGGATGTGTGCACCCTTCCTGTAGTCCTGCGTGTGGCTGCCAGGCAGGTAGCAAAACAGTCTGTCCTGCAAGGGGCCCATGTGCTAGGGGCGTGGGTTTGGGCCAAACCCCTGCATGGGCTCTTGTTGATGGCCGGGGTGACTTGCATAGCCACAGGGAGACTGCTGCCAAGATCGAAGCTGCTGCACGGCGTGCCCTGCTCGCCTCCAACACAAGCTACGTGCTGCTCCAGAGTCTGGTGGATGGTAGAGTGGCCCTGGAGACCCAGCGGGAACTGGAGGACAGGTGAGACCTCCCCAGGTGCAGTAGAAGCTTGGGCTTAGCCTCCGGGAGCCCACGGGGCCTACGCAGAGGCTGCTGGCTCCGGAACCAGCTTCCCCTGGGTCCCAAGGTGCTTGGTGGTTGGTTGGGGAGTCTGCGGTCTGCATCCCACTTGGACCTATGGGCCTGTGAGACCCGTTGGTGGACTGAATTAATGAGGAAGGAAGAGTGTGGTCTGCTCGCTGCCTTTCCAGCTCATTTGAAAGCAATGAGGTAGCAGCCACTTTCCAGGGCTGAACTGGAACCCCGAACGGTGAATCAATCTCCCTCCCTCCCTCCCTCCCTCCCAGCAGCAAGCCCCAAGTCCTCCCACCAAGTCCAGGTAGCTCCTCTTTGGCACCAGCTCAGTTCAAGGGTCAAGGTGATCTGCAGCATTTTGCCTGAGCTTCACATTTTCATTTCTAGATGAGACAATCTGCTTGGCTCAGCTGGGATTGGGTGTCCAGCCAGTTGGCTGGGCTGGGGGTGAGGTCACATGACCCACCCCTGGTGGGAAGCACTGTCCTTCTGGGACTGATAAGGGGTGGAAAGGAAGCTGAGGGTGGAGGAGGAAGGCTCCGCCCCAGTGGTGGCCATGGTGGGGCAGGACCACGTGGGTTGGGCTATGGGCAGCTGGCCAGGACAAGAAACCACAGACTTCAGACTATACTCCCTGTAGCCACTGCACAGCCCAGGGGTCACTGTCTGTGAACAGTGACAGGCTCAGGGTCACCAGCAAGGGCAGGGCCCTGGCCACGTGCTTCCCACGCCAGGCATCTTCCTCCTCACACTTCACCCAGACCAGCTGAACATCTGCAAACCATGTGCTTGTCGGGTGGAGAGCAGGCGGAAGCCCTTCCAGAAAAGAGTGGGTGAACTGAATGAATGAAGAAAGAAGAATGTGCTCGTTCATTGCCTTCCTTGTGCACTGCAAGGCTGCAGAGAAGCAGCACTTTCCAAGGCCAGCTGCTGGGTGCCAACCAGCCCAGGATGTTGGAGAGGACTTTGCAAAGCCCGGGCTCCAGCCAGGGACCCAGACAGCAATGGGGAGGGACAGCCCTGTGCCATGCTTGGTGAGCCAGCCTGGTCTCTGTCTCCTTCCAGGTACCAGGAGGTCCAGGAAGCCCAGAAGGCGCTGGGCACGGCTGTGGCAGAGGCACTGCCCAAAGCTGAGAGGGCACTGGCCGCCATGCAGCACGTCGTTAATGATACAGCCCCACACGGGGCCTTGCTGGCCGTCCCTGCAGCACCAGTCAGCTCAGTCATCGTCGAAGCTCTGCATGGGGTAGGGGTGGACACTCTAGAGGCTGGAGAAATCCAGTGGGCAGAGACAGGGCATTGGCTTATATTTAACTATATGTGGTCGATTAAAACGAGATAATCATAGCTGGACCCCACACCTTAATCCCAGCTACTTGGGAGGCTGAGGCAAGAGAACCCCAAGTTTGAGTCCAATCTGGGCAATTTCCTGAGACCCTGTCTCAAGATTTAAAAAATGGCTGAAGAGTTGGAGGTGGCTCGGTGCTAGAGCACTTGCCTAGCATGCACAAGGCCCAGCACCGCCAAAGATAAAACTTAAAAAGTGAAATAAAAGGAGATAATCTACCCCAGGGCTTGGCGGGGTTAGAGCTCGGCTGCTCTTTGTTGCTGATTAGAACAATATCAAGGCTGCGGCCTCTTTTCCATGCTAATGACGGTGGTAAGGATGCCAGCCAGACATGGGAGGAAACCTCAGCTCTGCTACTCCAGCTTTGTGACCTTGGCCAAGGACTTTCCCTCCCTGAGCCTCAGTGACTTCATCTGTCACAGGGACCTGGTCTGTTAGGCTATTTCAGTGTTGACTCCCCGGGGGCGGGGAGAGCATCCGGGCGTCTCCTGCGAGCTCACCATACTGTGCTCGCGAACTCTGAATGCATCAGGCCCAGCCTGTCTGTACAGTCATCCTGAAATCCCCCAACTTAGAAACCAAGCTATAATAAAGCAGTTAGCTGGCTGGGGGTGCAGCCTGGTAGCAGAGCACGTGTCTAGCATGCGTCAGGCCCTGGGTTCTGTCCCCAGGCAGTAGACTTATACAAATGAAGTGCATTTGGGACAGAACCTGACCCAGACCGCCTGCCCATGGCTGCTTTGCCCCTCTGTGCTGCCTGTGAGGTGTGACATGGGGGTATTAATATGTGTGGTGGGCTGCTGTCCCAAATACCATGAGGGGCCTGGCTCACGTGCAGCTCCTGAGCAGCTCTGCTTTGCATGGTTTGAAAAATTCTGCATTCTGAAGCCTATCTGCTGGAGGTTTGGGGTAAGGGAGTGGGGGCCGGGAGAGATTCTCACTTTGCCGTTGGGAGATGCATAGCTAGAGGGCAGTGCGGCTAGGCTCTGAGCCTCCCTGGCCTCACTTCTCTGCTGTGGCCCCTCAGCTTCCCAGGTCCACACTAGCTCCACCCTCACTGTCCTTGTCCTGGTCCCTGTCCCTGGGCTTCCGGTGCAGTGGAGGCACCGACTCTTCAGAGGCATGAGACTTGGTGCAGGGCTGGCAGCCCCAGGCTGACCCTCAGCCCAGGGGGGCCTCTTTCTCTGAGTGAAGGATCTGGTCCCCAGCCCCCACCCGAGCCACCGTCTCTCCACAGCCTCTGAATTCCCAAGCTGGGGACCTGGACTCCAAAGCGCAAGTCCTGGAGAAGACAGTTGCATCAAGAGAACGTGTGGCCACCGAGGCTGTCGGCACCCTCCGGGCCACTGCCCAGGCAGCGCTGCAGAAGACAGAGCCCCTCACACAGGTGAGCCCCTGTGCTTCTTTGGAGTAGGGCAGCTGCAGGAGGCAGGGGCTGCCCTGACGGAGATCTGGGGTCTAGGGAAGGAGAAGGACAGGAAGGAGCTCTTTCCATTTCTCTGGTGCCTTCCCCCAGGCTCCAGGACCCTCAGGCAGCCTGAGCCAGGGTTCACGAAGAGGCAAGAAGGACAGACACATGGACAGGCAGACGCAGGCGATGCCCACCCTTCTCAGTGTCAGTTACAGCTAGCGGTTCTTGTTCCTTCCCTCCTTCTGTCATCAGAGGGCCAGATACTGAGGGAGCACCTACTGTGAGCTGACCCTGGACTCAGTGCTCAACCACATAGCCTGGTGTAGGCAGTCTAGGAGAGAAGGCACCGGATGATTGGGGAACTCAAGGAGAGTGAGGGATGGATCTGACTATGCCAGTTGTTCTGGACCTTTGAGAGTATCCAAGACCCCTTCAAGATAACCAGGATTGAACTCGACCACTGAGCCCATCCCTAGCCCTATTTTGTATTTTATTTAGAGACAGGGTCTCACTGAGTTGCTTAGCACCTCACTCTTGCTGAGGCTGGCTTTGAGCTCACAGTCTTCCTGTCCCAGCCTCCTGAGCCGCTGGGATTACAGGCGTGTGCCACTGCACCTGGCTCAAGATAACTTTTTAAAAAACTTTTCATTTGATGCACAGTGGCACATGCCTATGATCTCAGTTCCTTGGGAAGCTGAGGCATGAGGATCACGAGTTCAAAGCCAGCCTCAGCAACTGAGTGAGACCCTAAGCAGCTTAGCAAGACCCTGCCTCAAAATGAAAAATTAAAAGGGCTGGGATATGACTAAGTCGTTAAACACCCATGGGTTTCATCCCCAGTACCAGAAAACTTTGAAAAAGTTTTCTATTTGGAAATAGTTTTAGGGTTACAAAAATGTTATAAAGAAAGTACCAGAGGGACTGGGGCTGGGGCTGGGGCTCAGGGGTAGAGCGCTTGCCTGCATGTGTGAGGCCCTGGGCTCAATCCCCGGCAGCCACGTAAAAATGAAAAAAAGGTATTATGTCCAGCTACAACTAAAAATATTTTAAAAAGAAAGTACAAAGGATCCCCCTGCGCCTTTACATGGGCTCCCACGGGGTTGGGCATTTTATGCAACACAGTGTGAGCGTCAGGTTCAGGAAAGCCATGTGGTGCCTTCCAGGGCCTGACCCTCAGACCTCGGCCAGGCCCCACCCGCAGTGCCAAGGTGGCCTAGCTGGACTACCTTCATCTTCCCCGTTTTTTTTGTACTGGGGATTGAACTCAGGGGCACTGGACCACTGAGCCACACCCCTGCCCTGTTTTGTATTTTATTAGAGACAGGGTCTCACTGAGTGCCTTAGGGCCCTGCTAAGTTGCTGAGGCTGGTTTTGAACTTGCCATCCTCCTGCCTCAGCCTCCCGAGTTGCTGGGATCATAGGCTTGTCTACAGCGCCCGGCGCCTCTTCCCTTTAAAGACATAATTATAAAAGCCTGGATATAATTGGCTCAAATCCCAGCACTTCCCCTTCCCTCCCCTCCTCCCTCTCCTCTTGCCCTGGACACTTGGGTCCCTCTATGGCTGGACATGCTGTCTTTGCCCACGCCTCCATCAAACCCCAGATCTTGAAGCACCCAGTTTCGTTTCGTGGTGGTGGAAGAAGCTGCCCTCCTGCGAGGAGGAGCTGATGATGGTCCATTGGCCAGTTGGCCAAAGCAAAAGCAAAAAACGCTCCTGGAAAGGAGTGTCCCTTGTCCTCTGTCCTTTGGTTCTTGTGCTGGGTTTCCCTCCACAGTGCCTCAGGTGTCTTCAGGGGACAGGGTCAGGTGTGGCATCATTGAGGGGGTTGGGTAACTCCATGTCAGAGGTGCGGTGAGTGATGCTTGGGGACCTGGTCTGTGGACTCTGCCTTCAGACTCTCTTCTCCCTCCAGCTGCGCCAGGAGGCCACAGCTGCTCTGGCCCGGGCTTCCTCATCTGTCCAGGCTGCCACAGTGGCCGTCACAGGAGCCAAGACCCTGCTGGCTGACCTGGAAGGTACGTGTGCCCAGCTGAGCCCTGGGCTCTATGACACAAGTACCCTGACAGCCACCAGACTCACCTCAGCAAGTGCAGGCCTGGTGTGGGGGTCAGAAGTCCAGTGGTGTGGGCCTAAGCCATGGGGCCACCCCTGCCCCATCTCAGGACCCCTCCCCAGGCTGCACATCTCTCCCCGTCTTGCACATGGCTCCCTGGGTACCAGCCCACCCGCCATCCCACCCACCCCAGGACCATCAGACCTTGCACAGACCCCTGGGGACCCCGTGGGGAGAGAGTATGAGCTGGAGCTCCCGGGAGCAAGTGGGGCTGCTCTGCAGAAGGCAGTGGGGTCCCTGCGGGGCCAGGCCTCGTTTGAGCTTTAGAGAAATGAGGCCGAGACGGCAGGCGAAGTCCAGGCTGCTCATCCACCCCAGGTCAGAGCTGAGCAGAGTGGAAACTGCCAGGGTCAGCATGCCCCAGCTCCGGGTCCCCAGGGTAGTGGGCGTCTGTGTGTCCTCTGCTCCACAGAGAAGCCGGGTGGTTCCTTATCCAACAGTCAAGACAGGTAGAGACGATCCCCAGCCCAGGAGTCTCTTAGGGCCTGGGACCCGGAGCCAGGCTGGTGCTGGCCATCTGTCAGTCCCTCCAGCCCTGGGCCTGACCCTCCAGGCCTCCCACCTCCACATTCCCCAGTGGCCTGAAGTCCTGGTCACCTGCTGGCTGGGGGGCCTTCTGCGGAAAGTCCTGGCCGTGTGTTTGTGAACCAGAGTCACATTAGGAATAAGTTCATTCAGAGACTCCTAATAAGGGAATTTTAGACATCAGGATTGTGAAAGGGTGTCAACGTCACCTGCTGGGAATCTGCCCTGCAGGGCTCACTCACCTGCTGTTTGCTGCTGTCCCCAGCAGTGAGCTGTTCCCTACTTATGAGGCCATCCCACTGCTGGGTGGTTCCAGAATACGTTCCTGCAGTTCCTGCATGTGCTGGGTGGCAGTTGGCCTCCCTGGCCCTGCTCCATGTTCACACACAGACTGACCTCCACCCTCCTCCCCGGCTCTTCCCCCGTCCATCCCTCCGTGCCCCCTCCCCCTGCACCAGGGCCTAGGCTCAGTGGGTGCAGGAGATGGGAGGACACTTTGCACCAGGGACCGGGGTGCTGCCTTCCGTGGGGCGTGGCCTGGCGTCTCCTAGCCTGTGACTGCTCTGCCAAGGCAGGCGTGTGCCCAGATGAGTTCAGGAAATGTCTCCAGTGCTCTCTCGAGGCTCACCCTGCCCACTTCAGAGTATCAAGGCCCGAGAAGCCCTGTGAGGAGGAGAGCAGTTCACTTTACTAACTCACTCGGCGTTTCCTGTAACAAGTATGAACAGCCTGAAGAATTCGGCTTAATGGAATGCATCCATTTTGTATTCAAGAAACAAAAAGTGGATCTAATTTTTGGATACAACAATTATATAATATTATGCCCCCCCAAATTGGAAGACTTGATTCTTTTTAAAAATTGACTCTTGTCTACTGTCACCTGTACTCCTTCTAATAAATTTCTCTCAAAATTCTATTGGAAAGGAAAGGAAAAGAATGGAAAAGTCCCTTTCATTATCCAGAGGGAAACAGCTTCTTACTAGATAAAGTCTATGAGAATTGTAACCTCTCCCTTTTTGTCTTGCCTGCCTGGGAGCTCGCTGGTAAATAGAGCATTTGGTGCCTGCAATATCATTATCGTAAATTTCTGGTACTTCTCGCTCATCTTTCCTTCCTCATCCTCCTCCTAGTTACATATGGCTCTTGGTCTCCACTAGGGTAGTCTGTTGGTGCATCTGTTACTGTACAGCACTGTTAGGAATGAGTGGTACCATGAACGGTGCTGTGGGTCCCCACCCCCACCGCTGCTCCCGGCGTTGACCACCGTGTCATTTGATGACTTTAACAGATGTTATAATGTAATGTAACGTGCATCTTTAAGTTCTCTGCACCTCTTGCTCCTTTGTGGTTTCTCCTGGGTGAGCCTGAGAAGGTCACAGGCTGACGTCACGGGTCTCAAACCTCCACTCCCATCAAGCCAGGATCTGGGGTGTCTGAGCAGTGAGACCACTGGGCAGGAGTTCCAGGGGTGAGCCTGGCCCTGACGCAGGCTCCACTGGGTTTGCAGGGATGAAGGCGCAGTTTCCGAGGCCCAAGGACCAGGCCACCCTGCAGAGGAAGGCGGGTGTCACCCGGGACAGGCTCCTTGCAGACGCGGAGAAGAAGACCCAGCAAGCAAAGAGGATGCTGGGAAATGCCGCTTCTCTCTCCTCCAGCGCCAGGAAGAAGAGCAGAGAAGCAGAGCTGTCGGCCAAGGACAATGCCCAGGTCAGGCCAGGGCTACGGAGACAGTGGCTTTCCTACCCTCTGGGCCTGTGGCAGGGACGGGGACACACAGCTGCCCTCTTCCCGGTCTCATGCTGACTGTTACTGACTGCTGCCGGGGGCCCCCCCCCCGCTCTTAGCTCAGAGCCTCACACAGGTGACCGCGTTGATGCTTCATGGAATAGGTGTCTGGTGAGGACCCTGAGGCTCAGCCAGGGTTTAGGACTTAAGTTACGTAACCAGGACTCACACCTGGACCTGCCTGCCTTTCTTACCTAAATGGCTGGCTTTTCTGTCACTGGGGCCCTGTTCTAGTGGCTGTCCCCAGCTCTGCTTCCCCTTCAGGCTCACACCACAAGTGAAGACCGTCATGGTCGCCCAGGCTTCAGAGGGGCTGGACTTGAAGTAGGCATCCCCACGATCGGTTTCTTTGGCCAGCCTCCGCCTCCTCACTGTGCCTCCGTTTGTCTGTCTGTAATAGAGTCAGAACGGCTCTCCTCCAGGGAGAAATGAGTGGTTTCCTGCAGTTTTGCCGGTGCCTAGCACCAAGCCCACATCCAGTGCATATTTGTTGAATGTGAGAGTGAGTGGCACCCCTCGAGTCCCAGCACCTGCGGAGGCTGAGGCAGGAGGTTTTGCAAGTTCAAGGCCAGATTCGGCACCTTAGTGAGACTGTCTCAAAATAAAAAGTCAAGCGGACTGAGGATGGGGCTCAGTGGTAGAGCGCCCCAAGTTCAGTCCCTAAGTACCGGGAAAACAAAAACAAAAGCGTGGCTGGGTGAATGGGCGCGTGCTCTGTGCAGGAAGCTGACCACGGCTCCCCATCTTGGCCGTAAGAGCTCTCCATCCAGAAGGCCTTACTCCAGTCTCCCTCTTCTCCCTGCCCCTGATGCCCACCTGCAGCTCGCCAGGACCTTGCTGAGGGAGGGCAAGCAGGGCCACCGCCGGGCCAGCCGGCTTGCGAGCCAGACCCAGGCCACCCTCCGGCAGGCCTCGCAGCTGGCGCTGACCTCTGGAGCACGCAGTCGGGAGCTGAGGGAAGCTGAGCTGGTAGGTGTGCCCGGGCCCTGCCCCATTGCCCCTGCCCCTGGCGGCCAGGAGGGACCTGCTCCAGCTCTCACCCCTCCCCAAAGGTGGGTGCCGGGCTGAGCACAGTGGAGCGGTACATCCAGGAGTCTCGCGTCTCCCTGGAGAAGGACATCGAGGCCTTGTCGGAGCTACTCGCCAGGCTGGGTAAGGAGACCCCGGGGCTGGCCCTGAACTCTGAGTCCCTGGGGACCTCTTCCTCTGAGGCGCAGCCCCAGGAAACCTGCCACATCTCCATCCCCACCCCGTGGCCCTCACCCACCCCAGCCCCGCGAGGAGCAGGGTGGGCTTCTCGAAGCCCCTCACTCGCCATGCTTCTCTGTGCCCCAGGCCCCAGCCTGGCCCAGGAGGGAGGCAGAACACTCAGGTACTGGAACACCTCTGAGTCCCAGAGAAGCAGGTCAATGCGCAGGGCCCAAGGGAAAAAGGACATCTCAGAGACCAGGGTGGGCGGCACCGAGGATTGGAAGCTGATTTAGAAGCAGAAAGGCCAGGGTTCAGGTCTGGCTCTGTCCCTCCTTGGTGGCGAGACCTTGGGCATGGCACTCCCCCGAGGCCCCCACCCATAAGCTGAGAGTAACAGCGGAGTCACTTAGAAAGCGCTTTCCACAGTCCTGGGTGCGGAGAGAACCAGAAGACAGCAGCCCTTAGGAAGGAGGTCAAACTCCAGGAGGGCCAGGAAGAGGCTTGTAGGTGAAGGGGACAGCCCCCACCAAGGCATGGAGGTCCCAGAGGCCCCTCGTGGGAGGACAAGAGTCAGAGCGGTTACATTGAAGTGAACATTGCACATTTTTTAAAAAAAATTGTGGAAAAATGCACATAACGGTATTTACCATTATCACATATTTAAGTGTGCCGTTCAGCGAGTGTTAGCTGTCTGCTACTGTGACAAAATACCCGAGATGATCGACTTAAAAGGAGGAGTGGTGCTGGGTGAGGGGGTGCACATCTGTCCTCCCAGCAACTCTGGAGACTGAAGCAGGAGGATTACAAGTTTGAGGCCAGCCTGAGCAACTTATCGAGGCCCTCTCTCAGAAGGTCAAAGGGCTGGGGGGTAGCTCAGGGATAGAGGGCTGGTCTATCAGGAATGAAGCCCTGGATTTAGTCCCCAGCACTGGAGGGAGATGGGGGAGAGGAAGAGTCTATTTCAGCTCCAAGTTTCAGAGGTTTCTGTCCTTGTTCCTGTGCTCTGGGCCTCTGGTGGCCCAGAACATCATGGCAGAGGGGCCTGTTCCCCTTGGGGAGCAAAGAGACACAGGAAGGGGCCAGGATCCTGAGACCCCCTTCATGGGACGTCCCCAGGGACCTAACTTCCTTCCACTAGGCCCCACCTGCTAGAGGCTCCCACCTCCCAATCGTGTCCCTGGGCTGGGGACCAAGCCCCCAGTCCATGAGCCTCTGGGGGTCATTTAAGATCCATACTTTCTGAAACATTAGGGACATCCACACAAGCCATCCCCCCACCTGGCTCCAGAACTTTCTCAGCCTCTCAGATAGAAGCACTGTCCCCACGAAACGCTAACTCCCCATGGCCCTCCAGCTCCGGGCACCTACCCTTCTCCTCTTTCTGACCTGACTTCTCGCGGCACCTGGCAGAGTGGAGTCATGTGGAATTTGTCCCTTATTGACTGGCTTGTTTCACTTGTCGTGACTTCAAGGTTACCCCGCGGCACGGGTCTCTCTGGATGGCCGTGTTCCCGGGTTTGTCTGCACCAGGCCCACGCTCAGTGGGTCCCACACAGGCCTTACAGGACTCTCCGACTCCTGCTGCGGGGACAGTTACTCTCTTACCATGTTGCCGGGGAAACCGAGGCACAGAGATCTTAGCTACCGTGCCCAGGTTCCCACAGCCAGTCGGTGGGGAAGAGCGGTGTACGTGTGGCTCTGACTGGCGCTGCGTGTACCTGTGGCCGCCAGTCTACACCCCACAGCAGTATGGGACGGATGCTCTACAAGGGCAGACCACACCGCTGCTGTCGCCGTCACACATCCGTCCATCCAACTCCGTGCTTGACGCTGGGCTGTGGGGTCGACCCTATAGACCTGGACAGAGCCCCTGTTGCCCTGGGCAGCCCAGGCAGGTGGAGGGGTGGCTGTGACCTGATTCTGAATCTCGAAGGCCAGGCTGTTGGGATTTTCCTGTGGACAGTGGGGCCTGTCGAGGTCTCTGCTGGAGGCAGAACTCGCCCAGGCCAGCGGGTCTCAGCCCCACTCTTCCTCTTCTTGCCCTCGGACCCAGCCTCTCTTGCCTGGGACACTCAGGGCCTTGAGGAGCCTCAGGGCCCAGTGGGATCCAAGGCCACTCTGGACCCACTGCGCTGTCTCCATCGCTCTCCCAACTGGCTGAGCACTGTCTTTCTCTTGCATGTCACACTCAGTGACAAGGTGGGGGAGGCAGCTTGTGGAGTCCCTCCCAGCATCACTACTGCCAGTTTCCAGTGGGAGCATCTTCCCCACCCGCTCATCCGAGGCTTGGGGAGGCTCAGGAAGTCCTTAAGTCGAGCTAACCACGCTGGGTCTTCCCTGCCTTCCACACCTGCAGTCCATCCTGCCCCTGTGAAGCCAGAAACCCTGCCGCTTGCCCTGTTAGTTTTTGTCACTGTGACAAAATACCTGAGAAAATCAACTTAGAAGAGGAAAGATTTATTTTGGCTCACAGCTTCATTACTTTTGGCCTTCAGTAGAGGAGAACACCAAGGTGAAATGGCATGGCGGCTGGGAAGCAGAGGAGAAGGCAAGGAAGGGGAAGGACAAGATGTAGTTCCCAGCCAG
Source organism: Urocitellus parryii (assembly GCF_045843805.1). Lineage (NCBI taxonomy): Eukaryota > Metazoa > Chordata > Mammalia > Rodentia > Sciuridae > Urocitellus > Urocitellus parryii. Next base: position 206,531,662 of record NC_135534.1, read on the forward strand.
GTGCAGTGGCGCACACCTGCAATCCCAGCAACTTGAGAGGCTGAGGCAGGAGGATCCCCAATTCGAGGTCAGCTTCAGCAATTTAGTGAGGGCCCTGAGCAACCCAGTGAGACCCTGTCTTAAAAAATATAAAAGGGCTGGGAATATTGCTCAGTGATTGAGAGCCCCTGGGTTCAATCCCTGGTAGCCCCTCACCCCCCAAAAAAGATGTAGTTCCCAAGGAACCAGTGCCTTCAGCCAGCCCCCTTCTCCTGCACTTTCTGCCTCTTCCCAATCAAGCCATCAGATTAGGAATCCCTCATGGACTGATCCATGGATGAGGTCCACTCACGAGCCAAGTGTTTCCCCAAAGCCCCACCTCTGAACGTGACTGCTTTGAGGACCAGACCTTCAACATGAGCTTTGGGGGACATTCCAGATCCAACCAGAGCACCCCCAAACCCCACGCCCCAACACAGGTGGTGCCCACAGATGCACCCTTGGTGAACAGATGCAGCACGTTCCACTCGTGGGGTCATAGGGCCTCTCTCGCACTGTTGCAGAAGAGGAAACTGGGGCTCAGAGAGGACTCGACACGGCCTTTGGTTCTTTGAACAATGGTAGTAGTACATGCACAGAAGTGAACACTATCCAGGGCCACCAGGGGGGAAGTTCCCAAGTATGCCCATGAGGTCCACAGGTCCTCATGGCCCCACAGCCCTCCAGTCCTGCGTTTCCCTGGTAGGTGGTGAGCGGTCAGACTCCGGGAGGTTTGAGCTGGGGAGAGTCCTGGGATGGGGGCTGAACAGGTTCCTGGGGCCACCAGGGTGCTGGCTCCTGCTGAGGGTGTCTGTGCCTCTCTGCAGGGTCACTGGATGCCCATCAGGCCCCATCCCAGGCCCTGAATGAGACCCAGTGGGCACTGGAAGGTCTGAGGCTACAGCTGGGCTCGCGGGGAGCCCTGCAGCGGAAACTGAGGCTGCTGGAGCGGGAGTCGGAGCAGCAGCAGCTACAGATTCAGGGCTTCGAGAACGACCTCGCTGAGATCCGCGCAGACAAGCAGAACTTGGAGGCCATTCTGCACAGCCTGCCCGAACACTGTGCCAGTTGGCAGTGAGGCCCCTAGGTCCCAGCACACACTCCCCACCTCCTGTTTGCTGGCTTGGGCACACACACCCCTCCACAGGTGTGCCCACACAGGCCTACCACCAAAACGGGGCCGTGTGCCCCATGTGAATACCACCCTCCCTCCCTGGTGTGTCTGGGCCTTCCTCCTCCTGGAAGTAGTGAGGACCCACTCACAAGTGGCCCTGTGTGTAAGGCCCTGCTGGGATGTCTGCCCTGCACATTTGTGTAAGACACACACACAATCATTTAGTCTCCTAGTGCCCGATCACGCTGCATGCACACAGGATAGCCAGTTCTCTGTTGCGGTCAGAGCCGCCTTGTGTGGGCACCCTCTGCAGGTCGGGGCAACTTGTGCAAATTCCCTGCAGTGCTAAGGCTTCCAAGCTCCAGACAGCAGGGGCCCAAGTAGTACTGGCACCTGGGAAGATGAGAGGGACTGTAAAGGGTTAGACCCCAGGCCCAGGGTCCCCTGAGGCCACAGCACAGTCTGCTGATCCAGCGGGATAAGTCCCACTGCTGACAGGGACATCCTTGTCTTTTCTGGACCCTTCCCTTCCAGGGTCTGGGTCTGCCCCAGACTCAGCTGCAGGTATCCTGGGCCCTGGTCCCCTTTCAGCCTATGATCTTTGGGCCCCTGCTGACCGGGTTAACTTTGATTGACACTTCCTAAACTGGCCCTGCCGCTCTGTCTACCACCTGCGGGTGTGGAACCCTGGCCGCCATTCCAGTCTGTCCTGCCTGGGAGTCCTCCTGTGGCCAGGCCCTGGGGCCTCGGCCTCCTGGCATTTCCTCCTGACATTCCTCCGCCCTCTCCCGGGCCCTCTTCCAGAAGACCGCAGGGCCTTGGCATAGTGGTGACTTGTGCCCTCCTCCCTCTGCTTCCCGTGCCCCTCACCCTGTCAAGGGAAACGGGTGGCAACGTGGACCTATTTATGAGGAAATAAAGGACCCTTTCCCCAGCTGGTGACATGTCTTTTGATCCTTTACTGCTGGTGGGTAGCCAGGCCGAGCTGTGGGTACCCGTGTGGCAGTGCCTCTGTAGATGCCCAGCGAGCAGGTGGAATGGACGTGTGCCGACCCCTCCTGTCCACACACAGGGAGCCTTGCTGAGGTCCCAGCACCACGGCACCACTTTCCTCTTGGCTCGGGGGTAGGGGGGGGACTTGTCAGGCAAAGTCCAGGGGCTGGGGGAGCTTGAGAGATGATAGAGAGGCCCTCAGTGGACCTTTGGTTTAGGTGGAGACACGGAGGCAGGAAATAGTGATCTCAAAATAGTGTCCTGCTGGGTGGAGAGGCACACACCTGTGATCTCAGCCACTCGGAGGCTGACACAGGCGGATCACAGCTCAAGGCCAGTCTCAGCCACTTAGACCCTATCTCAAAATGAAAAAGGGCTAGGGACTTTGCTCAGTGGTAAAGCATTCCTGGGTTCAATCCCCAGGATGAAAAAAAAATAAAAAAAAATAAGTTTGCGGCTGGCCTGGGCAATTTAGGGAGACCCTGTCCCAAAAAAGAAAACTAAAAAGGGCTGGGGGTGCAAGCTCAGTGGTAGAGCACCTCGAGTTCCATCCCCAGTACTGTAAACGACAATAACTGAGTCCCACAGCAAGGAGCAGGGAGGGAGGCTGGTGAGGACACAGGGGCAGGGAGGGGCATTCTGGACAAGGCAGCAGTCTGGGGTTGGAGTGGGCCTGGCCAGCATGGGTCCCTCTGGAAACCCCGGTGGAGGACGGGGTGGTAGAGCACACTCCATCAGGGTTCCCCGCCACAAGCCCACAGCGTTTCCTGAATTGGTTTAGGCAGAAAAGGAGAGTCTGTTGGAAGGACCTCTTGGAACCCTGGGGTGGGAAAGGCTGCCCTGCCTTGGGGGCAGCCTGAATGAGCCTTCGTGGTTGGGAGGTCTTGCTCCTACTCTCTCCACCTCCTCTCTTGATCTCGGCCTCTGCTTCTCTCTCTCTCTCTCTCTCTCTCTCTCTCTCTCTCTCTCTCTCTCTCTCCTCTCATTAGCTCAGGTCTTTCCCTTTTGCAGACCAACTTTCTTAGCTCTTCTTGTACTTGATGGCAGAGGACAACCCCACCCCAGGGCTCTGGGTTTGCACGACATCAGGTCAAATCCTTGCAAGAGACACTAAGGTGGACACCTGTCCTGGCTCCAGCTTCCCGGGAGGGATCCACCCAGCTGGATTCAGAACCCTCCTCCCCATGCAGGATAACGAGGATCCTAACTCGGTTCAAATCCACACAATGAGAGATGGCCCAACAACTGGTCCGGGGATGGCATGTAGAGGAGGGTGCACTCCTCCACAGAGATCCTTAAAATCAAGGCAAGGTTAATGTGGTCAGCACTACTAAGCTGAGCTTGGGAGTGTACATTTCCAGGCTGGGAGGGAGGCGGTTGCTCCACTGGGAATTTGGTAATAGGGGTCTGATGTGAGCAAGGCTGAGGAGATAGGGGTTCTTCAAAGACCTCTGGGACAGGGTCTGAAGTCCCTCCGGTCCATACCCACAGCTTCCCTGTTGACAGACCTTCTGATGCCTCTTGACATGGCATAGGCTCAACAAAATCCAGTCCCAGCATCCTGGTGGGTGGAGAACAGGCTTCCTCTCCATCCACGGTGATGAACAGCGGGCCTGACAGCTTATGACTGATCATGCTTGATGTGTGCAGAGCCACTCTCTGGCCTCAGAGGTGGGGCTGCTCACTGCTGGGTGGAATGTGGCAGCTGCTGAACATCTGGCTAGCAATGCAGCCACGCAGCTGAGCAGTGGGGTGGCTTCTGCCCCACCGGATGGCTGAGCCAGGTCAACCAGCCCAACTAGCCAGGGTGCCAGGCTTTCTGAGCCTGGATCAGGAGCTGCATTTATGAAGACCCTGTTCAAAGTCCACTCCCTTCCTTGGCCTCCGGGCAGACATTCTCCCATCTGCCAGGGTATAACTCCCAAGTCCTGCTTCTCTCCAGGCTTTTATGCTCTGCTCAAACCATCGAGAAAAAGTTTTAACAGCCCCCACCTAGTGACATGCTCTTGTTTTCCCCACTCTGAAGAGAGGATTGAGGCTCAGGCAGATCAGGTCCCTTGACCATGGCCATACAGGTTGTCCAAATCCAAAATCTAGGAGTGAATGGACAGAGAGTCACCAGGAGAAACTGGAGCTGGCCATGCTGGGGAGCTGGGGACTGGTCCTCGAATGACTGAGCTGACTTTGGCCACATGCCATTCTGCCTAGCCCCACTCTGGGGACAGCCTGGCCATTACTCTCTCCACTGGCAGTCAGGGAAAAAAAAAAAAAAGATGATCAGCTGGTCCCAGGATCCCAATTCTTTTTGTTTACTTATTTTTTTAAATTGTTGACAGACATGATACCTTTCTTTCTTTCTTTTTTTTTTTTTTATGTGGTGCTGAGGATCGAACCAGGTCTTCACATATGTGAGGCGAGACTCTACCACTGAGCCATAACCCCAGCCCCCAGGATCCCCATTCTAAGTGTTCTGGTGGAGACAAAGTCTGTGGGGAAGGAGAGTCCCTGATCCAATCATGGAGTCTTCCTGGGACCAGGTAGGTAGTGCCTGTCCATGCCAGTGTCCCCAGCATAATGATTAGGACTGGCCCTTCCACTCTCAAACTGTTCTGGTTTGGACACTAGACTTCATGGTCACTCTAGTTACAAAGTCCCCAGTTCTTTTAAGTTTTAGGTGGACACAAGATCTTTATTTTACATGTATGTGGTGCTGAGGATTGGACCCAGGGCCTCTGCATGCATCGCTTTACCACTGAGCCACCACCCCAGCCCCAGTCCTCAGGTCTTGCATCCTGAGTCCTCTTCTCTGGGTTTTTTGGCTACTTTATGGTTGCCATCCCAGGCTTGGGCTTCCCTACTCTACTCTTCCGTAAAATGGGCATGCCAGGTCCTATTTCACAGAACTTTGAGAGTGCAATGATTGGTGTGCAATGCCAAGCGCTTGGCACACAGTGGGAGCCTAAGATAGTTCTATTAACAAGACACAGATTCATCTAATTGACTTAAAGGGCCTTGGTGTCACAGTGGCACTCCTGCGCAAACAGCTTCAGTAATGCGACAGCCTTCATTGGCTGAACGCATAATCCGTGCCTCGAGAGACCGCGCTTGATGCTCATTCGGGTCCTGGTCCCACGAAGTGTGTACCCAGATCGCCAGGTAGACTCGCCGCCAAGGTCCAGGCAGGGGTGGGGAGGGAGGGGTTGAGCGCGGTCCGCGCACTGCATTGTCCCAGTCCTTCAGCAGAGGGGCGGGCGGCGGGCTTCCCAGCCAGCATAATAGCCGCTTTGATGCCCGCGGCCCGGGAGTGGAGGGGAGGGGACCTGGGGAGCGGAGGGGAGGGGATAAGGAGAGGGAAGGGGAGGGGACGCGGGGCCCGGGCCGAGGGAGGGGTGTGTCCGGCCGCCGCGCGGTTCCTCCGCCCCTCGCTCCCGCCGCCACAAGTCGCTGAAGCTCGGACCAGGCGCCAGTCTCTCCTCCTCGTCTCCCGCGGTGGCCGCCAAGCCCCGAGCCGGCGGGAGCCCGGCGCTCATCATGTCGGTCGCGCTCAGCAACAGGTTCCAAGGTAGGCGCCGTGTCCCCCAGCCATCCCGTGCGCAGCGTCCCCACCTGTGCGCGCGGGGCAGACCGCGGGGCGCGCGGCGCGCGGGAACCCGGCGCGAGAGGGGACCCGTGGCCCGGGAGCCCCGCTACCCGGCCGCTTCTTTGTCTCCTCTAGGAGGAAAGGCGTTCGGCTTGCTTAAAGCCCGGCAGGAGAGGAGGCTGGCGGAGATCAACCGGGTAAGCCGCGGCCCAGGGCAGCGCGCGGGTCGCCCCAGCTGCGCGCCTCCGGCCCTGGCGGTTCCCATTGCCCTGCGGTGCCGCCTTCAGCCAGGCAGTGTCGCCGCAAAATCTACCCTCTTCCCCCCCTTCCCCGGGGCTTCCCTCGGTTGCCTCTCTGGCCCCAGCCCTTTCGCCTCCGACTCCAGGTAGGTCCGCTCCACCTCCCTGCTCGGGGCCTGGCGTCTCGGGTTGCAAGCTGTTACCCTCGCTAGGGCAGTGGGGCCCTTCCAGGAGCTGCTGCCAGCCTGGATGTGGGCTCCCTGCAAGCCCGCCAGGGACCCGCGCAGGGTTTTGGCGCCAGAAGGGACTCCCAGGCCAAGGCTCTCCACCACACAACATAGGCTCTTGGTTCAGTCAAATGTTGGCGGTTCCCTGTGGCCTCCTTCTTACCACTCTGCCCCAATACACAGCTTCTTTCCAACTTGTAGGAAAGGTTACTGGGGGGACTACTTGCTTTTCTTGATGGTTTTGGTGAATTTCCTTCCAGCTGCTGCCGGGCACACAACAGGAGCTCTACATAAGTTTGGTTAATGATCCTGTAAATCCTAGGATTTGAGGAAAGGTTTTCAGGGACTGCTTGGGTTGGTCAAGGTCAGAGGCACCACAGCAACGCACTCCAGGGTCCTCCAAGACCTGGCCTCGGACATGTACCAGCTTGGCGGTCTTCAAGGGCCTGTCACCTGGGGGCAGGGTCACTGTGAGGACTCAGTGAGGGCAGGTGTGCAGCCTGCACGAGCCAGCACTGGCACTGGGGAGGCACCGGGGAGGGTACTAGAGGTATTTGCTGAGGAAGACGTCTCCCAGGCTGCTTCCTAACTGAGGGCAGAGTTGTGCCCACTGAAACAAGCCTGGCATTCCTCCTGCTGGCTCTTTTGGGCACGGGGTGTCTAGCGCCTGAGCCCAGCTTAGGGTCCTAGGTGGAAGCTGGTGGAGGCTGTGGAGAGGTGGGCTCAGGGCCTGGAGCTGGGTAAAGGATTTCCTCTTGTCAGCATCTTGATCTTGATTTCCTCCTAGTTTTTCTTGGATGGCCTTGAAGTAGGCAGCCTGTCTCTTGTCATCCCCTGAGCTATGGGGTTCTCTGGAGGGCTCTGGGCACCTCAGGGTTCGTACCATGCGGATCTTAGCTGAAAGATGGTCTGGACATCAGGCTGAGGCTCAGGGGTCCTGGCCTGTTGGGCTCCTTCCCAGGTTGTTCTGCACCAGGCTGACCTCGTTCTTGGCTACTCTAACCCTCTGGACAGGAGCCTGGGACCCTGACCTCATATAGCCCCCTGGGCCACTTGGCTGGGCGGGGTTCTGAGCTGGCTGGATCCACCCACAGCCAGCAGGACCCTGAGCCAGAGGCAGCTGCAGGGTGGGGGTGGGGATGGGGGTTAGGTGACTGCATTTGGATGGCCAAGGAGCTGAGTGCATGGGACGTTCTGTGCCCATTCCATACTGTGGATGCAGGTAAGGGTGCCTGGGATGGGGTTGTTTCAGGAAAGGGACCAGCTTGGCTTAGAAAGAGGAAGGGTTGTGCTATCAGGGACTGATTTCGACAGCACTGGGACTGGAGAAAGTGAGCAAGAAAGGGCTGTGTTCTAACCATCTCAGGGCCTTAATGCCCAGAGAGGGCAGGCAGCTAACTCCAGGAATCACAGGAGCCAGCAGTAGGGCTCACAGTCTAGTGCCCTGTCCCTGCCTAGATGCTGTCTCAAGACCCATTATGTGAGTCCAGGCTGCGACTCAGGGTGTGGGCTCCTAGTAGAAGGAAGCTTCAGGATCCAACTGGAACCTTGAGCTGTTTCCGGACCACAGCAGGTCAAGGTGACCACACTAGTTTAGAGTCATGAGGAAGTTACCAAGCACTGGTCCCATGACCTTGGGCAAGCCACCTCACCGCTCTGGGTCTCCTTTGCCAAGAAGATAATGGTGGTTGTGATTTTTCAGGGAGATAATCTGTGTAGAGTGCAGGTGGGAGGTCAGACAGCTGTCAGGATTGTTGTCATCGGTTTGGGGCCTCAGGGTTTAGGGAGTGGAAACCTGGGATATTCCTGAGATACTGAACCGCCCATCCTGGCTGCTTCTCCCGCTCCAGTGGGAGCAGCGGGCCCTGCCCCCTCCAGTGCCTCTGCATTAATCAGTGGAGATGCCCGGTATCACCTGTAAGTGACGCCAGTGGCTCAGGAGGCTGAGGCAGGAGGATCATAAGTTCAAAGCCAGCCTCAGTAATATAGTGAGGCTTTAAGCAACTCAGTGAGGTCTGTCTCTAGATAAAATATAAAAAAGGGCTATGGCTCAGTGGCTAAGTGCCCAGGGTTCAATTCCTGGTACCAAAAATAAAATAATAAAATAAAATCAGTGGAGATGACCAGATCCTGAGAGTTGTTCTGCTTGAGGGTCTGAGTCTGATTCACCCAACACTGTGGCCTCAGTGAAAGATCCTGGAGTAGAATATTCTAGAGAGAACCAAATCGGCAGCCTGGACAGCCTTCCTTTGGGTGCAGTTTCACTGTGCTAGAGAGAATTCTGGGGGTGGGTGGAGCAGAGCCCAGGGGCCTGTGGAGGCCGGAAACAGTGCAGGTCACTGCTTGGGGGTTGCATGACCTGCTGCTGTTCCCAACAGTTTGGGCACCAGTTGGCTGCTGCTTGGGGCAGAACCCCCCTGGGCTGGCAGCTCTGAAGGGCCTCTCTGGGCCAACACACTTGTTTCCTTTGGGGCCTTTCTCCTTCCCTGGTGTGGGCAGCTTCTAGAAGTCCCAGTCTTAGCAATTTTTATTCTAAGAGATTTTAAAAGTCAGAGTAGAAGAAGATCTGGGTGCGCCTAGAGGTCCCGGTGGGGATAGGGAGACGGGGGCCATACGTATTTTGCTTTATTTGGTTTCACTTTAGTTTCTGCCAGTGTCTCTGGGGCAACTGGAAGGTGCCAGTGCTGTACCAGGCATGCTGTGGGCACAATCTCAGCAAATGTCACTTTTGCCCTACGATGGCTGCTGTTCTTCCCATTTTACAGGAAACAAGGCTGAGAGGGGTTGAGTAGATGGCCTGGGTTGAAACAGCCACAGCTTGAACCCAGACCTTTGGCCCAGGCTCCACTCTGGACTGGCCCCTCTGTGGGTGTCCACCCCCGCCCCTGTCCTGTGTGCGCATGGGCATGTGCACATTAGTACCGCTGGAGGGGCAGGCTCAGAGGGCACCTCCTACTCCTGCCACATAGCTGGCATTCCCCGTCTCCTGGTGGCATGTCGGTGACCCTAGGCCAGCAAGGCCCGGCCTCAGATGGCAAAGGGAGCAACTTTCTCTAGCAGTGGGTCTGGGTGGGCCCGTGCCTGGGGGGGAGCAGGAGGAGCCGGGAGGACAGCAGGGCTGCTCTCGAGTTGGCCGGCGGGCAGCCAGGATCCTTTACTACTACAGTGTGAGCTGTGTCCCTGACCTGGCTTGTCATCTCACGGACCCCCTTCAGCAGAGCGCTCCATCCGCTGTCAGAGGCTGTCAGTGTGGATCTCGAAACATCCCGTGGGGTGAGGATCACCGTGACTCGTGGTTCAGAGACTCAGCCCGATGAAGTCAGCTGCCCAAGGTCACCAGCCAGGAAGTGGCAGGGGCAGGTCTGTGTGACTCCAGATGCCCTGGCCCCTGTCCACCAGGTGGCTGCAGTCTGATGGCGACACACAGGCTTCTTGTTTATGTGGATAAGGATCTCTGGCTACTATCCTGAAGTCCCAGCCCTCCAGGGTCAGATGGAGGGCACTCAGCATCCCTTGTCACATTTAGAGGTCCAGTGGTGCCATCTTCACTGGAAGGGAGCTGGCAGGGCGGGCTGGGAATCTCTACCCAGGGTGTACATGCCCTTGGTCCCCTCTGGGACATATATGACCTCTGAGACCTGACCCAGGTAGGTACACAGGTGCGTCTCTTTTCCTGTACCACTCTCTCCCTGCCTAGGTGAATGTGCCCAGTTGGCGTTGCTGGGTACCCTTCTCTCTTGCTCTCCCTTAATATATTATAAGGGAGATGGTGATAAGTAGCCACGTGAGCCTCTGGGGATTTAGTGTCCCCGGCAGGTCCGGTCAGTTGTGACCTCGCTGTGGCCATGTCACAGTCAGCTGGAGATGGAATTTCTGCAGGGTTTGCTTCATTTATGTGGTTGCTGGGGTGTTTTTCTTGAGCTCCCCATCTATTGGCGAGGACACAGTGTCCGGATGAGGCCCCAAGCCCTGCGGAATATGAGCCTGCTGTCCTTGTGGGTGCACATTACAGGCTCCTGCTATTTGCCAGGTGACCGGGCGGGCATTTGTGGCCTGGCCCTGGCCCTTTAAGAGCCTGTGGACTGCTTTGGAGGTCTCCTGGCCTTGGAATGGGGCTGCCTCTCCTTGTGGTTCCTGCCCAGGGCGTCAGCTGCCAGCCCCTTGGATGGCCTCCAAGATGGTGGTATCTGCCCACCCTAAAATTCTGCTGCGGCTCATACATAAAGACAGGCCTGCAGGGCCGGGAGCAAGGGTCTGCGAGAAGGTGCTAGAGGTACCAGCCCCAGAAGGGGGTTAAGTCAGGGAGCTGTGGGCAGGTGGCAAGGTTCCAAGGCGAGCAGGGGCTGCCAGCCTCCAGTGGTTTTGGAATTGGCCCATCCTGGGCCTGAGCACCTGGACAGGGCTCTGGGGTAGTGGGGTGCACCCATGGGCATCAGAGACTGTGGATGACCGAGCAGGCAGCAGGGAGCCCATAAGACCGGGGGACTGTTCCCTGGGGCTGCAATGGAAGCCAGCACTCTGTCCCCTGTGGATGGCTGGCACTGGCAGTCAGTCAGGAGCCTGAGGATGAAGTGAAGCCTGCCCTCCATGACAGAAGGTCAGGAGGACTTCCAGGCACATCCAGGCAGAGAGAGCAGTGGGTGGGGGCTTTCTCTGTGTGACTGGTCTCTTGGGACGGCTTGAGTTTGGATGATCCCAATGCAGGGTAGTCATGGCCGGCTCTTCCTAAGTGTTGGGATCGGGCTCTTCCAATGCAGAGAGCTCACTTAATCCTTGCAGCAGCTCATGAGGAGGTCTTTCATTGTGTCTGCACTGCAGGTGAAGACACTGAGGCCCAGAGTGGTAACGCAAGTTGCCCAGGGTCCCAGAACTATTAAATGCTGGAGCCGGGATTGGCACCCAGGCAACCTGATCCAACCCCCCCATCCCTCTGCCCACACATCCTGTGCCCAGAGTTTATCTACATGGGGCTTCCTGGCATTGTGACTTTAGGCAAGACCGCCTCCTTTCTGGGGCTTGCTGTCCCCATCTGTTGAGCAAGGAGAGCAACGGGGTGCTCTGAGGAGGCCCTCTGGGGTCAGTGCCTGGGCAGATGTTTTCATTCTCTGCTGCCTTCCTGTTTGCACCTGTGGGGCACGCGGGCCCTTGAGCACTGACAGGTGGGCTTATTGCTTCCTGTGCAGCCCCCTCATGCTCCCACCTGCTTGCATTTCCGTAGTTTGGATGCGGGGAGGGGTTGGGAGGAGACTGGCATAGCACTGCTAAAGGCTGTGCCCTCCGGAATAACCGGCTGCAGCTGTCCTGACTAAAGCTGCCCTCAGGGTTGGCTTTGCCTAGAAACCTGTGGCCAGGCTTGGGACAGTGGAATGAGACAGACCCTGTGTCCTCTTGAACAAGTTGAGCTACCTCGCTGAACCTCTGCTGTCCCATCTGTCAGATGGGTGCATAGACAGTGGGAGCGAGAAATCACAACCAGCCTGATCCAGGGAACAGCGGTCTGATAACTAACGGTGGGCTGTGGGGAGGGGAACCTCATTGTCCAGACAGAAATGTTAGAAATCAGTAATAATAAGGACCTAACAGTTATTTAGCGTGTCTTAAGAGGCAAGTGTTGAATCTAGCACTTTACACATACTTAACCTGCATGCTGTAGTTCTTGGGAAAGGCCTAAATGGTACATATGAGTTTTTTTTTTTAGATTTAGGTGGTCACAGTATCTTTATTTTACATTTATGTGCTGCTGAGGATCAAACCCAGTGCCTCATGCATGCTAGACTAGCGCTCTACCACTGAGCACAACCCCAGCCTTAGATATGGGCTTTTTAAAAATTCCTTAGATGGGGCTGGGGATGTGGCTCAAGCGGTAGCGTGCTCGCCTGGCATGCGTGCGGCCTGGGTTCGATCCTCAGCACCACATACCAACAAAGATGTTGTGTCCGCCGAGAACTAAAAAATAAATAAATATTAAAAAAAAATTCCTTAGACAAGGAAACTGAGACATAGATAAATGAAGTGATTTCCACAAAGCTACCAAGTGGATTCCGACTCGGGCTTTCTGGCTCTAAGCCTGCCTTCTTTATGATTTTTTGCTTTTGTTCCAAATATCTGGAGTGACTTCAGTCTCTCCTCTGCCCATAGTCCCAGGGTCAGAGCGGCCAAGGTGGGTCCTGAATAGAGAGGGTGCCTGCTCCCTGGGCAAGGCTGTGCCCAAGGCCAAGCAGGGATGTAGAGGGAGGGTAGCTGCAGGGAGAAGCTGGGCTGTGTGGGGGCAGGAACTCCAAGTCTGGAGCTGGTGGGAGCTGTGTCCTGCCCCCAGCCTGCCTCCTCCACCCCCTGCCAGGGCACAGCTGCCCTACACTCGGGCAGGAAGGCTGCCCACCCACTCATGAACCGGTCAGCTGCCTCCCCTGCCCTGGCCACTCTGTGGTCCTAGCATTTGTCATTGTTGGCTGTGAGGAAAGACACGAGACTGTTCCCTGAGTCCCTTCCCACCTCTGTCACACATGCACACACTTTTGCAAAGCAGTCTGGTGGTTTCAGGGGGGAGAGGGGAGGAAGTAACTGTGGGCCCATGGCATCTTTGCCATCCTTCAGCAGATGCTATCGAGTGCCTACTCCATGCTGGGCATTGCTGAGTGCTGGGCACCCGGCGATCCCAGTTCAAGAAGCATGTCCTCCTGGGACCTGAGGCTGAAGACCTGCCTCCTGCCAGTGTCCACTTTCTGGAAGCTTCCGATCCTCAGCTGTGCACAGGCTGGAGCCCAGGCAGCACTCCCTGTGGAGTTTATTCCAGCTTGGCCCCTTGCTGTGCAGCACAAGTTATTTATCTTCTCTGAGTCCCAATTCGTTTGCTCATCCTGGAAATGTTTATTGAGCATCTATATGTGGATCCTGCGTCCTAGCAGGGGACACAGTGGACAGTAGCCATACCAAGCAATGCCAGTGGAAACCGTGCCAGGGGCAGCTCATCCCACGTAGAGCATGGCAAGGTGGATTAGAAGCAGGGACAGCCTGCAGTGGACAGCATAAATGGGGGGAGGGGCGATGGCCTCATAGAGGTGATACCAGCCAAAGTCTTGAAAGAGGTGATGGAGAGAATCATGCGTAGATGTGGGGGGCAAAGGTCCTGAGTTAAGAGTGAGTTGGGCACACAGGAGGCACAGAAAAGAGGCCAGGGTGGTTAGGTCCCTTACTAGTGGTGGAGGGCAGGAAGGGGGTTCTCAAATTAAACAGTGTGTCAGATGGTGCCCTGTGCTGAGGAGCAAGCTCTCTCTTGGTGTAAAGGTGATCATCCATGTCCACGTCCCCAGCGGCTCTGCCTGCTGAGAGCCTGGCCCCTGGGGGCCAGTGAACAGAAGCCAATTTTAGCTGCTTCTGCAGTTTGTGCTTGCTCTGGCCTTGCTCTCCGCTGCTGCCTTGTTGTTCTGGTCTGTCCGTGTGCAGGATTTGTCTCTAAGACCAGGAACGTGTCTCTCTCCTGAGCCCACAGCCTGCAGTGGGGGCCAGGTAGACCCAGATCCTGGGTGGTTGGTACCTATGGGCTGGGGCTGGGGCAGAATTGTCAGCCAGAGCATGGGAGCCGAGAGGCCTGTAGAGGCCTGCAGAAGCTCCCGGATGCTGGGCCTGCCTGTGTTCTCGGGCCTCCCCCCAACAAAGTTCCAGTTCTTGATAAAGTGAAGGGAAGGCAGGGTAGTGTAGTGAGCTGGGCCTCAGCTAAATGGATCCCATGTTAAAATTCAGAGATGGTGAGCTTCTGAACTCATGGCAGCAGCCAACAGTAATTGTCTAAAAAGCCTTTATAGGCAAAATGCAAACTTGGCAGCCCCCTGTTCCTGTTCCCCTTGAGCTCCTGACTGGTCCCCCAGGTCTGGGCACCTCCGACCTCAGCTGGCTCTCACTGGACAGATGAGGGATCTGGGACCCTGGGAGGGTCATGGTTTGTCCTCCCAGGTCACAGACAAGGGTGAATTTTCCAATTTTTTGGTCTGAGAATGGGGTAGGGAAGCAGTGGAGGAGAGCAGGGAGGGAGTCAGGATCAAGGGGAGTCCTCGACAAAGCCAACCCCGAGTGGGGCAGTTTCCGGGTTGCAGGGAAAGAAGGACCCAGTCCAGCTAAGTCGAGGCAGGACCAGTGATGGCAGTGAGGCCCCAGTGAGGGTTGACCAAGCCAGCTAGACCCTGTGGGCCCCGGGCTGCTCTCAGTCCAGCTGCAGTTGGGCAGGGGCCCTGCAGACTGGCAGACCCAGGTTCCAGTCCAGCCCCGGGCCTCCTCGGCTATCTGGGGACTTGAGTCGTGTTAACTTGTCAAATCAGAACAGAGTGTCTGGGAAGACCTACTGAGCTGACACAGTGCTGGCCACAATCAATGTCTTAGCAAATGCTAGAGGGCAGCCAGACCCCTCCCACAACCCCCGGAGGGAGGGAGGGAGGGAGCCACGCGCTGGGTGGGTTTCTCCCCTCGAAGGGCCCTGAGCTGAGGTGGAGGAGCCACAGAGAGGCCATATTCTGCCTCACACTCACAATCAAACCTGCTCTTACTGAACGTCGGTATGGTTCTCCCAGGGCTGGTCCCTAGGGAGGCGCAGGTGCCCAGGGAGGTGAATGCAGCCGTGCCGTTTTCCACTAGTGATCGGAACCCGGACTGCCTGCTAGTGATGCGGTTCTCGCCACTTCTCGCTGATTTGAGCCCCTCTGAGGGGCAGCAGGCTAGAGATTAAAGCCCCCGTTTTACAGATGACAAAGCAGGTGAGAGGGGAATGGACTCCAGAGTTGTGGCAGGGAAGATACTAATGTGATACGCTGATTGATAGGAGAATCACATAGTCCTAGCAGAAGTCTCTGGTTATCCCCAGCTGGTGGCTAAGAAAAGAGAGGTGCAGGGGCAGTTGATTGCTGGGATCCCATACCTCTGGACTCAGGGATGGACCCAGGCGCATGGCTGGGGCCCTGGGCTTCCTGAATCCTGGAGTCAGGGCCTGGGCAGGGGTCGGTGGCACAGGCCCCCTGCCAAAGCTGAGCAGTTTCATAGAGCAGACCCTCCAGGCGCCTCCCCAAGCTGCTGAGCAAACTTCCACCCCAGGGTAGAATGGGGATTCGCCTCCGGGGATTGACAGGGAACCAGGGCCAACAGGACGAGCCCTGCCTGGTCATGCCTGGCCGCCCAGCCGGAGGGAAGGCAGCCAGGCTCTGGGGCCATCTGCCCCAAACCCTTGCTCAGCTCTGTTCTTGCCTCGGTAGGAGTTCCTCTGTGACCAGAAGTACAGTGATGAAGAGAACCTGCCAGAAAAGCTCTCAGCCTTCAAAGGTGAGCTAGGGCTGGCTGCCCTGTCATTCTGGGGAGAGCTGGGCTGGCCCTTCGGCCCCTGGCACACGGGACTCCTTAACCTCACAGGACTGGCCTATGACCGGTTCATCCAGAATGTTCCTCTTCCTGGCAGGCTTCGAGGCAGGGGTCCCCTGAGGATTGAAGCAGGCCCATCTCCCTGCCACCGTGGGCCCCTTGCCTGCAGGCCCTGCCCCTCTTTCTGGGCCGCCCAGCAGGACTCAGGTTGGCTCCTGCCCGCCCTGTCCAGCCCCGCTCGCTCCCTGGGCCCGGCACACAATCCGCTCTTTGTGAGCCGTCCTTGCCTCTCCCCCTCAGCAGTGGAGCGTCTCAGGAGCCCCTGTGGAGAATGGACGTTTGTGTCACCACAGTGGGGCAGGGGGGCAGAGTTTCTGCCCATTGAATCCCAGCAGCACGGGATGAAAAGAAAACAGGCCCTGGGAGCCCGCGTGGGGAGAGGGGCAGCATAAAGGTCCCTCTGTTCGGGGCCCTGGTGCTTGGTTCCCAGCCCGCGGCTGGAAAGGAGAGGAGCTGGCATGCGAGGAGCCAGGCAGACCCACCTTTCTCGCCCCGGGGAAGCACTTGGGGCACTGGAGCCCTGGACTCTACAGAGGACACTTGGTAAAAATCCCAGAGGACGCAGCCCCCTCCCAAGCCTCTGCATTGTGAGTGTCCTCCCTGCTCCAAGCAGAGGACCTGCCAAGTGTGCCTCGAATCGCTTAGCTCAGTTGTTCTGCAGCAGGACTTGGAGGGCTAATGATGCCCGTTCCCTAGCAGCCTGCATGGTGAGCTCCCCAAATCACCCCATCCCCTAGGAGGGAGTTGGTGCAGAAAAACAAAGGAACTCAGGCTCGAGGAGGAGATGAAGTGGTGTCCTGGGCAGGCAGTCCCAGGCTCACTATGGCAGAGTCAGCCGCTGCTCACCACCAGGATGCTATGGTGCTTTTTTTTTTTTTTTTTTTTTTAATGTTTTAATTTTAATTTTTTTAGTTGTAGTTGGACACAATACCTTTGTTTGATTTATTTTTATGGGGTAGATCGAAACTCGGGCCTCGCACGTGCTAGGCGAGCGCTCTACCACTGAGCCACCACCCCAGCCCCATCATAGTGAGGCCTGGTGGCGCACACCTGGAATTCCAGTGACTTTGGAGGCTGAGGCAGGAGCATTGCAAATTCTGGGCCAGCCTCAGCCACTCAGCAAGGCCTTCGGCAACTTAGCAAGACCCTGGCTCAAATGAAAAATAAAAAGGGGTACAATCACCAGAATGGTGGGGAAGAGCAGGGGAAGAGAAACAGGAAAAAGACCCCTGTGCCCCAGGCAGCCGATTCCCTCCTCTCTGGACATCAGCAGGTCTGCTGGGAGGAGAGACAGGGTCCCAGGGTCTAACGTCCTCTCTACTTGTCTTCCTTGAGATGTAGGATTGGGTCTGTTGGGCAGGACTGGGACCACAGGAAGTCATGTTGGAAAGCAAGCGACTGGAAAGGTCTTTGAATCATTCACTTATTTGCTGTCCAAGTGGGCGCTCACTATGGCACGGGCCCACTGCAGGCCTGGGAACATGGTGGGAACACTGCCGTGCCATGGGATGGTGGGGCAGGGTGGGGAGCAGGTCACGCCAGGCACTTTGGAGAAACATGTACCCTGAGGAGGGACAGGAGTGTTCAGTGGTGATGGAGGGGCCTATTCAGAAACAGGGGTGGGGGACCCCAAAGACATGAGGAATGGGCCTGGGACTACCTGGGAGAACAGGTGGGAGTGGGTGGGAGCCAGGAAGCCATGGGCTGGGGCGGAGGGGTGGGTGCTGGCAGGCCACCTGGAAGGTAGCCGCTTTTCCTGCTGAGGCAGGGTGACCATGCAAGGCTACGTGGTTATGGACATACTGTCCTGTCAGCAGAGGCCAAGCTCATCACCTTGCCTCGTCCACCCTGCTGCTGGAGTTCCAGGACTCCTTGACCCAGGAATTTTAATTCAGAGTCTGTAGGTGAGGTCTGTAGGGAGTGTCTGCCACCATGAGCTATGGCACGCCCAAGGGCATTTCTGTGGGTTTCCAACCCGGGGATCTCTGGGTCACTGGGACACTCTGAAACACCCTTCCTGCCTTTGCCCTAACCCTTGGACTTAAGTCTCCAGGACAGAGAATCTGTTCCAATCACTTGGCAGCAGATTCAGATGCAGATGGCCCATGGGGACCCAGGAGGAAGCAGCTGCCTTCTTAGTACCAGGGTCAGAGTGGCCCCCTGCTGTCTTCGCCCCCAGGTGCTTGTGGGGGTGATGCAGGCAGAGCTATCTTCAGAAGAGACCATGGCTGAGGCCACAGGACTCCATGGCTGAGGAGGGCAATGAGGGCTTTCCAGGACCCAGTCAGCCCCCTCCAGGGGCCCTGGACCCCACAGGGAGAGAGGCCGCTTCCAGGCTAATGCCAGGTGTTGCTTCTCTTTTCAGAAAAATACATGGAGTTCGACCTCAACAACGAAGGCGAGATTGGTGAGTGGCCTGGAGGCCGGGGGCAGGGGCGCAGGGTGGGTGGAGGCCTGGGATCCAAAGCTCCGGCCTCACCGGCAACAGTACAGCAGGGTCAGGCTGGTTCAATGACCCCCATTTCACAGGAGCAGAAACCAAGACTCAGAGGTGAAAGGACTTGCTTGGGGCCCCCAGTGGTTGAGGGGTGGGCCCAGAGCCCAGCCTTTGGTTCTGAATAGGTTCTTCTGCCTCATAGCTACATGATATTCCATTACAGGAATGGACTCATTTATTTTGCCAATACCCAAGTATTGACCATTCAGATGATTTCCAATTTTGACCATGGTGATCCTGTGAAGAGCATCTTTGTACCTGAATCTTGGTCCATTTGCTGGTTATTTCTTCAGAGTAAATCTCGCACATGAGCCTTCTGAAGCATCTGCCCAAGCTTCCCTCCGGAAAGGTCTTGACGGTTTCCAGTCTGATGGGCAGCTGGGGCAGCCCCGTTGCTGTGTGCTGTAGGAACTGCCTGGCTCTGAAGGGCCCTGCACAGTCTGGCACCTTCCTGCCTGCCCTGCCTTACCACAGCGCTCACGGCCCTTAACTCAGCCCCTGCCCAGCCCTGCTCCCGCCCTCCTTCACTTATCCATTGTCCACTGCAGAACAATCCTGAGGAAGTTGCCTCAGATCTCGGTGGTGGCCCCTTGGGGTGTAGTGACTTTTTGGTGCCTCCCTTGTTTTTCTTGAATTTTGTTCTTTTGTTGCTTTTCCTGCTCCGAGGGATATTTTTGGCTCTCTCCCCCTTCCAGCTGAGGCCCACTTGAGGACAGCGTGGTGGGAGTGGCAGGTGGCAATTAGTCACCTGACAAAGCTGTGCCCAAGAGGCTGACTTTGAACGCCTGGGCCCAGGCCCACTCCCTGACCTCCCCACTCCCACTGGGCAGTAACTCTCTGGGTAGCAGGAGGGCGGGCACTGGGGCTCACTCTAACCACAGGGGACAGCAGAGATCACTATAATCGTGTGAAGTTCAATGGCTCCATTACTGAGCACCTGGTCTGAGCCAGAGCTTTCCGGGTATCATGCCTCTGAATGACCCCAGCAACCCATTCTGCCGCTGATGAAGCAGGGTTCAAGCTAAATGGTCTGCCCCGGTCGGTCCCGCAGCCAAGGATGGCAGAGCTCTATCCCTCCCGGAGTCTGACTCCAAAAGCCCAGGTTTGCAGCACTGGGCCCGGGATGGAGGAACACTTGTGGCTGCTGATGCAGGGAGCAGATCTCCCGCCAAGCATCTGGGGTGCAGGAGGGGAGCCTTCCTGGTTTCTGAGCTCAGCCTCAGCCGCCTGTCTGCACTGAGTGGACCTGCTTTTCCTCCGGCAGACCTGATGTCTTTAAAGAGGATGATGGAAAAGCTTGGGGTCCCCAAGACCCACCTGGAGATGAAGAAGATGATCTCGGAGGTGACAGGTGGAGTCAGTGACACCATCTCCTACCGGGATTTTGTGAATATGATGCTGGG
The DNA here is from genome assembly GCF_045843805.1 of Urocitellus parryii. NCBI lineage: Eukaryota > Metazoa > Chordata > Mammalia > Rodentia > Sciuridae > Urocitellus > Urocitellus parryii. The sequence goes on from NC_135534.1 coordinate 206,551,132, forward strand.
GAAACGGTCAGCTGTCCTCAAGCTGTGAGTACCTCCCTGTGGGCCTCTGAAGGCACAGCCATTCCCTGGCCAGTGCTGGGGACTTGATTTTTCTGAGCCTCCTATCCCTGCCTGTCAAATCGCTGACACTGGCGATGAGTCTGTCAGCACTTCCTGGGCTCAGTTTCCTCATTTATAAATCAACCCTACTGCCGCCGGGAGGGTTGTTGTGAGCATAAAACAGAATTAAAATCAGTTCTAAAAAGAGGCAGAGTTTGAATCCTGGTGCTATTACTTGTGACCCGAATGATCCTGATTGAGTTACCTGAGTCAGTGAGCCCCAGTTTCTCCATCTGTGAAATGGGATGATATGCATCTTCCTCAAGGCATTGTCCTTCGGGCTAGTGGGATGACACAGGGTTTCAGCCTAGCGCCTGCTCATGGCCAGCCGCTAACAGGGTGGCTGAACTCATGCCCTGAATGTTCTTCCCCACTGAAGAGTATTAGGGAAATTCCCTGGAGTCTTCTTGTCATTTGTCACAGCTGAAAAGGAACCCTTGGCTTGGCTTTTATGACATAAGATTCATTTTTTTTCTAAGTACAAAAGTACACTGTACCTGTCTCATTTTATGAAGGAATTCACCAAAGACCTAGGAGGCTCAGTAGTCAGTTCACCACCCCCTGGTTCAGTCGCTGAGGACCAGAGAGGCTGAGGGCCTAGCTCAAGTCGCTCAGCTGGGAAGCAGCAGGCTGGTATTCAAATCCAGGCTGTTCCCCTCAGAAGTTCCATTTGGAACCCCTTCCCCATACTTGGTTAGGCTTTTGAAGACCCCAGTTTGCTCAGACAGCAAGGACAGGGGAGGGTGCTTGGCCTAGAAGTCTGAAGGCTGGAGCCTCACCCCGCCTCCACGTGGGCCGCCTGTGTGGCAGGGGAGTCACATTACCGCCGTGAGCCCAGCAGCTGCCAGTGTGGGCTTTCATAAGGATCCCCCAGAGGACAGATTCGGGGGGCACTCTGCAGACATGAAGGCTGGGGAGACCTTTCTGGATGAGGAAAGGGATCCTAATGCTGTTGTGTTGTTTTTCTCATTCTTTCCTCCGTCTCCGAACCAGAGTCATGATGTTTGAAGGAAAAGCCAACGAGAGCAGCCCCAAGCCAGTGGGGCCCCCTCCAGAGAGAGACATCGCCAGCCTGCCCTGAGGACCCCCTGCCTCCCACCTTGTTCTTCCTCCCTCCTGTCGCGCTGCCCTTCCCGATCCCTGTGATCTGTCTTGTGCGTCTGCTTGTTCGTTGTGGTGTGTTTGTTTCATCATCTCTTTGTAAAGCACAGATTATCTGCCTTAAAGGGGTTCTGGGTCGGGAGTCTTTAGCCTTGGGCCCCATCCCTCCCTTTTCCCACCTGCCCACGTCCAACAACAAACCAAAAACAGGGCAGGCAGCCAGAAGCCTGTGTCCCCCACTCTTGGAGATGAAGCCGTTCATCCTTCCAGAATGTGTCTGAGCTGAGTTCAGGCTCCAGACCTGGCCCTGGTGAGGGAGACCCTGGGTAGGAACAAGGCTGCAGGGCCTCCTTTGGCCTTTCTTGGACAGCTCCATGCCTCCAGAGCTCCTGGCAGTCCAGCATGTGGCCCCAGCTGACCTCCGCCCTGGTCCATGTTTCTGCTCATCCTCAGGGACATGACGGAGGTGGGGAGGAAAGGAGCTTGGCAATTTGAGTCCCTTAAAAAGGGACCAGAAGGAGCCCTGTAGCCTTGCTTCCTGGCCACATCTTTACAGGCAGCTCAGAAAGATGGTGCAGCCCCACTGACCCTTGCTTGGGCAGTAGAAGGCTCCAGAGGCAGAGGTGAGGCCAGGGGTTTGGGGGAGGGTACTGAGGGCACCAGGATGGGAGGATGAGGAGTCAGTGCCCCTGGAGAAAAGCACCACTGTGAGCCAGGAGCTAAGGCCCAGGAGGTGGCCTTTCTAATGGAAGCCTGCTTGACCCAACTGCTTCTGCACTCGCCTTCCTCACTCCATGTGTTCATTCATTCAGCAGATATTTATTGAGCACCTGCTACAAGCTTTAAGTCCTCCCACTTGGACCTGACACGTGCTGTGTCCACTGACTAACCTATGCTCCCTTTCCAATTTGCTCAAAACCTTGAGCTTGGGATTGAATTGAGGCCACCCTGGGTCCTTTCTTACAGACTCATGGGATTTTAGGGCCCTGATCCACCCTGTAGGCCAGTCCTCTCTGTGGAGGCCCACAGGGGTTAAGTGCCTTGCCAAAAGTCAGGGGGTTAATCTGGGGTGGAAGAGCCTGGATCAGAGTCCAGGTGGTCAGATACCCCTGTCCACACCTCACCTCTGCCTTGGGCTGCCTTATTCACTGTTGAAAACAGGGAAGGGGTGGGAAGGGGCAATCTCCTAGGTCAGTACTTGGGGAAGGCTTCACTGGCTCTGAAGGCCCTGGGCCAGGACTTGCATTCCCCAGGGCCTCTGAGCTGGCGTTGGGTCTTCCCTATCGAGCAGGTCAGTCTCCGCAGTTCTGCCTGCCCTGCAGCTTCCTGGCCCAGTCTCAGAGACCTGCTTCTCAGAACTCATGCAGGAAGTCCTCAAACTTGGCCCCATGTGTTCTGGGTTCCTTTACCCTGTGCACTCAGGACTTAGATGCACTCACTAAACATATTTATGAAACACTTGCTATAGGCTAGGAGTTCAGAACCCACAATAAATGCACAGACTCATGGAATGTAGAGTCCAGGGGGAATTCCAACCCAGACAATGACAGTGAGATGAATATTAGGAAGAGGGTGACTGCCCAGCAGTCCTGAGGTGTCTGGCTTGGCCCAAGCCTGGGCAAGAGTCTTGGAGAAACCTTTGCAAAACCTTAAGGATTGGAAGGTGGAAAGGATTGGGAGTTGTGGCTCCTTACAGGCCCATAATCAAGGGCCCAGGGTGCTGCCCCTACAGCACCCTGAGGGAGTAGAGCAGGCAGGGTAGGAAGACTTGGCCAGGAGAGTTAGTCCTCTGGTCTCAACCAGTTTAGGAGCAAAATTTGGCTATGAGTGGCTGAACTTCAGCCTAAGGAGCTGCTTCAAATACACAGGACTAGTTGAAGTTTAAACCCCAGCAACATTCCTCCCTGTAAATATATGATCCTACCCTACCCCCACCCTGCCTTTTCCTCTCCTGAGGTATTAGATTAGCCACTGCCTGACCCCTCCCATTCCTTCTCTCTCTGGGACAGACTGGGACCTTTGGGGAAGAGCAAGCCTTCCTTGACTCCCCATCTATTTAGTGTGACTGTTCCTCTCTGAGAGGAAGACAGAACCAACTAGGTTTATTCCAGTGGGTTCCTGAGATTCAGAAGCCTCAAGGGAAGAGAGAAAAAGGCTGCACCTCCAGAATCTGGAAATGCAGGGAAGAGGGGTTCTCTGCATGCACATGGGGGGAAGTCCCATCTGTCACTTCCTGGAACTTAACCCCTTGGGAGAGAGGGTCTTAAGACTGCTCGCTGGGAAGGGGATCTGTGTGTATTTCAGGTTGTGGCTGTTGGCACCAAGACTCTTCTCTGACTAAGGGCTCAGCTTCTTGGGACTTTTAACTGTCTTCTTTCTGAAAAAGACCAAATTTAACTAATGTAACCAGCAACACAGGGACTGCTAAGTATGGCTTTGTCCCTATGACTCAAAAGGAGTTTGTCAGACAAGTTCAGGTGAATGAAGCTGTGTGTATGTATGTGTGTGTATAAGTACATGTGGGGGATATATCACCTGTACAGATTGGAAATAAAACAGACACATTTACCAGTGGCTTTCTTGGTGTATCTTGGGGATGGATGAGGGTCAGCAAATGCAGAACTAGCTTATACAGCAGCAGATTTTTAAATTTTTTATTTTTTCCTTTTAGTTATACATGACATAGAATATATTTTTTAACTTATCATGCACACATGGAGCCTAACCAAACAGAGTGGCAGTGTTATGCTCGAATTTGGGACCTCCAAAAGACCACCAGAGACCCAAGATCGATGTAAGCAGCAAAGAGGTGTTTATTGCGAGCTAGCTCGGTCCTCCGCACAGCAACTGGTGATGCTGAGAGGCCCTGAGCCCAGGGTTTGCAACAGTTTTATACATTCTTTGGAGAAGGCAGGGACCCCAACATACATCATAGCATCTCTTAGCAAATCATCACACACTGCAGGAAAATCAAATAACAACTCTAAAACATGATTAGCACATTCACTGGCGGGAACAAGTTGGGTGGGGGTGATTGGTTACTACAAGAGGGGGATTCATTTGAACTGATTGGTTTAAGCCAAGAGGGGTGTTGCTGAACTACGGGGTTTCCCAACACCATAAACTACTGGGAGGGTCATCTGGCATCCCAGGTATTTCCCTATCTCATGCTGATTGGTGGCTGCTAGGGAGTTGCTATGGGTCCCCACCTAGCCTGACTGAGTCAGGGACACCTAGTGCAGCAGATCTCTCCTGTTATTTGTAGATAAACAACTTAGCAGGGTGGGAATGTGCCTAGGAGTGCTCTGTGGGCCTTTCCAAGGACAAAGGTCATGTCACTTCCTTGGACAGGCTTTGATCTGAGGTAGAGGCTGGTTTTTCAGCAGAATGTCCCTGCTCCCCCAGCTGACTCAACTTGCAAGAACCTCTGCCCTAGAACATTTATAATTCTGCAACAGAAATCTCTTTTAGGTAGGACTGTACTATCAGCCCATTCCATCTGAACTCTGGCTGAGGGCCACAGGAGAATTTTCTTAACGTCCCTGATTTCATCAATAAAATGTTAATAAACCCCTAGGTGACTAGGAAGCCTTGAAGGTTAAACAACATGCCATCTAATGTGTTTTCTGCAAAACTCAGCACAAATTCTTTAGTGACCAGAAGTGGATATGGCTTTTACTCTGGAAATGATTACCTTGACAGGAGTAAACAAAGCTGGCCTTCGGTGTCCTTTACCATCCCCATTTTTGGCTTTTGTCATTAGACAGATAAAGTCACCTGTGGGGAGACCCTAGTCTACTCACTTTGAATTTATCTGTTTCCTTCCCTCAAAGCCCAAGCCCTCAAAAGCTGTCCCCTGGAAATATCTATAAAGTTCCTAACTCTGGATCGGAAGATAAGAACAGCCACCCACACGTAAGGGTTACTGTAAGATTCCCAGGGAATAAGCTTGTACCGCAGAAGCACGCGCCGCCAATGAATGAAATGAGCCGGTGCAGGCTGCGCACGCGGGGCAGGGAGAGGTCCAGGGCGCAGGCGCGCGGGGTCACGGCCACGCCCCTTGTCTGCTCCCGTTGGCCAATGAGGGCCCGGGCGGCGAGCGCGCGGCTGCCCTGGAATCCACCACTGACGTCACCAACGCGCGCCGGAAGTTCGCATTCCGCCGCGCGCCTCTGGCGCTGAGGGAAGGAAGTTGGCTTTGGAGCGGCCTGGGCTCGGAGCGCAAGGCCGCGGAGGGCGGCGGCGGCGGCTGCTTTGACGAACAGGGCGGCGCGATGGGAGACGAGATGGATGTCATGATCCCCGAGCGTGAGATGAAGGTCAGAGACTGGCCGGGGCCTCCCTCCCCTCCTGGGTCCCGGCGTTGCCGTGGAGCCCCGCCTCCGGCGCCCTCTTGAACAGTGTACCGCGATTCCAGGTCCCGCCGGCCAGCCCGCCGCAGCTTCCCGGCCCTCTTGGCCTGGGGCGCCCCTTGTGCCGTCCTAGCCGCTTTCGGGTGGTGGGCGCAGGAGCGTGGTGTGACTGCTGTTGGTCGTGTGCCAGGCGCTGTGGTGCCCTTTCCAGCACCTGCAGAGGAGTCGCCAACAGAGCAGCAGACCGAGGCCGGAGAGCAGTTTGCCGGGTCACATGCGATCAGGGGACTGAGAGCCGGGCTCCCCCAAGACCCGCCTTCTCACTCTCACTTCTGGAAGGCGGGCCAGGCTTACCTAAGGTAGTACAGGGAAGACCGTCCGCCCTGCAGACCTCAGTTAATCGGACGGGAACACGGTTTTTTTTTTTTTTTTTTTCTGAGAGAGAGAGAGAGAGAGGAGAAAATTATCTTTGAAAACAAATGAATTCATGGAAGACCGGGAGAATCAGGCATGAACAGAGGTTAGGGAAGGTTTCCAGGTCATTCATGTATAAAAGCTCCAAGGTACTAAAGAGCATGACAGTTGAAGGAAATGAAAACTGAAAGTAGGTAGGGGTGAGGGTGAAGTTGGCAGTAGCTATGGCAAAGGAGAAGACTCAGTTTTTTGTTTTTGTTTTTGGTACCAGGGCCTGAACCCAGGGATACTGCCCCCCTGAGCTATACCCTCAGCCTTTTTATTTTGAGGCAGGGTCTCACTAAGTTGCTGAGATCCTCCTGCCCCAGTCTCCTGAGCCACTGAAGTACAGATGTGCACCACTGCACCTGGTGAAGACCAAGTTTTAAAAGGGAAATAGAGTGTTGTGAGATGATGCTGCAGAAGTGGATGGGTATAGCCATGCCTGCCCTTGTAGCCTGTAGTAAGGAGTTTACACTTGTGTTTTAGATGTCCTCACAGCTGGAGCTGCAGTGGTGCACTGTTTGCACACAGTACTTTTAAGATGTCCTTGTAGATTGTTTTCTCTTTCTGTTCATTAGTGTGGCTGAGGGTTTATCAATTTTATTTATTCAAGTACTTTGGATTAGACAAGAGAGTACGAAAGAAAGGGAGGGGAAATGGGAATAGGAAAGATAGTAGAATGAAGCAGACATTATGATCCTATATACACATATGATTTCATGACCAGTGTAACTTGACATCATGTACAACCAGAAGAATGAGAAGTTAGACTCCATATATGTATAATATGTCAAAATACTTTTTACTATCATGTATAACTAATTAGGACAAATAATGTAGCATTTAGTTTTTGCTTAAAGGTCTCTAGTGGACCTTTTGTCTAGTGAAATTTTAAGCATTTGACACAAGTAAGCCAGTTCTTGGCATTTGGTCATCTCTCTGTGGTTATTATTTCAGTATATATTTATTGAGTACTGCATTGGAAGTTAAAACTTACAGCGAGGTTGAGTGATGCTTTCAACATTTAATAATAATTTGTTGAGCACCATGCTGTGTCAAGATTGTGGTGCTTCACTGCACCACAATCCAGGATAAGATTATAAATAATTAAGTGTAGCTTTGATTCAGAGAATAAATACAACTAGAAATTCATTTAAATTTTAGATCAATGTGAGCTGGATTTACCAAGGAAGGCTTCATGGATTTTTCTTTTCATTTATTTCATTCAACAAATATTAATGATTGCTATGCCAGGCATCACCATAAGCAGAGGGAGTCTAAAGACAACTTATATGATCATTACCTTGGGGTTTTAAATATATTTTTGTTATACTGAAATTGTGTCTGCTGGAGTATAAGAACAGACAATTCCTGTTTTTCCCAAATTGACTTTGTTTTGATCCTTCAGGATTTTCAGTTTAGAGCACTGAAGAAAGTGAGAATCTTTGACTCCCCTGAGGAGTTGCCCAAGGAACGCTCAAGTCTGCTTGCCATATCTAACAAGTATGGTCTGGTCTTTGCCGGGGGAGCCAGTGGACTGCAAGTTTTTCCTACTAAAAACCTTCTTATTCAAAACAAACCTGGAGATGATCCCAATAAAATAGGTAAATTCCCTGATTGATGTTGCATAGTAGAGAGAGAGCTATGGTGGCTCACTAGTATGTTTTTTTTTTTTCCCCCAAGAAATCATTTTAATGTTAAAATTAAAACTGCTTTTGGATCTAAGATTGATTGCCAGGATGACTAGTTCCAGGTAGGAACTTTTCTTTGGTCCTTTGTATGTTTCAATGAGCCCTTCCTTGGAGCTCAGAGGAAAGAACTTAGCATTAAGCCATGCTTTGGTTTTGCTCAGTTGAACTTGAGTTCTGGCTCTTCAGGAGAAGAGCATACATAGGTTTTTAGTTGGTACAATAATATCATCCAAATAAGTGGGAATCTGTATTACTTGGAGCATTTGTGGCAAAAATATTTTCAACAAGGGCAGAAGTCACAGTTATAACTATGACAACAGTCCTTGGATTACATAATGCATCATTATATTTCTATGTGAAAATGAAGATTTGTCTGTATAAATAGGTACCAGGCAGTATAGGTTTATGTAAATACAAAAATATTTCATATTGACTTGGATAAAGGGTTTTGGCTCTATGCTTAGAATATGCTGGGTTTTTTTTTTTTTTTCCTTCTTAGTTGATAAAGTCCAAAGCTTGGTTGTTCCGATGAAATTCCCAGTGCATCACCTGGCCCTGAGCTGTGATAATCTCACACTGTCTGTGTGCATGATGTCTGGTGAATATGGTTCCATTATTGCTTTTTTTGATGTTCGGACATTCTCAAATGAGGTAAGCTACTGATAAAATGTAATGTCAGTGTGGAAACCTAAGGAGATTTCCTCATATGGAATTGTAACTTGGAAGTTCCTTAGGTTGGCTCTTCAAGTCTTTTTCTAGATTAAAATATGGGTTGAAAAAAAAAAAGACCTTAGCTGATCCTGTGGCATATGTGTGTCAAGAAGCAGTAATCCCAGCAGCTCAGGAGGCTGAGGCCTTAGCAGATGAGAGGAGACCTCATGGGGGTTGCCACTGAGTGTGAATTCAAAGCCAGCTTCAGCAAGATCCTATCTCAAAAAATAAAAGGGCTGGGGATTGGTCAGTGGTTAAGTGCCCCTGGGTTCAATCCTTATTACCAAAAAAAAAAAAAAAAAAAAAACCAAAGAAAACCCCCTTAACTATATAGAATCATAGGTCTTTGAGACAAAAGGCCTCAAAGAAATTATTTCATACACCACCTTTCACAAATTGTTTTTTTTTTTTTTAAAGAGAGAGTGAGAGAGGAGGGAGAGAGAGAGAGAGAGAATTTTTTTTTTAATATTTATTTTTTAGTTCTCGGTGGACACAACATCTTTGTTGGCATGTGGTGCTGAGGATTGAACCCGGGTCGCACGCATGCAAGGCGAGCGCGCTACCGCTTGAGCCACATCCCCAGCCCTCACAAATTGTTATCATTTTTCATGAGACAGCCAGTCAGGAAGGCTTAGGTGACTTGCCCGAAACTTCAGAGTTAAAGTAGATACTGTGTTATCTACATGTGAATAAGATATTTGGTCTCTGGCATCCTAATGCCATGTTCTTCCATATAAGTAGTTTACACATGATAATAAGGCTGGGGTTGTGGCTCAGTGGTAGAGCTCTTGCCTAGCATGTGTGAGGCACTGGGTTTGATCTTCAGCACCACACAAAAAATAATATGAAAAAATAAAGGTATTGTGTCCACTTACAACTAAAAAATATTTTTTAAAATGATGATAATAATGCATATGTTTGTACTGACTGTGTATCCTACAGAAAGCATTTATATGTCTTGTCTAGTTTGTGCCTACTGTAACCTCCCATAGTAGGTATGATAATATTCATTTTATGGATAGAAAAACAGACTTAAAGAGTTTAAATAACTGTCCAATGTCCCATCGGAGCCAGGTGGCAGAGCCAAGATTTTAATGTTATTCCTGCTTTTTATTGATTATTTTGCATTTGTATATTCCCCTGCTGGGAATCCCTCTGAGTGTGCTAGAATAATTCATTGCCATTTTCAAAGTTCTGTTGAAATTGTAACAAGTAGATAGGTTTGTAGAGTCAACCCTTTTTTTCATACTTAAGGGAGAACAATGAACTGTGACTTATGAAAACTACTTTCAGTATTTTCCTTTGAATGTTAAATATATCTGTGTATTTATTAATGTATTAATTTGCTTTGCTTCTGTGTATTTATTTTAAAAGGCTAAACAGCAGAAACGCCCATTTGCCTATCACAAGCTTTTAAAGGATGCGGGAGGCATGGTGATTGATATGAAGTGGAACCCTACTGTCCCCTCCATGGTGGCAGTTTGTCTGGCTGATGGCAGTATTGCTGTCCTGCAAGTCACAGAAGTGGTGAAAGTATGTGCCACTCTTCCTTCCACAGTGGCAGTGACATCTGGTGGGTAATAAAGGCTTTCACTTCATAATATACAGTAATGGTAATCTACTTAAAAATTAATTTCTGGAAGTTAAAGTGAATGGTTCTTTGTTTTATGTATAGTTTTGTTGTTGTTAGAATAGATTATATTCTTTATTTCCGTAGATAACGTCTTTGAAGCCAAATAGCATACATGAATTAATTTGAATGTGTTTGGGTTATTTGGAGAAAGAAAGATTTTGGTATTGCTGGCTTAAAATTGTGTTTTTGAGAATATATTCTGTTTCGGTCCAAAAGAGTGGTCCTCTGAAAATCATTTGTACCTTTACAGGAAAAGCATTAGAAATAACAAATAGAAGCAGGAGATAAGTCATAATGAAACCAGAGTTTTCCTGCTTCTGCTGCTGGGTGAGGTTTACATAAGCTGCAGGCCTCTGCAGCTGAGGAAACCTGTTTGTAATGTTAGCAGCTAATCAAGCAGGTATGCCTGCTGGTGTCAGCTCCAAGGGTTATTATACCTGGCAAAGCCCAGTTGTTCTCCACTGATGTTAAGTGGCATGCTAGCAGCTCTTAATGGTGGGCTGTGCTCTCCAGTATTGAAGCATATCCCAGGAGCTTACCACCAATTTCTTCTGAGTTCTTATGAATTTGAAGAATAAAATCCACAATTGAGGAAGAGTGCATAGAAGAGTAGGATATTCACATGGGAAGAAAGAGAGCCCTAGCAGATGAGAGGAGACCTCATGGGGGTTGCCACTGAGTGTGATAGTCCCTGGGTTTATATAGTTCTTTGGTCAAGGCTGTTGGTCAAAATTTATGCTAATCATGTTTTCAAAAGTATCAATGCTATTGGTCCCAAATTTATGCTAATCATTAGGTTTTGGAAAACTGTTAATTCTACTGTTTGGCCCTGCAATCCCATTCAGGTCTGCTATATTTTCTTTTTGCCTTGGCTGGTCGAGAGGGAGGAGATTGAGATCTGAATCCTGGATGCCCAGGGGTTGGGCTGCGGCAGTGGGAGAGGTCAGCCTTCCCTGGCTTGCCTTAGCCCTGGCTTGCAGTGTCTCAGGCCCATGGTGGTGTGGCAGGCTCTATGTGGCTGCAGACCACGCTTACTTTCAGTTCTCAGCAGGGACTGGTGGATTGGCTGTGCAGCTTGCTGGCTGGGGAGCCATGTTGGTGATTGGCTTGTATTATTAAAATGATTGTCCTTTTTTCATCCTGCTGGGTAGGGAAGATCCATGTCTGGCAGAGGAAGGAGAAGTGGTGATTACATATGTAGCTGTTGTGTGATAGGTGGCGTTGGTTTGCTCCATTTTCTTCTATTTTTAATTAGCAACATTTTCTTTTTGCCCAGTGTGCTGGAGCCCCAAAGGAAAGCAGCTGGCAGTAGGAAAACAGAATGGAACTGTGGTCCAGTATCTTCCTGTAAGTTCTTGAACTTCAGAATTTTTTGTAAGTTGCCCACTGTTTGGGGGGTGGTTTGGGAGCCTCTTTGTTGTTTTTGCTATTAGAAAGTAATTTATGCTGGGGTTGGGATTGTGGCTCAGCGGTAAAGCACTTGCCTTGCATGTGTGAGGCACTGGGTTCGATCCTCAGCACCACATAAAAAAATAAATGAATAAAATAAAGGTTTAAAAAAAGTGATTTATGCTCACCTGAACAGTGAATGAAGAACAGAGTGGAACTCTTTCCTTTACCCCCTAGTCCTTCCAGTGGTACCCACTGTTTTCTGAAGTGGGTGGCCTTCCTCACTTTTCTGGTTGCTTATACAGATAGTCCATGGGCAGAGGCATTATCATGTCATGCTGATTAAATAACTTGTGATCATATTCTACTCACTGTTCTACCAATATTATATCCCCAGTCCATTCAATAAAAATGAGTTTAAGGGGAAAAGGAGTTAGTGGAAAAGCCGTTAACATGATGCAGACTCACTCTGCGTTAGAGCCCCCCATTTGTCTTAACTCAGTCCACTTTAAAGGCTTGGTCCCTCCAGCTGTGGACAGTGGATAACAGAGGCTGTGGTTGTCTGTGTGTTCTCTTGTCCTCTCCCTGTGATTTTCTTGAGATAATACAAATATCCTTCAATACAAATTGACTCACACATGTGTCTCTTCAGTCCTGGATACAAAGGAGGGGTTCACAGGTCTTTCTGACACCTGTCCTGACACTCCTCCTGAGATTGCTCTCTGGGCTTCCTGGGTAGAAATGCAGTAGGTTAGATATAAGGCCAAGGCTTGATTTTTTTTTTTTTTTTTTTTTTTTTAACATGTCACATTTAAAGAAAATTTTTTGAGATAAGTCTCTCTGATCACTCAGGCTGGCCCCCCCTTCTGAGCTCAAGTGATCCTCCTGCCTCAGCCTCCCAAGTAACTGGGACCATAGGCACGCATGAGGTGCCTGGCTTCTTATTTGTTATTGCCAAAAGTTGCTATGTGAAATTTGACACATACTCTGTTGAATGTATCAGCCTCTGAAAAGCCAGTTGGCTTGATTTTACTGCTTTGCTGCTTGCCTTTTTTTTTTTTTTTAATCCTAGCTTAGCATGTGTTTATGAGCTGTGGCCCAGCCCTATAACTTAATGTATTGAGGTCTTTTTCCAGTGCATTACCTATAGAGTTCTTCATCCTCTTTAATGGCTGCTTAGTAGTTCACTGGGTAAGTGAGCCACAGCTTGTCTACCTACTATTTGGTAGTCACCCACATCAGTACTAGTAGTTCTGTCACTATATGTGCTGTTGCTTTAAATTTCCTTGTTGCCTGCATCTGAACACGTTTGAGTATTTCTCTAGGATAGGTTCTAGGAGTAGACAGTGTTCTTTTTATTCGGTCTCTTTGGCTAGGGAGATGGAACAAGGTTGCTTCTAGGGCAACCTTGGATTTGGCAGTTTCATTGGTTTAGGGATTATTTCATTTGATGACCTCCCCCCCCCCATCTCTTTCAGACTTTGCAGGAAAAAAAAGTAATTCCGTGTCCTCCATTCTACGAGTCAGATCATCCTGTCAGAGGTAAAGATGTTTTTCGAATGTGCTGACCTAATGAGATACTGGCTCTATTACATAGACATTCCAGGTCAAATGACATACCTATGTACTTGTGCAGGGGAGTGTTGGTACCTGTCCCACGAATAATGTCACTATTCAGTCAGCTAATTAAACCAGTGTAGGGGTTACCCTCTGGAGACACCTGTGTCTCGTGGAGAATGGCTTGAAATGGATCCCGACTTTATTAAAATTTTTCAGAATTTGCTCTGATTAAAATCCAGCAGGGAAAAAAAAATCTACCACTTTGAATGCATTTGGGCTTCTTGTGTCTGAATTGTATTTAGTCACTGAAACCTGAAATTTCATTAAGTGTTACTAATTTGATTTTTTACCCATAATATGTTAAATTTCATAGCATGAAGTGGCTATTTCAAACATGAGATGCTTTTTGCCATCTCTCTTGCTGTCATTTGATTTCTTGCTGACTGGGGTGTGTGTCTTTCAGTTTTGGATGTGCTGTGGATTGGTACATATGTCTTCACAATAGTGTATGCTGCTGCAGATGGGACCTTGGAAACATCTCCAGATGTAGTGATGGCTCTGCTTCCGGTATGCACACTCAAGAGCGTCTTTGTCTTCTGGGAGTTTGAGATGGGAGCTCTCATGACTTTAGAGGCTTGGGTTTCGGGTTTCTTGGCTTCTTGGCAGTGATGGTGCAGATACAGGTGAAAGATTTGTGCCCAGGGACTAAAATTATGATGTCCACTTATGGCACCTGCAGATATTTAGTTAGGGGTAAGAAAAATGATAAAGCTTGCTTTTACTTAAGCCATGAACTGTAAATCTTGGTTAATCTGATAGAGAAATTTTAGAAAAGAGAATATATTGATTTAAAAAATTCAAGTATTTCCTGAAAATATCCAGTGGACCAGGCCCTGCTTTAAAGCTGAAAATACAGAGGTGATCAAAACAAAGTCCTTGCTTTTATAGATCTTGTGATTAATGATTGACAGTAAGTACAGGGTCAAGGAGGGATAAGGTGATGGAGCAAAGAAGGTAGTGTAAGGGATGGGTGGCAATGAGGGTACCATTGTCTGTGGGGTGGTCAGCAAGGGCCTCTCTGAGGCAGGGCCATGTGAACAGAGAACCAAGTGGAGAGGAGTGAGTCCTTTTGAAGATAAAGGAAGAACATTGATAATAATAAGATCAGTAAAGTGTTGCTGAGTACTTAGTATGCTAATCTGTATATTTGTACATAGATTTGAGTGAATTTTCTTGTCCAATTTAAATGGTTTTTATCTTTTGAGATTCTAAACTTGGTAGGATTTAAGAAAAAGAATTGCACTTGAGATTTTTTTATTCTCACACTGTTCATTGTAGAAAAAAGAAGAAAAGCACCCAGAGGTATTCGTGAACTTTATGGAGCCCTGTTACGGCAGCTGTACAGAGAGACAGCATCATTACTACCTCAGTTACATCGAGGAGTGGTGAGCAGAAGGGTCACTGCTATCACTGATAGGCCATACCTCAGGCACACTGTTCCCTGGCCATTTTTTCTGTAAGGGAGAAGGGTTAAGGCTGAGAGGCCCTAAACGTATTTTCAGCTGCTGCTTGATAATGTCTGTGACCACTGCTTCTGTTCCTCCCATTTTGAGTTATTTAGATTTAATATATACTATGAAAAATCCAGGGGCTGGGGTTGTGGCTCAGCGGTAGAGCACTTGCCTCGCATGTGTGAGACCTTGGGTTCGATCCTCAGCACCACATAAAAATAAATAAACAAAATAAGATATTTACAAAAAAAGAAAAATCCAATTTTCTCAATAGCCTCAGTGATGACGTATGAAAATATTCATCTTTGAGGAACATATTATAAGTTTCTCTCTGAGCAAAGTTTCCTTTGAAAGAAAGGTTGCATAAAGCACCCATTCCTTTATTAAGGTTTTTCTACTTTTAGGGGCTGTGTTGTGAACTCTGAGTTGATTTTATTCTGTATTCCTTTGTTTTCACCCAGGTAGACAGCAGGTAGATTCTTCAGAATTTCACCCCAGAAACTAAAAAGCTCAGCTCTATACTGAGAACTTTCCCACCTTTCTTTAGCAAGATAGAAAACCTTGCCCTCTCCTTGACTTGTGGAAGGAAGCTTCACAGATGTTAGTGTAGACCCAGGTTGGCTTAGAGTTGTTGATGTGCTTGAACTTAATGGTCTTCTGGTTTTATTCTTAAGGGATTTAGTGCTGGCAGCATCTGCTGCTTCCACAGAAGTTAGTATCCTTGCACGACAGAGTGATCAGGTAAATTTCTCTTTTTTTTGTCACTTTTCTATTGTGTGATACATTTCTGAGAAGGATTTTGGAGGGAATTAACTATATGGTTAAGTTTGAGATGAGGTCACAGCCCTCTTAATGGGTGAGAGCAAAGCCTAGATGACGGATGCCTTAGGTACGATGGCTTGGGTATTGCATTGGAGAGATGTGGGTGTCAGATGCAATAGTTCCTTCAGTGTGTTTAAAAAAAAAAAGGCCCTCTGTTCTCTTAGATCCATGCACAGCTTGTGGAAGCATACTAGTAAACAGCCTCCAACCAGAGTGTACCTGGATATATGGAGAATTCCTGCCTTGCTTCATTTGTTGTCTTTTTTCCTTTCAATTAAATCTGCTCCTTCTATAAATTATATAATTATTAGCTTTAACTATAATAATCAACTGTGGAAGAGAAACATGCAGATGATATCAAATTGTGATTCTTCAGAAATGCAGGTGTTTCTGAATTTACAGTGGGGCTGTATCACAGTAAACTTTCTGTAAGCTGAAACCCACAAGTCAAAAGTGCATGGACTCTACCTCACCTACAGAACATCAGAGCCGGCAGCGCAGTATAGTGTCAGTTGTTTGTGCTGGAGACTGGCTGGCTGGAGCTGCAGCCTACTGCTGCTGCCCATAGCATGAGTATTCTCATGACTTACCTAGGTGTGATGCAAGGTACCTTGGAAAACATTCATGATAGTTTTATTTACAGGGCAGGGACTTCATACACCAGAAACAGAGAAATTAATCTTGAAAATAAATGCTCACTTCCTGAACTCTTCATGGTTTTGAGACTGTTTCCCCAGATTTCAGAGTTCCCTGTCAACACATGAAGCTAAATTATGGGAGGTCTTCTTCTTTCCTTATCTAAATGATGTTGGGGGAAACAGTGCAAAGCTCTAACCCATGTAGACTTTCTTTTCCCTCTAGATAAATTGGGAATCTTGGCTGCTGGAGGATTCAAGTCGGGCTGAACTGCCTGTGACTGACAAGAGTGATGACTCCTTGCCCATGGGAGTTGCCATAGATTATACCAACCAAGTGGAAGTCAACATCAGTAAGTGTCACTGTGCTTGGTGCAGAAATGATCTCCTTACTAGTAATGGTTATTGTCAAAAAGCCAGGTGATCTACTCTGCTGGGCATTTTTAACTTCTTGTAGCATATTTCTACCCTAAGAGTGGTGGGGGGTACCTTGTGACAGCACTACTAATTTGAATGAGTACTCGTTGATGAGACCAGTGGTAGGCACTGTGTTTGTGTCCGCATACTTTTAGAGTCTGCTTGAAGTATGTAACATTCAGATTTCATAGCTTGGTTTCCTTGCCCATCGAAGTTCCCCAGTGACCTCCCGAGGGAGTAGGTCCTATTCCAGGACTTCACATTACTGCTGGGTTAAAGCAAAGATGAGAAAACAGACTTGATGTCTAAGGCTTCTACTTTGGGCTTGGGTGTGTGCCCTAAAGGTGTTTTCTCCTCCACAGGAGCTCAAGAGCACTGCAATCAGTAAAATGTGAAAGTGTAAAGGGGAGTCTTTGTTCACTGGTGTTTTAGTTTAGAGAGCTGTCCCTCTTGGACACCATTAAGTTCCTTGTCCTTTCCTTGATCATGCTAATCCCTTAGTCTGATTAGCTCACTTACTCCTATTCTCTTGAAATTGGCAATGTACATATGTAGCCTTTAACTGTGAAGGAATATACAGTAGTTTGACTAGCTTTCTGAATCCTGCTGTGTGTTTTCCAAAGAGTCTACTCTCATTTTCTGTTAAACCTGGCACTTCCTAGAGCCCCCTGTCTTGGTCAGGGAAATGCTGAACCTACCTCCTGAACTCTGAGACTCATAAAGAAAAGAGCCTGGAGAGCACAGGGTTACTGGAGCAGCCTGCAGGGCCCAGTGGGAGGATGGTGACTTGATAGTGACAGGAACACTTGTTAAATAGCTGGTACCTGAAAGGTGTTCAGATCTGCATCTATTGATGCACATGGGCTTTTGAAAGGAATCCCCTCTGGCCGCTTCCTACTTCCTGTGCAGGGCAATCTTTCTCTTCCGGCCCACACCCTCAAATTGACTTGGCTCTTTTATCACCTTTGTTTTCTTTTCAGATGATGAAAAGACTCTTCCTCCTGCTCCAGTTCTCATGTTACTTTCAACAGATGGTGTGCTTTGTCCATTTTATATGATCAATCAAAATCCTGGGGTTAGGTCCCTTATCAAGACTCCAGAGCGGCTTTCATTAGAAGGAGAGCGACAGCCCAAGTCTTCAGGTACTTGCCTCTGCTTGCCCTGGTGGAAGGGGATCCACCTGGGTGAGCACGGGAGCACACTCAGGACGAGGACAGCCAAGACACGCCTGTGGTAGTTCTCGCCTTTGCCCAGTCTGACTTGGTCTGGCTTGTGCTGATCTCTTCCTCAAACGCATACCCATGTCCTTGCCTTCCTTCACCCCTAGACTCATTTGCTAACCATTACTTTAGGGAAAGCGGAAGGTCAGCCGCATTGTTCCTATCAGGTTATTTACTCTGTTTTAAGATCCATGTTCTAAGGATGTGTCTAACCAGGGGATTTGATTAAATTGATGTTTATACATTCATACAGTGAAAGATTTGAGTAACTATTAACAGTATTATGTTCATTGACAAAGAGTGGCATACCATGAAAAAACACCATAGGCTATGTAATCCCTTTTCTTTTGTTGGGGGGCGGGTACTGAGGATTGAACTCAGGGACACTTGACACTGAGTCACATCCCCAGCCCTATTTTGTATTTTATTTAGAGACAGAATCTCACTGAGATGCTTAGGACCTTGCTGAGTTGCCGAGGCTGGCGTTGAACTCATGATATGTGATCCTTTTTTATGAGAAAAAATAAATACATAGAAAAAAACACTTGAGATAGATAATGACACTAATGCTGCTAGGTGGTAAGAAGGTGGGAATTTTATTTTCTTTTGTTTTATTTAATTTTAGTTTTTTTCCTTCTCTTTGAAAATATTACTGAAGTAACACGTATTGGAGAAAAATGAGCAAATTCATAAAAATCAATTTTATTGATTTTTAAAATTTAGTTAATTTGATTATTTA
Organism: Urocitellus parryii; assembly: GCF_045843805.1. NCBI lineage: Eukaryota > Metazoa > Chordata > Mammalia > Rodentia > Sciuridae > Urocitellus > Urocitellus parryii. The sequence goes on from NC_135534.1 coordinate 206,569,468, forward strand.
ATTATTTTGGCATGTAACTGTGATAAGATTTTTTTTCTTCTAGTATGGCTAAAAATGTCCATAGTGTAAGCAGGTTCATATCTAAGAAAAACTCTTGACCAGTTAGATTGAATAAAGTTGACAATTTGGTGGATATAATTTCTTGCTCCTTAGTGCTGAGTGAGTTTTACATCATTAATAGAGCCACTGGGCCCTGCCTACTGCGCTGCTGCCCCAGGTATGCCAGGTGGCCAGCATAGACGGAGCCAGTGTTGGAAAGCTCCGTTATCTTTAGTGGGTGTGCTCTTTGAGTAGTGTCTCCCCCGTAAGTTATCATGAGTGCCATGAATTACTGCACTTGAAGTCTGGTTTGTGACAAGCAGGACAGCCTGTAGAGTCAGCAGCCTGTGGGGCAGTTGTTTCTTCTTTGCTGCTAGCCCACCAAATGCCTGAGCAACCAGAGGTTGGTTTTACTGTTGGCCTCTCCTAGAGGGCCTCCCTTCTTATCTTACAGCTGGTGCAGAAGTAATAGTCATGCTCAGAAGCGTGGACAAGAACCCCTGAAAGGGTAGAAAGTCTGTCCCTGCAGTTTGCCAGGTGGAGATAAGGACTAGGTCAGTTTAGAAAACATTAATGGTTGTGCTTCTGTGCTGCTACTCCAGGATGGTATTGGAAGAGCAGTAGTAGCAGGGTGACGGTTTCCAAATGTACAATTCTGTTTTCATTGGGAAAATGCCTGTGATGTCCTTAGGGGTTGGCATGTGTTTTTTGAGTTAGTCTGTCTGATAATGGAAGTGACTGGCATCTCTGTGTTTAAAGAAGCTAGCTGTTACTGATTCTGTATGTGTTATGTTAAAGAAGTATTTTGCATGATTGTATTTTCATAGAAGTGACAATCTACTTGAGTCTTTGTTTTCAGACAATGTTATTTGCACCCTTGTATCCTACGTATTTCATTGCTTGAGACTGTGTTTCCCATGAAGATTTACTGTCTTCTTAGCCAGTATGGAAGGACCAAGGCTTATTAATGTAATTAATACTAGAAGAAAAAAAATCTTATTAATTAATAAATAGGAAGTATATTGATAAAAATATCCTTTTTATCTAATTAGTAATTTCAAGAATTTATGTGTTTATCTTATAGAAAGTTTTGAAAATAAAACAAAATTTTTTTAATAATTTTATTTTTGTGGTATTTGGGATTGAACCCTCCTCATACATGCTCTGCTACTGAGCTATATCCCTAGTCAAGCAAGACCACTTCTAAGCCTATCTTTTGTTTTCCAGTGTTTTTCTATAAGCATCTTTCTTTGACTTGTGAGAAAGGATGTGTACATCCTTGGAGAATTGGCTTTCCATTTGAGTCCTAAGTATTGTCTAGATCCTTAGGCTTCGTGGTTTGTGATTGCTCCTGGGCTCATTGGCACATGCCTATAATCCTAGTGATTTGGGAGGTTGAGGCAGGAGGATTGCAAGCAAAGCCAGCCTCAGCAACTTAGCAAGGCTCTATGCACCTTAGAGAAACTCTGTTGCAAAATAAAAATAAAAAAAGGGCTGGGAATGTGGCTCAGTGATTAAGCATTGCTGGGCTCAATCCCTGGTACCAAAAAAAACAAAAGGATTTAGTATTCATTGGCTCCTTTTCACTATTTGGTTTGTTTATATCTTTTTCATTCTTTAGATTATTTTTATAGGTTTTATTCTTAGAAGAGGGTTATTTGGTCAGTTATTTTGTGTTTTTTGAGACATTCTGCCAGAGTATTTTCTAAAAACCATGCTAAGTTATTTATCTACTGAATATAAAATGTTTCGTGTTTATTTCACCCATCTAGTCGTGGAGGATCATACATATTTAAATTTTAATAGTTTAGAGGACAATAAAATTGTCCCCTAACTTAAGTTTATAGTTCTTTGGTTAAAAGGAATGAATATGGGGCTGGGGGTTGTGGCTCAGTGGTAGAGCGCTCGCCTAGCATGCATGGGGCACTGGGTTCAGTCCTCAGCACCACATAAAAATAAAGATACTGTGTCCACCTAAAATTTAAAAAAAAAGAATGAATGCATTTTCTTTTTGTGAATTAGGTTCCCATCTTATTTTTATTAGAGCCTTGACATTTTTTATTTTATTGTAATTTAATTTTATTGTTTGGAAGGATTAGGGATTGAACCCAGGTGTCATGCTTACTAGGCAAGTACTGCACCTCTCACTGAGCTAGAGTCTTGAAATTTTTTTTTTAATCTCAGTTTGTTTTTTTAATGCAAAACATTTTGTTTGTCTTTTGCTAGAAATTTTTTAGTTCATGTACTGTTTATTTTATCATTTCTAAGTATTTAACATTTTTCTGTTATATTTTTTATCAAGTTGGTAGACTCTCAGAGACCTCACATCAGCTCACTCGTTGCCCCCTTTGAGATAAATGTACAGAGGTGTTTTTGTATAAGTTTTTAGTTCATCTGGAATTGCTTTAGTGAATATTTTAAGGTAGTGATTTAAATTAGATTTTTCCTGGTTGTTAAGTAGGTGGTGCAGAATGGCTCACTTGTCCCTTTTTATACTGCCATAGGGACACTGAGAAGTGTGTGTTTTCTGTATTATCCTATGGGGTCTCCATGAGGTCCAATTAGCCAGTCTAACATCTTTCCCTGTTTCCTTGTTCCTTCAGAGCTTCACAGCTCCCCTTCTGTTAGGGAACACCTGCCATGGAAAGTCCAACACTACCTTTTTTTGTGTTTTTGGCTTCTTGAACTAGGATCACTGCACAAACCCTTCTTCATTTGCTTTCTGTTGTGTGGACCTTAGTGTTAGAGTGTTAACTTTATCCTCCCCTTTCTCCTTGATTCTCATTGCAGGAAGTACTCCCACCACCCCAACCTCCTCTCAAGCTCCGCAAAAGCTTGACGCCTCTGCAGCACCAGCCCCTGCCTCCCTTCCGTCTGTGCTGCCTGCCACTCCCATCGCCACCTTCCCTGTGCCTTCTGCTGGCGCTGCCCCTGCCGTATTCTCCTTCGGTTCTTCATCCTTGAAATCCTCTGCTTCTGTCACTGGGGAGCCCCCTCCATATCCCAGTGGCTCTGACAATCCCAAAGCAGCCCTGGGCTCTGGCACCTCTACCTTCTCTTTTGCTCCTCCTTCCAAAGCCTCTGTGGCTCCCACCCCTGCAGCATCGCCCATGGCCCCGTCTGCTGCTTCCTACTCCTTCGGATCATCGGGTTTTAAGCCTGCCCTGGAAAGCACACCAGTGCCAAGTGTGTCTGCCCCAAGCATGGGAATGAAACCCTCCTTCCCGCCTTCAGCCTCTGCGGTCAAGGTCAACCTTAGTGAAAAGTAAGTCACTTTTAAAGTTTGAGTCTTCTGTGCAGTTGGTAGAAATGGTGCGTGTCATCTGCTGGAAATAGAGCCTCTGCAAGTAAAGTTACAGAGCTTTTTTCTGAAGTGATACTTGCAAATAGTTAAAATTCAGCCAGCGCAAAGGTTTACATTTCATCAGTGGACAGTCCTGAGGGTTCTTAGGTGGCATTTTATTTTTTTGACTACTAGAGATTTACATTTAAATACTTGTTTTGCTTTTTCAGAGTAGGAATTCCTTATTTTAATTAAGGAAGATAATCCAGAATATACATCCTGGGAAGGAAATGAGTCCCTCCTAGTCTTTTTTCCTCTTCATGTCCACCCTGAACTCAGCAGTTTTCTCAGTTGAAAAAAATAGCCACCATAGTGACCTGATGCAGCTGTGGATATGTGAGGTGACTCTCTTGCCTGGCGGTACCCTGTGACTTCTCATTGCTGTTGAAAGACCATCTAAGCTTTTTAGCATGGTGTTCAGTTTCTTCCAGATCTAGGCTCTGCCCATGCGCTCATATCTTATTTATTTACTTCTTCATTGTCTTCATCTGCTTATTTCTTTCTCCCCACTAAATCTTACGCTTCTTGAGAAAAGCCCTTCCTTATATCTTTTTTTTTTTTTTTTTGATACAGGCTCTTGCTATGTTCTTTAGGCTGGTCTTGAACTCGTGGGCTCAGGTGATCCTGCCTCAGCCTCCTGAGCACTGGGACCTCAGGCATGTGTTCCACGCTCAGCTCCCTTTTCTTACGATCCTGAGTGTCCATACTACCAGATTTTTGCCTTTCTTGCCTATGTTGTCCCTTGTTGCAAGGGTGGTGCTGTGGCCATATTGTCACTGTTAATATTCAGTTGGCTCACAGTCACTGCATTCTAACCACTGCACAGTGCTCCATCTTGCTGGCTGCACTGTAGTTGTTGGACTGGTCATCTAATGATGGATATTTAGATATTTATACTTTATTCACAAGGTGGGATAGACTTTCCATAAGACCATAGGCATTCCAAAGATGACAACCTGTTTTCCTTTTTCTCTCTCTAGAGGAGGCGATCACCCCATAATGAGCTGTTGTAATTGGGTTCCACCCTGATTTTCACTCAGGTTATTAGACTAGAAAATAATCATTTCATGTTGTCTCATCTTCACAGTAAATACTACATTGATGCTTTAGTTGAATAGTTTATTTCTAAGAAAGCAGATGGTAAATGTTTCCTGTTTTCATTTTCATGAGTGCAGCTAAGTATTTGTTTCTTGGAGGCAGTGTGGTGTGGATAGTAAGTTTTTCTTTGGGTGCCTGCCATATTCAAGGCCCTGGGTTCAATCCCCAGCACTGCCAAAAGAATTTTTCTTTGGTGGTATTGTTTGTGCTCTGTGTGAAAGAACCTTCTAGAAAACCCTTTTGATGCAGTTACACTGCCATTTTAGGTTTACCACAGTGGCCACCTCTGCTGCTGTCAGTAGCTCTCCAAGTGCACCCTCGATGATGCCGTTCTCTCCTGCCTCCAAGCCAACTGCTTCTGGACCGCTCAGCCACCCCACGCCTCTCTCAGTGTCATCCAACTCCATGTCTCTGAAGTCCTCAGTCTCTTCCTCACCGTCAGGTATGGTTTGAAGTCAACAGGTTTAGACCTCAGTCCTTCCTTTACACATTGACAGTTTTCAGTGTATTAAGAATCTATACTAACATAGTTGGACAATTATTTTTTTCTTGTTACCTGTGTTTCACACTAATGTGCTGTGATGTTTTGGGTCTGGGGGTTGTACCGGGGATTGAACTCAGGGACACTCTACCACTGAGCCACATCCTCAGCCATATTTTGTATTTTATTTAGAAAAACAGTCTCTCAGAGTTGCTTAGCACCTTGCTTTTTTTTTTTTTAGAGAGAGAATTTTAACATTTTTTTTTTTACTTTTTGGTGGGAACAACATCTTTGTTTGTGGTGGTGAGGATCGAACCCAGGCTGCACGCATGCCAGGCGAGCGAGCTACCGCTTGAGCCATATCCCCAGCCCAGCACCTTGCTTTTGCTGAGGCTGGCTTTGAACTTGCCATCCACTTGCGTCAGCCTCAGGAGTTGCTGGGATTATAGGTGTGCATGCACCGGGCCCAGCTTGTGCACTTTTTGCACTCTGAATTGGGAGATTTGCAGTGGCTTTAGTGCTGCCAGGCTTCTCTCTGACATTTGTCATGGAGAGTTGAAAAGGTGTCTTGATGTTGGGCATTTGTCTTCACGTGCAGCCTGCCATATTCGATGGGCAGGTACACCGAGCAGTTCTTTCACATGCACAGGAGAGAAAGAGCCGCAGTTGAGTGCCTCCTATGTCTAGTGCCATGCAGCAAGCACGTGAATTAATTAAAGAAAATTAATGGGGATGATTATAGACAAGTTAAGTTGCAGTATATTATGAAACCCCATGGGCAAATGGACCTAGCCTGTCTTTTTTTTCTTTTCAAACATATAGAGGTTGCAAAAATTCATAAATTTTTTTTCTGAAACATTTAAGAATTAATTTTAGACCAATACTTAAGTGTGTATCTCAAAAACAAGGACACACTTAATGTATTATTAGACTTGGGAAATTTTTTTTTTTTTTTTTTAAACTATTTTTAATATTTATTTTTTAGTTCTCGGCGGACACAACATCTTTGTTGGTATGTGGTGCTGAGGATCGAACCCGGGCCGCACGCATGCCAGGCGAGCGCGCTACCGCTTGAGCCACATCCCCAGCCCTAGACTTGGGAAATTTAACAACAATCTAATCTAAACTCATTCACATTTCTAGAGTTGTTCCAATAATGTTCTTCTTGGCTTTTTTTTTCTTCCTCTAATCCAGGAGCAACTAGAGATCACACACTGCATTTAGTCTCACTTAATCTCAGTAGTTCTTAAGGCTTTTCTTTTTTTCCCTTGGTCTTTTGTCACCATTACTTAATTTTTTTTTTCCCAAGTGGTACTGGGATTGAACCCAGGTAACCAGGGGCACTTTACCACTGAGCTACATCCGCCTCCATTTCCTTGTGATTACAGGTGTGCTCCACTGTACCTGACTGGTGTTTAATTTTTAAAGATTGAGGGGTCTAGATTATTGGATCTCAGTGCCAGCTGTGCACTAAATTTACTGGGAGACCCACTTCCTAGCATTGTGATCAGACTCTGGGATGAGGCTTTGGAATGAATTTTTGGTGTGTTTGCTTTTTAAAAGTGCCCCCGGTGACTGTAATATGCAACAGAGTAAGAATATTCTAGAAGCTTCTAAAAGGGTCCTGAATACTGTGAGTTCTTACAGGTGATGGGATTCTTATTCTAGTCTGATGAGTAAACTTCAATTTAAACTTGGATCCCTAGTTCCCAGAGCTGCATCTCAGGGTTTTGTGAGGAGTGAGAGTGGGCCAGAGGGTCCTTCATGTGGCTGCACGTACTTCCTGTGAGATGCACTGCAGCTGTGACTGACTGCTGAGTGGTTTACATAGGCCTAGGGTGAGGCTCAGTGGTAGAGCACTTGCACAGCCTGCAGGAGGCTCTGGGTTCCATCCTCAGCGCTGCAAAAAAGTTTTTACATTGAGAATTTTTTTTTTAATCTTGAACATTTACTTAGCTATATATCACATCCTGTGTTTGAGATCACAGTAATCTTTTACAACAAAAATTAATCTTTTTTTTTTTTTTAAAGAGAGAGAGAGAGAATTTTTTTAATATTTTGTTTTAGTTTTCGGCGGACACAACATCTTTGTTTGTATGTGGTGCTGAGGATCGAACCCGGGCCGCACACATGCCAGGCGAGCGCGCTACTGCTTGAGCCACATCCCCAGCCCCAAAAATTAATCTTTTGAACCCAACTGTAAATGAGCTGAAGTGTAGTCTACTTTATAGCCATTCTAACATGGAGTAAGGTGGGAGGCAGAGCCTTATCTCAGGTAAAGTGGGGCTCTTCACAAATAACACAGTACAGCATTCATCTAAAACATGAATCAAAGAAAGGCTAAGAGAGTTTATAATTTTCTTTTTGTCACACTCAGAATTTTAACATCTATTTTTTTATTACCTTGAAGCAGAGGAAGTCATCATTCTTTAATAAAGATTGTAAGAGTGGAGCCAGGGACAGTGCATTTGTTACTTACTTAGGATTGGGGAAAGGAGTGGTGGAGAAATAATGGGAAAATGAATACTGTTTGTTGTGACTGATTTATGGTAACAGGGCGACCTGCTCAGAGCAGTCCAGGTCCAGTGCTCTCAATGGCGCAGAAGTCACCCAGGATCACCCCTCCAGTGGCAAAATCAGGCTCTCCTCAGGTATGTGTAATTCAGTGTACAATACTGAATTTAGTTTATGGTCTCAAGCATGCATGCTAACAAAATGGGTTTTCATATTTTAGAATTCAGATTTTGGAAATAGTAATTAGGATTATACGATGATCCAAGATCATCATATGATTTGTAATGTTTACTCATAAAAGCTATTTTTCTACTTACCTAATATTGATAAATAAATCAATAGAATAAAATTAACGTAATATGCGTATAGATGAATAAATTGTCACTAACTGAATATACCTTGGTAACTAGCACCCAGATTGACAAACCATAGCATTACCAGGACCCTAGAATTCTTCTTCTTCTAGTCACTACCCTTGCCAAAGGGTACCCACCCTCCTGATTTCTAATAGCATAGATAAGTTCATCCTGTTTGTGCCTTCCATCATGTGGAATCACATGGCGTGCCTTCTTGTAGCTGGTGGTTTTGCTCAACAGATGTCTGTGGGAGTTATCCGTATCATGTTGCTGTGTGGAATTCATTGTGTGACTATATTGGAGGGGGCTGAGTGGAATTCCACTCTTCATTTTTCAGCTAACACTACCTGAGTAGTGTTGCTATGACATTTTAACCGTGGTCCTCCAGTGAACACATGATCTTTCTGTTGGGCCCACACCTAGGCATGCACATGTTCTTCTTCTGGTATTTTTCTTCTCTTTTTGGTGTATTTTCTACTCTTAATTTGTATTTCCCTGATGTCCAGCAAAATTGAGCTTTATTTACTATGATTATTGGCCATTTAGGCAGTTGTTTTTTTTTTTTTTTTTTTTTTTTAGTACCCCTTCATGTCTTTAGCCTATTTTCTATTGGACGGTGTCTTTTTCTTAATGTGTCTGTTGTAGTGGGGCGTACAGGGGATTGAACTCGGGACCTAGGGCAGGCTAAGCATGTGTTCCAACCCTGAGCTATCCCCCTAGCCTCTTACTGATTTTTTTAAGAGTGAGTTGGAAAGAAACACATACATACACACAAAATGCAAATACAGTACTGTCTGAATTGCCTATTCATTCATAGTTTCTTTTGATGAATGCAAGGCCTTAACTTTTAGTACAGTTGAGTATATCAATTACTTTCTTTTATAATCTGTGTTTTGTGTGTCTTGTTTTAGAAGTAATTTCCTATTCTAGTGTCAGAAAGATATTTTCCTGTTTTTTAAAAAGCTGTATTATTTTACTTATCACATTTTAATCTGTAGTCATCATTCCAGTTTATTTTAATGACTTTAACATAAAGAGGATTACCAGTTCCACCCCTGTTTTGAATTCCCATGATTAGGAATGCTGTTTTCTCTTATGTCTCCCGCACACACTTCCACACAGGGCACAAGGCAAGTGTCCTGTTCACAGTTCTAGCCTGTGGCCCGATGCCTGACATATGACTTGTTAAACACATGCGCATACGCACATACATTAGCTATTCTAATAACTGAAACTGCTCCAGTGTTAATTGTTGTATGTAGCAAATGATTGAAAAGGCACCTCACATGTTAACATCTATAATGCAGAGCTCTTGTGTCTCATCTCTCCAAGAATCTCTTTTTTTCCTTGTGTTCCCAACTCTGTAAGTGGCACTAACAGATCAGGACTTAGCACAAGCCCCAGACCCAGAAGTATCCCGATTTCTTACATTTCTCCCTCAAACCCAGATTTGTAGGAGTTCTTGTCAGTTGTCTACTGTGTCATATGTCATGAACACTTAGCTCTGCTCCTAGCATCTTATGTCATGCCATTGCCATCTCTTACCTTGTCAGCCTCTTGATGGCTCTCCCTCTTGGCTCCTACTGCTCCATGTCATCCCTATTCTACAGCAGCAAGAGGGATCTTTTAAATCCTAGATTTAAGTAGTCATTTAAACTCCCCTAAAATACCAGTAATGGCTTCCTAGCACACCTGGAGTTGAATCCAGACTTCCTAAGTGTGGCCTTGAATGACATGCCTTGTGTGTCTCCCTGACCCAGTGCCCTGCCTGACAACATAAAGCTCTTGTTTACTTTGTTGTTTACTTGATGTGCCAAGCTCTTTGTGCGTGTTCTTCTCATTCCCCAGGAGGTGCTTCCCCTAGATTACCCCTGGCCTTCTGCCTCACTTCTTGCCTCAGTTCAGACAGCAGCCTCCGGGGAGGGCTTTCTTGGTCATCTCATTTGTCGTAGGATCCTGATTCCCTTTTATTGCCTTGATGTTTTCCTGTTTATTCATCTGTTGAATTTATCTGTTGTGTTTACTTTTTTTTTAAATCCATCTTGTCCAAGCAGGAGGTAAGTTCCATGAGAGTAGGGCCTTTTCTGTCTTGCTCATCTGTCTCCACTGTCCAGAAGGTGCCCTATACAAAGAAGGGACCCGGTAAATACAGTCCAGAAGAACCTTTGGCGAATGAAGTATTTACCATATAAGTGCCATTCCCTGTGGTGGGCACTGATACAGTTGCTTCTAGAAGCTGTAACAGAGAATCCATTTTTAATCCTTTTGTCTTCCATTTTAGGCGAAGTCACTTCCGCCTCCTGTCACAGAAAAACAGGGACATCAGTGGAAGGATTCAGATCCTGTGATGGCTGGAATTGGGGAGGAGGTAACTTTGAGGATTTTTCCCAGGAGTAGCTCTGACACTGAGACTGGAATGGCTTTGAGCACCTGCATGGCTGTTTATTCTAGCATTGTACCCTGACTAGTCCCAGGAGTCCCACTCGTGTTGCATGTGAGTGCAGCAGCAGTGTGGTTACTCCACACCACTCAGGCGGAATCTTTTTCCTTGTTGTGACATCTGCAGATCGCTCACTTCCAGAAGGAGTTGGAGGAGCTGAAAGCCCGGACTTCCAAAGCCTGTTTCCAGGTGGGCACTCCAGAAGAGATGAAGATGCTGCGAACAGAGTCAGACGACTTACACACCTTTCTTTTGGAGATTAAAGAGACCACAGAGGTTTGTGTGTATGGATATTTCTCCCGAGTCGAGTTTTTAGAAATTGTCTTAGTGTTCGTGTTGTTTATGTGCTGAGCAGTTTACCCGGAAATGCCTAAATTCACATCTTAACCATCTGGACATTATAACAGATTGCCTGACTTTGGAAAGTTAATCTAGCCACCCTATGTTTCCATTTTCTTATCTGTGAAATGGGATGATAATAATAGCATTCTGGTCTTAACTAAGGTATCAGGAAGAAAGCTCTCCATGGTGTCAGCAGCGGCATCTTCTAGAAGTAGGAGTGTGTGTACTATCGGTATTTTCCTTGCTTTCTAATTTTCCTATTATTAAGTCCATATTATTAGAATATGGACTTTTTCTAATAAGGACAAAAAATTAAAAAAGAACATTAATATCTTTCTTTCCAAGCAATAAAATGTTTATTACGTTATTGTTAAATATATTCATGTGTTCATGTTAAATGTTTGAGAAACTCCACCTTTCTTGATCCAAGCAGAGAGGTTTTATTTCTTATCAATATTTTGTTCTTGACCTTTTCTAGTCTCTTCATGGAGACATAAGTACCCTGAAAACAACTTTGCTTGAGGGCTTTGCCGGTGTTGAAGAAGCCAGAGAACAGAATGGTAGAAATCGGGATTCTGGGTACCTCCATCTACTGTACAAGAGGCCACTGGATCCCAGGAGTGAAGCTCAGCTTCAGGTGGGGGAAACTACTTACACTTCTTGAAGGTTTAAGAGTCAACTCCTGTTACCATCACTGCCTTTTTTTTAGGTGTAACATTGGATGATGTCCCCTTATGAAGCTGTTGATTTTCTGCTAATAATTTCCAACACTTTCCACAAACTTTCTTACCTGTGGCAAAGAAAATGGCATATGTTTTCCCTTTAATTTTTTTTTTTTTTTTTAGTATTTATTTTTTAGGTGTAGATGGACACAACACAATGCCTTCATTTTTATGTGGTGCTGAGGATCAAACCTGGGTCCCACTTGTGGTAGGCGAGTGCTGAGCCACAATCCCAGCCCTCACTTTAATTTTTAAAAATTTTATTTTAAAAAAGAGATTTTTGTTTAAGACAGGATCTCACTAAGTTGCTGTGACTGGCTTTGAACTTGTCCTCCTGTCTCGGCCTCTCAAGCCACTGGGATTACAGGTGTGCGCCATTGCACCTGGCTCAAAAATAGAATTCTTGATGGATCCTTAACCTTAGTGTTAGAAGAGAGCATTGTGTGGAAACAGATATTTGTAAACCAACTCAGGAATACTAATTGTTCACATAGCAGATATTTTTCGGAGGCAGGTAATCTGCTAGGTGTTTAATACTCTTTCTAGTCTTTGTAACCAGCTGCTTTGCAAGGTAGGAGTGGTCGATCCCCCACACAGAAGAAGAAATTGGGCTTCCTGGGTTAGGAGCGGGTGTTGTCCATGTGGTGTTGGCTGATGGGAGTGGAACCAGCACCGGATGCTCCATCTTCTGTGCCTCTTTCCTCTGTGCCATACTACAGCACAGTTGCTTTTCCCACTCATTCTTAATCTTTATTTCTGCTTTAGTTAATTGGATTTTGTTTTCCATCTCTCAAATTTACCCAGAATGGCCTTAATGTGAGGGTCATCTTCCCCCTCCTCAAGTTTGCCTCAGACCCCCCAGTGGGTGTGCAGGCAGCCCTGGTCTCCCAGCTCAGGAGTGGGGTGTGTGTTGAAGAGGTCTGCTTCAGAGAACTCAAGCTTAAGCTTACAGATAATTCCTCCTGTCATCCCTGCCCTGCCTCTGCTAATGAGAGCAGTTATCACTTCTCCCAGAGAGCTGAGGAGTCCCTGCTGTGGCTGTTCCATCCCATGGCGAGGAGGGAGCACTGATGGTTCACCTACCATTTCCAAAGAATAGGCCCTATGCTGTGCCCTGCTTGCCGGCTCCACCACTTGCCTTTTGCATACCAGGCTTTTTAGCCAAGCTAAAAGGAAAGCATAGCTTCAGATACACGTCACTCATTTGTAAAGGAAGAATTTTTTTTTTTATGGTGCCAAGTAGATAATAGGAGGTAGCATATATTGAGTGCTACTATATTCAGAGCAAAGATGAGGAAACTTGAGATGCTGAAACTCCCCAGGTTTCTTCCCTCATAGATACTGGTCCTTGATCTTGGGCAATCTGACTCTGAGCCTGAGCTTTTGGCCACTCCTCCCTCTACAATGTTCAGTTCCTGCAGCTGGGTATATGACAGCAAGAAAGGCGAACACGGAAATTTAAAGTGGGCTATGTTGCTGTGGGACCACAAGTGAGAGGGCACATAAGCCATTCCAAGAAAATGTTTATGATAGAGAAGAGGGGCTGGGGATGCTGCTCAAGTGGTAGTGTGCTCGCCTGGCATGCGTGGGGCGCTGGGTTCGATTCTCAGCACCACATAAAAATAAAATAAAGATGTTTTATCCAACGAAAACTAAAAAATAAATATTTTTTTAAAAAAGAGAGAGAGAAGAGCTGGGTTTTGCTGGTCAACCCAGTTGAGAGCTTCAGGATGGAACAGCATCAGCTGCTGCAGAGGTGGGATCACATCTAAAGTGGCCAAAGAGATTCCTGCCGTCTAGTGTGAGCTGAAATTTACACTTGCCATTAAGGCTACTACTATGCCCTTGAGTCTGCTTCACTCTTTTAAATGCTATTTTCTGTTTTTTTAGTTGGGATGCACACTCTTATTTAAGAGTAATCATGAAAATACATTTTGATGTGATCATACCTTTGACCAGATAGGAAGTGCTTTTTTCAGTACTAGGCACATTTGTAAATATACTTTATTGAAATATTTCACCTTTATTTTTACGTTCTAAGAGTCAAGTTGCATAGCCATGAAGGTTACTAGTGGTCCAAAATTCAAAGAAAGTTATTACAGAGCTAAAATAAGTTAAATTGGTGAGGATTTTAATAATGATAAATTTAGTTTCTCGTGCCAATAGTCTCCTTTGTTTTTGAAAAGTAAGTCTTTCTCAACTGGTGAGATGACTTATGTTCTACGCTATGGATAGATAGATTCAGAATTATTTTCAGCACTGTTTTGTTGGATAATTTTGTCTATATTACAGTTAATTTCATGGGTGGGAGAGCAAAAACTAAATGGATGTACTGTCTGAGTACCAAAGTGCAGTGGAAAATTCCCAGACCATGTTGAGATCCCTTTCTAGGATCTGAAAAATTAAAATGAAGCAAGAACATTTCTTCCCTTGGGGCCTTAAGCACACATACCCTTTCTCTTTCCCTTTTTTTTATACTTCTTCTGTGTCACACTGTTAAAGGAAGTTGATTTTCTGTTTTGCATTTTAATTATAATGTTTCAGTGGTTTTATTACTATTATGTTTTCCTTATTCATTATGTTCTCAATACAGAAATATTTTAAAATTATTTGGGCTATTTTGATATATCTTCCCCCCAGGATACCAGAAAAATTAATCATTTGCCTTGTAATTTTTTTCTTGTAGGAAATTCGGCGCCTTCATCAGTACGTCAAGTTTGCTGTTCAGGATGTGAATGATGTTCTAGACTTGGAATGGGATCGTCATCTGGAACAAAAGAAAAAACAAAAGTAAGTGAGGTCTCTCATACTCCAGAGTTGTACTAAGCGTTGTTTTAGAAATGCTGTTAGGGCATGTGTACGAACCTTTTGGACCTTTCCTCTTTTTGACATGGTCATTGCACTTCTAAAAATTTTGTTGATAGATCTAATAAATTGTGGTTATAGCAACTACATTAAAGAATTTATATTGCAGTATAATTATAATAGTGAAAACTTGGATTCAACTTAATTATCCAAATGTAAAGGAATACCCCAATAAATGTGGTCACAGAACACTGTGTAAACCATTATATAGCATGTTTTCAAAGAAATTATGTTAAATGTAGTTTGTTTTTGTTTTTGTTTTTGTTTGGTTTGGTGTTTGGTACTATGGATTGAACTCAGGGATGCTTGACCACAGCCCTTTTTATTTTTTGAGACGGTTTTTGCTAAGTTGCTTAGGGCCTCGTTAAATTGCTGAGGCTAGCTTTGAACTCATAATCTTCTTGTCTCAGCCTCCTGAGTTGTTGGGAACACATGTGGGCCACCATGCCTGGCCAGTGATTTTTTTTTTTTTTTTTTTTTTTTGTGGGGGGAGTGGTATCCGGGATTGAAATCAGGGGCACTCAACCATTGAGCCACATCTCCAGCCCTATTTTGTATTATATTTAGAGACAGGGTCTCTTTGAGTTGCTTAGCACCTCGATGTTGCTGAGGCTGGCTTTAAACTCATGATCCTCCTGCCTCAGCCTCCTGAACTGCTGGGATTATAGGCAGGTACCACCTCACCCAGCTGCAAATGTGTTTTTAATATGATAAGGAAAACATGAAATAAAGCATCCTGGAGGTACAAACATAAAAAAGACTGGAAGTAGATCTGTACCTTCACAGTTATATCTTCAATATTAGAGTAAGAAGATTTTTTCCAGCCAAGTACAGTGGCACATGCCTATAACTCCAGATACTCAGGAGGCTGAGGCACAGAGGATCATTGGTTCCATGTCAGCCTAAGTAACGCAGTGAGACTCTGTCTCAAAATAAAACAAAATATCAAGGGATAAGGTTGTAGTTTAGTGGTAGAGTACTTGCCTGCATGTGTGAAGCCCTAGGTTCAATCCGCAATATATGCAAATAATTCTTTTTCTTTGTATTTTTCTGTATATTCTAAATTTTTTTAAAAATTTTGGTACAGGGGATTGAACCCACAGGTGCATAACCACTGTCCCATATCAGCAGCCCTTTTTGTAAAATATTTTATCACAGACAGGGTTGTGCTGAATTGCTAAGTACCTTGATAAGTTTCTGAGACGGGCTTTGAATTCATGTTCCTCTTGCTTTAGCCTCCTAAACATTGGGATTACAGGCTTGCGCCACCATGCCCTGTGTTGGTTTTTTTTTTTTTTTAATTTTAATATTTATTTATTTATTTTTTAGTTCTTGGCGGACACAACATCTTTGTTTGTATGTGGTGCTGAGGATCGAACCCGGGCCGCTCACATGCCAGACGAGCGTGCTACCACTTGAGCCACATCCCCGGCCCCTGTGTTGGTTTTTTGTTGTTGTGTTTTTGTTTTTGTTTAGAAAAAACTTTTTCCCCCTTGATTTATTGTTTATTTTTACTTGTTGATTTTAGGTATACATGACAGAAGAGTATATTTGAGAATTTTTATTGAATTTCCTTGACACCTATCTCTGGCTTCCTCAAGGAGGTTAATGGATAATTGGATAATTTCTGATTAGTATGTATATTTACTGGGATGAGTGGAATGATGGCAGAGGAATAGGAAAACCTTTTAGCCAAATCTCCTATCCCTGGATATCTGGTTTTATCCATGTATTTCTCAGAAAGAATAGAATGAATTCCACTGAGCAGAGAAGTGCCCATAAGAAATTTGAAAAACAAATCAGGCCTTAAGATAGTAGATTTCTGAAATGCCCGCCCTTGATGACTCTGATTAGCCTTGTATGGAAACAACCCGAAACCTGGTCTGTTTGGTTTACAAAGCTGTGGGAGCTTCACCATGGGACAGCATGAGTGTTGTAGGGGACAAGACTAGATCAGGCTTATAGTTGAGTTAAGTAGAATTTTTAAAAAATGAAACTGTGCTGTGTGGAGAAATGCAGAAGAGCCCCAATCAGAGGACCCTTAACTTGGAGCAAAGGTATGGGGACACCCCCATTGTCCAGAGGAGGATTCTGTGTCCTATGGATTAGAGTCCTTGTCCCATAAGATTTGGGCCTCATTAGAGATGTCACAGCCCACTCCCTGCTTCTGATTCTGCTCTAGTTACCAGTAGTGTTCAGGAGTATCGGAGGCTAACAGAAGCTGAGCTTCCTTTTCCTCTATGTCAGCCCATGGGTTTCTTACTTACACTTCCTTGAGTTTGCAATTCCCTTTGAGTTTAAATTCTTAAATTGGTACCGTTTTCTATTGCAATGAAACTTTTCTGTTTGCAGCCCTTCTCTAAATATTACCACGTACCTACTGAAATTTCTTTACAAAAAATTTGTATCGAACTTCTTAGTCACCTTTCTCTGGCCTCCTCAAGGAGGTAATGGGAGAGACAGAAATAAAACAGGAAGTTTCTGTTCAACATAAGGGTTTTTCATTCCATAATAAGTGTTAAGAGGTAAAATATTTACGTTGACATACAATAACAAAGAAAGCTATTGATCTGAACCTGATGTACAATGACTTATTTTGTTTTTATCTGTATAGTTTTCCTCTAGATTGATAGAAAAATTTTGAAGGTATACTTAAGGGTTTAAAAAGAAAAGCAGAGGCATCTAGACCTCTCCCTCTCCATCCTTCCATCCTTTGACCTGACTCCTGGCAATGCACTATTTATTCCTTGACAGCTGTCTAAGGATGACTCACTCTGTAGCCCTCCAGGGAACCTGGCATTTTTTTCTTTTTATTGACTTTAACTTCCTTAGTGAGAAATACACAGGTCTTAGGTGTATGCCTCAGTGAGTGTCCCCTGGGCCCTGACTCCCATTTACTCCTGTCCTTCTCCTCAGGGCCTCATTGGGGTTTTGCCTCATGTGTGCTGTCCTTTGTGACAAGCCTGGCGAGTGTATTCTCAGCTTTACTAGGCTCTCATCTTCCTTTTATTTTCTAATAGTTTTTTTGATGTTTCTTGTCTCAATAGTGTTCTCCCTTTTATCGTTTGCACTATTAAAATCATAGTCTTATTTTGGCAAGGGAGGTCCTTTACTGGTGCCATTTACTTGTGATTCTTCTCTCATCACTGTGAACAGGCGCCTGCTTGTGCCAGAGCGAGAGACACTGTTCAATACTCTTGCCAACAACCGGGAAATCATTAACCAACAGAGGAAGAGGTTGAATCACCTGGTGGACAGTCTCCAACAGCTCCGTCTTTATAACCAAACCTCCCAGTGGAGCCTACCCTCGGCTCTCCCCACCCACAGCAGCACTCACAGGTGTGCAGGAAATTGTGTTCAGTCAGTGTGGTTGAGTGAGTGCATAAGAAACATTTGTGGAGGAATGTGGGGTGGTCTTAGGTTCAGACATGACTTTGGAAATGACTGTTCCTTATGTGGTCCCAGTCAGCTTCCTTATTCTCTCTGATCCTCGATTTCTTTGCTTTAGAAAATGGGATGACCATACCTACTCTTTGGAATTGTCAGAGAATTAAGTTTATAATGCACTGAATATTTTTTTTTAAAGAGAGAGAATTTTTTAATATTTATTTTTTAGTTTTTGGTGGAAACAACATCTTTATTTTTTATTTTTATGTGGTGCTGAGGATCGAACCCAGCCCCCTGAATATTTTTTGTACCCGATGAAACAGCTGCTCAGTGATCACAATAGATAACAATTTAATATTGTTATATTGAAAAGTAATGGAAAGCCAGAAATGTAGCTCAGTGCTCAAGTGTCTGCCTAGCATATAGTAGGTCCTGAGTTTGATCTCTAGCATCACCAAAAAAAAAAAAAAAAAAGAAAAATAATATGATTAATTATTTGACAATTTGTCTTGGAAGCACATTCTGCTTGAGTATGGAAACCTCAGATACTTACAGATGGACATGTTAGCTCTGATGTCACCAAGGTGATTTTGTGTTTCTGCTTTTAGGCCACAAGTGTGGGTCTTTTTTTTTTAGAGAGAATTTTTTAATATTTATTTTTTAGTTCTCGGCAGACACAACATCTTTGTTGGTATGTGGTGCTGAGGATCGAACCCGGGCCGCACGCATGCCAGGCGAGCGCGCTAACGCTTGAGCCACATCCCCAGCCCCCATGTGTGGGTCTTAATTGCCCTTTCTCCTGGGGCACCAAAGTGTTAGGTTTCCTGGGGTAGTGAGCCTTTGAGATTGCTGACTCTCCTTTTACATTGGTTAATCAGATGGCATGTTTCCATGTTGAGTGTGCTCTACTGTCTTGCACTTACGCTTAAGAAGATAGTGTATCCTACAGAGCCTCAGATTTCTTAGCTCATAGTTGGTTTGTATGTAACAACTGTCCTGTTTCAGTTTTGACAGTGACCTGGAAAGCCTGCGCAATGCTTTGTTAAAAACCACCATAGAATCTCACACCAAACCTTTGCCCAAAGTACCAGGTAAGTCCATCCTTCCTATTATTCTTGTCCTGTTTCTTCTCTTCCAGCCTCTGGCATCTTAAAAACCAGGTCTTAAGCATTTATAGTTGATGAATTTCTTGCAGCTAAACTGTCCCCTGTGAAACAGGCACAACTGAGAAACTTCTTGGCCAAGAGGAAGACCCCTCCAGTGAGATCCACTGCTCCAGGTAAAGGGAATGGCTCCTCAAGTTTTTTGATATAAGTCACATAGTACATAGTATTGGGATGCAGTGGAGGGTGGGAGGAGTTGTTTTTGGTTTTAATGATGGATCCAGAAAATATCCCCAGAATCTGTTGTTAGTGTGGATGTGGATTAAGAAGCAGCTTATATTTACTCAGTGAATCAGCTCAAGGTAGTGGCTCTGGCTCTTACTCCATGCTTTCTGCAGCCCTGGCAGAGATTGACAAGGCCTTGGGCAGGCCACGCTGGATCCTAGCCCCATATTTTCCTAATTTGCATGGGGTTTTGAGTACAATTACATTGGAAAAAAGGATTCTTAAGAGGAGCTGGGGACGTGGCTCAGTGGTAGAATGCTCGCCTAGCATGTGTGAGGCACTAGCTTTGATTCTCAGCACCACATGAAAATAAATAAATAAAATAAAGGTATTGTGTCCAACTACAACTAAAAACACACACATATACACACACATATATTATATATATACACACACACACACACACACACACACGTGTATATATATAAAAGGATTCTTAAGAAAGAAGGAGGGCTAGGACTGTAGCTCAGCGGTAGAGCACTTTCTTCACAGTTGTGAGGCATTGAATCTGATCCTCAGCACCACATAAAAATAAATAAAGATACATTGTGTTCATCTACAACTAAAAAAAAAAATTAAGAAAGAAAAAAACAACTGATTAGGGTTGGGGCTGGGGCTGGGGCTCAGCAGTAGATCGCTTGCCAGCACATGCAAGGGACAGGGTTCGATCCTCACCACCACATAAAAATAAATAAAGGTAATGTGTCCAATTAGAACAAAAAAAAAATAAAAAAACAACTGATTGGACAGTGGTGATTTAAAATATTTGCAGAAATAAAGGATGTACCCGAGAAACAATGCTTTATGCCATTAAATTATCTAGATAATTGCCTTAATTTTCTGGTTAAAAAAAAATAAATCATCTTGTTTTATGGGAGAGACAGAATATCTGTGTTTGTCTTTGAAATTCTTTTTTAAGTTAAAAAAATTTTTTATGCCACTAACCAATACCTTTTAGAAATCTATTAAAATAGCTGAAATAAATTTAGTTTAATCTTATTGTATCTTTTTTTTTTTTAGTAATCATATAGGACTAAATTAGGTAATAGTCATAGACAAGTACATTTTTAAATAATTTTTTCTTAAGAATATATTCTCTTTGTAGATAATTGGGGAAAATATGAGCAAGTATAAGGAAGAATAAAAGTTACTCTCTACCTCTTGGCACAGATATGGCCTTACCTCATCATTTTGGTTTACTCCCCAATGTTTTTACTTTGCATATGTAAATCTGATTTTTTTAAATTAAAAATTCATAAACCTTTGTTATAAAACATGAACAAAATAAAATAAATATTGATGAGGATATGGAGAAATTAGAGCCCTCTGCACTGTCAGAGGGCAGCCTCTGTGGGAAATGGCACAGCCTCTGTGGGAAACAGTTGGAGGTTCCTCAGGAGGTTAAAGTGTCATTGTGTGCTCCAGTCATTCCAGTTCTTGGTCTGTGCCTTGAAGATTGAAAAACGGGATTTCAGAGATATTTACATGCCCATGTTTATCATAGCATTATTCACAGTAGCCTTCTTTTTCTATTTTGTATTTAGATTTCCGATTATCCCAACAGTGTTATTGAAGACTCTGCTCCCTGCTTAGCAAGGCCTTCTCTGTTCCAAATCAATTATCCATTTATATGTATGTCTTCTGGTTTTGTATGTTGATTAGAAAGTACTACAACCACTCTGTCTTAATTAACAAATGCTAAAATAAATCTCAGTACTGTTTGTTTTCTAGATTCTTGAGCTGTGCTGTCCAATCTAGTACCCTATTTAAATTGAAGTTAATTTACGTTAAATTAAAAATTCAGTTCCACAATCCTGGTAGCCACGTTTCAAGAGCTCATTGGGTGCATGAGACTGGTGGCTACTGTGGTAACAGATGCAGGACATTTCAACATTTCAACATTATCGCAGAAAGTGCCCCAATCTAGAGCAGGGTTGGCAGACATTTTTGTAGATGACCAGGTACAGGCCCAGGGGTTTCTGTTACACCTCCTCAGTTCTGCCGCTGTAAAGGGAAAGCAGCCACATTGTGTAAGGAAAGGGGTCTTCGGGTCAGTCAGGCCTCATGGAGCAAGACTGCCATCCCATGGTTGTAGTTTGCTGGCCCCGATCTAGAGCGTTTTGGCTCTTCTTGGAACTTTACATTTTCATATTAACATTAGAGCTGCCTTTTAAGATTCTGCCTCCATGTGTAGGCCAGACCATTGTAGCAGGGAGTAGAAAAGCACTGCCAAGGGCTGGAGGGCACAAAGGGGAGTTAGTGTTTAATGGGGACCGAGCTTCAATTTGGAAAGATGTGAAGAGTTCTGGAGATGGTGGTGGTGATGTTTGCACAGTATTATGAATACATTTTAACATCACTGGACTGTTAAGGGTAAACTTTTTGTCTTATGTTTTACCACATTGAAAAAATCATGGGGAGAGAGTCAACTTCCTAGAGCCTTCAAAGAAAAGTTGAGATTTTGGGATTGTATGAATCTGTGGGTCACTTAGAGAATTGACATTTGCAGAATGGTGTGCCTTTTCCTTTTTTGAACATGGTACACGTTTGTTTCTTTGGGTCTTTAATTCTTAATAAGTTTTCTGCATGGGAGGTATGCCCATCTTTTGTTAGATTTATTGCTGAGAATTTAATTTTTTGCACTCTTATGATGGTGGATATATTCTTTCATTAAGTTTATGTTTTATGTTGGGCACAGTATGCAGAAATACATTTTATTTTTGGATATTGACTTCATAGCCAGCAACCTGGCAAAACTCATTTGTTCTAATAATATGTCTGAAGCTATTTCTTAGACCTGTAGCTATGGAAATAATTACATCCTCCATATATACCAGCATTTTTCTTTCTGCCCTCCTGGTCATTTGATTTTCTTATTTCACTGGTTAGGACATCCATTCTAGCATCCAATAGAAGTGGTGAGTGGGTGTCCTTACCTTGATCTCAGAAGGAATATTCTTCACTGAGATGATCAGCAGATTTCTTGCCGCTTCCTCCTTCCCCCACCCCCACTGTAGCAACTTGTGAGTCACATAGTTGTGCTGGCTCTGCTTTCTACCCATTTCTCAGGAAGTTTCTGTCATTACCAACTCCTGAACTAGGAGTTCAGAGAAATGATGGAGAGCGGCCCCAAAAAATGTGAATTGTATTTTTTTATTGTGGATGCCATAACATTGTCATAGAGGCTTCAGACAGCACCTGCTGTCTCACAGCTCTGAGACAGAAGTCTGGATACTGTGTGGCTCTGCTGGGTCCTCTGCTTGGGGCACAGAGGCTGTCCTCTTGAGTGTTGGCTGCACTGGGCTTTTACTGGGGCTCCGGGAAGGATGTGGCTTCCATGTTCCTTAAGGTTGCTGGCAGAGTAGGTTCCCTGCACCTGGAGGATGAGGTCTCTGTCTTCTCTACGTGTGCTCCTCGCCACTGTTATTTGTAAGTCATCGTCGTCTTTCATTTTTGATGGTACTGGGGATCAAACCCAGGGCCTCGCAAATGCTAGGCTGGCCCTTTACCACTGAGCTACACCCCCGGCCCTTTTTAATTTTTCTTTTGAGACACTCAGTTGCTAAGGCTGACCTTGAGCTTGCAATCCTCCTGCCTTGGCCTCCCAAGTCACTGGGATTACCCGTATACAATACCACACCCAACTCTTTTTGGCCTTTGAGTTCATGGGATTTTACATGGGCCCACCTGGATGATCAAGGATCAGCTCCTTGTTGTAAGGTCAACAGACTGTTGATCTTATCTGCAGATTCCCTTCTGTCATCACCACACATAAGTATGTGGCACTAGGGGATAAAAAGTCATGGGGTCAAAATTCTGTCTGGCATGGGGTTCAGTCTGAGGTAACAGATTGTTAAATCAGATTGTGGTCTTTGAAGTAAGGTACACAGGGGTTTGAATTCTCACTCTACATTTACTAGGTTTGTGACTTTGTAGAAGTTACTTTACCTTATAAGTATAACTATCAATTCAGACAATAGCAATTTTTAATTTATAGGATAACTGATAATTAAATGGGGTAATGCTTGTCGATGCTTTGCATAGCACCTGGCACCAAGTAAGTTCTCAGTGAACGTTAACTGTGATTTCCTGGTGGTGCTCGTGGCTATGGGTGGAGTTGCTAAGTGACCCTGCTGTGTTTTGATTTGCCTCAAAATACTCTAGCACACTAGTATCCAGTAGACTTTTCTGTGATTGCTTAAAAGTTATCTGCTGTCCAAAACAGTGTCCTCTGGCTGCATGAGGCTTTTGAGCACTTGAAGTGTGGGTGGTGTAGCTGAGTGGTGGAAGTTTTCCTTTGTTTACCTCTAACTGCCTTAGATTTAAATAGCCACAGATGGCTAGTGGTTGCCAAATTGGACAGTCCAGCCCTTGTACCCGCTATTGATTTTTAGCTACATTTCTTTATGTTACATTTATATAGTGGTATCGAGATCTTGCAAAGTGGTGTGCCTACAGGACAGATAAGTTGAAACTGAGCAAAGTTGCTTTGAATAACATTGGGGAGGAGAAAAGGCTCCGCATTTGTTTTTGGTACTTTTCACTATACAGGCAGGAGCCTGCTCTGAAATTCATGGTAGAAAGTAATGTGGCACAAAGCCTTACTTTATAGTTTTAAAAAGGGGGAGAGAAAACCAGAGAAGGCCAGGATTAGGTTGTGTATGCTTAATAGACTGAGTCAGAAGAATCCTGTGTTTATCTGGAAACATTTGAGACACCCAGGACCAAGGCCACTTTGTGCTTCCCAGCTTGCATTAAGCCTGTTCTTGGAAGGTTATTGTTGGAAAGCACAGCAGTGGTGTGACCGTTCACCCTGCCCTGGAAGCTTGTTTGTTTACTTTTCTGATGTTATTTTTCTGTGGGTGAGGACTTGTGGGGAGGACTCAAGGTCTTTTGGTTTTCCACCAGCAGAAATTCTCTTTTTCTCATGCATTTGTTTCATAGTCAGGATGTGCTCGTCAAACATAGTTTTTCAAAACTTTTTTTTTTTAACTTTGCACAAATACTTTTATTTATTTATTTATCCTTTTTAGATATACATGATTGTAGAGTGTATTTTTTTATTTTGTTTTTTAGATTTTTTAAAAAAATTTTTTAGTTGTAGATGGACACAATGCCTTTATTTTATTTATTTACTTCTAATGTGCTGCTGAGGATCGAACCCAGTGCCTCACAAGTGCCAGGCAAGCGCTCTACCATTGAGCCACAATCCCAGCCCCAAGTAAGAGATTATTTTGACATATTATACATGCATGGAGTATAATTAGGATCCCATCCTTGTGATTGTACACATGTGTTGTATCCATGTATGAACATAGGAAAGTTATGCCCAGGTCATTCTACAGTCTTTTCTGTTTCCATCCCTGTTTGAAGCTCCTTTTGATCAAAGACCGAGAACTGTCTTTCTTTGCATTTGACAATAGCTATTTCCACTTAAAATACATCATAATTAAGTCATTTTACAAATTGGATATGTGTCTGTTGACAGTGAAAATGACACAGCTTTTAGGCTTGTTTTGAGTTGTCTGAATTGTGTTTTGTTGGGGCTTCTGTAGCCAGCCTGTCTCGGTCCGCCTTCCTGTCTCAGAGATACTATGAGGACTTGGATGAAGTAAGCTCGACATCATCTGTCTCCCAGTCTCTGGAGAGTGAAGATGCCCGGGCATCCTGCAAAGACGAGGAGGCGGTGATCCAGGTCCCCCGGCATGCCCCTGTTGTCCGCACTCCTTCCATCCAGCCTGGTCTCCTCCCCCAGACGACACCTTTTGCTAAATCTCACCTGCTTCATGGTTCCTCACCTGCGGGGATGGGACCCTTGAGTAAGTTAACAGTGAGAAAGGAAACCTCCCCATTAGGTTGTTACCGAATAAAGGAGCTAGAGCTGGGTATCAGTGTCTGTACTTCTCCGCATTGAGGTGACTTCTGGTGGAGAAGAGATGTGAGCGGAAGGGGCTGAAATGGCCAGATTTTATGAGAGGAGATCAGGGAGCTGATCAACACTAGCATGAAAGTGACCTCTCCATCGGTGTCAGGGAATTTTGGTGCAAATTATTTTAACCAGTGCACAGGCAAACTGCACTTGTGTTGGAATGATTCAGGTTGCCAGCCTGTCGGTTTACTGGTACTTTCCTATGTTAATGCTTAAGAATGTTTAGTGTTAACATTTTCCCTGTAGCCTAGCATGGAGAATTTACCATTTTAACTTTTGTATGTTCCTCTTCTCTGACCTACTTCTTGCTTAATTTTTCTCTTCCCCTCAGTGTCTATGTCTTGTAGCAAAATTATTCCTCAAGGGGCTGACAGCACAATGCTGGCTACGAAAACCGTGAAGCATGGCGCACCTGGTCCTTCCCACACTGTGGCAGCTCCCCAGGCCGCTGCTGCTGCAGCCCTGAGGCGGCAGATGGCCAATCAAGCACCAGGTAGACACTGCACAGCAGCGTTTGGGAGACTGATGATGAGCTGGCTGAGTTGCAGGTCCAGGGAGCAGGCGGGTCACAGGACACCTTCTGACCCCTGGCTCTCTTTGCTGCCCTTCAGAGAAGTTTCAGGTGTTGTCCTTGCCCCTTGTGGGCAGGGAGCACCCAGAAGACAGAGACTAGCTCTGAAATATTTTTCCTCTTAAGGAGAGGTACTGGATCTACACCAGTGAGTTGAATGGGACATCAGTGGCTGTTTTGATGATGTTGATATTCCCTGTTTTTGAATGATGTCTGCTTTGAGCCCTAAAATTAAATCTCTGAAATTAGACCTTTAATAACATTAATTCCATCTCACAGCGTATGGAGGATCCCAGCCACCCGGGAGAGTGTGTGTTAGTGTGCCCTCCTCGAGTTTCAGTAGTGTGAGATTCAGAGAAGCAATGGTGACCCGACCAATTCACGGCAGAACCTGACTCCAGCCCTGGGCTCTTGCTTCAGACAGTTCTCCTCAGCCTTGTGGGGTGGGCTTCCATGTACGGAGACTCTAATGAGCTCCGACATTTTGTCAGCTCGACGTTTGGTTTGTAGCTGTCCAAAATTTTCTGTATTAGAATTTAACAGTTTGGGTACTTGGCTGCAAAGACACTAGTTATCACTAGTTATCAATTTTGTAGGGCAATGGTTCTCAACTGGTGCTCTCGCCCAACTCCCCACCTCTTGAAACAGTTGGTGGTGTTGCTGGCATTTAGTGAGTAGCAGCTGGGAAGGCTACAGAAAATCTTTAAGTACATAGGACTCTCCCACAACAGGCTTATCCAGCCCAAGGTGTCGGTTGTGCCAGGATTGGCCAACTGATAAAAACCAGATATTCTTATTTTAAGATTAAAAAGACATGGTGGGTTGATATAGGCAAAAAATTAGTATTAAACAGTGATAAAAGATTTCTAAGAGAAGTACAAATATTAAATAAAACTCTCTTAAGGCTCCTGAAATAAATATTGAAAAGTAAGAGTCAGAAGACAGCTTTCTAAGCTACCTTTGAGCTTTTAGAAATTATAATTTCTTATGTTTCTCTTTATTATGTGGACCAAGCAGAATCACAGCATTGTGCTGATCAGGCCCCAGACCCTGCTGATCGAGTGGATTGTTTGTAAGCTTAAAATCTGCCAGGATTTAGGAATGTTCTATTCTCAGCAAGAGGTGGTGTGATCTCCATTTTTATGTTGGAAGCAAAATTTTCTAAGGTGTAGGCACCTCTGAAGGTAAAGGATGAAATTTCTGCAGTCATAGGCAGCACAATCTTGGTCACTTGTCTGAGGAAGAAAATAACTCTGCCTGGGACGCAGCTTTCACATTTGTCCAGGGTGTAGCCCGAAGAGAACCTGGAGCTTTGCTGAGGCTTTCCTGATAATTAATTACAGAATGCCAATAAGTCTTTGGGAATACAGTTTAAAGTTAGAAGATAAAAGGAGGGGTAAAAGCTGGTGAGGTAGATAAGGTAGGTAAGCAGATGTCGAACACCCCTGTTGCCTTGGTTCAGGCCTCTGGCCTTCTCCCCCGTTCAGCCCAAGCTCCATTTTCCACATTTTATTGTATTGGACTGTCTGCTTCACTAAGCCATGAACCCTATTAGAGAAGAAGTGGTAGTTTTGATAGCTTTTGTGGTCAGCACTCAACAGTGCCTGGCACACAGTAAGCCCATGGTGAGGAGGGACCAATGGATAGAGGGCAGAAAGCCCAAGTCTGGATGCTGCTCATCCGCTGGCCCTTTTCCAGGGTGAGCCAGTAACACAGCAGGTACCTCTGCTCTGCTGGAGGAAGGCAGGCCAAGGAAATTTTTGCCCTGCACTGGTACGTTTGGTTAAATTCCAGAAAACCTGGTTTCATGGCCTTGGTTAATGGAGCAGGCCAGCTGTCCTGTGCAATACACCGCTGAGTAGATTTCCTCATGTAATAAAGTTGCAGTTGGCTCCAGGTCATGTCCTGGTTATTCATTTCTATGTGGCTAGAATTTTTTATCCTTTACTGGAGTTAATCTGGTCCTTTCTCTTCTCCATTTACATAGCTGTGAGTACTTTGACTGAATCAACTCTGAAGAATGTCCCTCAAGTGGTGAATGTGCAGGAATTGAAGAATAATCCTGCGGCCTCTGCTGCAGCCATGGGGTATGTTGTAGCGTTTGGGTGTGTTCAAGCCAGTCTGTCTGGGGTGGAGGGGAGCTGCCTGCAGGGTGCAGCAGTGCTGCCGCCATGTGGCTTTCCTACTTCTCCACAGTGGATACTAGTGGGATGGACAGCCCTGCTGCCTCCACAGTTGATTTCCAGGAGGTTGTCCCTGCACCTTGCCAGGAACAGTCACCTCGTAAGCCTTTCAGGGCCCTCTTGGTATACTCAGCTTGCTATGGGCTATGTTAGTCTGCATGGCATACCACTGGGCTGCTAGGTCAGGTGTGCAGTTGGTTTTTTAATGTTCTCAGGGATCCAGAGTTGACACTTCAGGCCTACTGCTGTCACCTGATTCTGAAGACTGGTGATTTAAGATTCTTCCTTCCTCACCTCCTCTCTCCAAGCATTACTGTTCTTTGGTTCCTTTTTATATGAAGAAACAGTGGTTTAAAAGCCAGCAGCTGTGTTTGGTAGACCTCATGCTACTCTTCTGGGCAGCGTAGTTCGTGGTACATACCTGTGTCCTGCTTCGTTCCCTAATCCTTTAGACCAGCCAGCCTCTTGTGTACCATGGGGAAAAGTTGAAGGACATTTCCTCAGTTTGAATGTGGAGGTCATGAGTATCAGTGTCTTTCAGGGAGTTAGTGTCTAGTACGCACAATTAGTCCAGGAGCAAGAAGAGCGGCCACAGGTACTGTGGTCTCTCCAGCATGCCCACCCTCTGCCACCACCATGGAGCAGACCTGTCCACAGCTGTTTTTGCTTGGTTGAGTGGTGCTGCTTTTCCAGACAGTTGGCCTTCTCTTTTCTCTATGATCATTTGTTTATCATGACTGCCTATTCCAGGAATGTTTTAGTTATCTCAGGGTCATGATAACAGGCAAAAAAACAAGCCTACCCTCTTTTCTATCTAGTAGTGACCTTGAAGCCTTGGAATGCTTTCGAGATCAAAGTAGTATTTGTGGTGGTTGAGAACCTTTGAGAGAGAGAGAGAGAGTACGCGCGAGTGTGTGTGTCCGAGTGAGCACTGTGCGTCAGCCTGGAAACTCTAGCTAGATTCCCACTATAGGGAAGGCAGAGGGAACAGCCGTGAGAGCCAGTGTACCAGGCCAGGGAGGTGCAGTGCATGGGGGAAGAAGCCTGACCTGGTGTCCGTGAGGTGTCTTCCACTAACCACAGTGCTGGTACTCCCACCTTTCTTGGGCTCTGTCTCCCTCCAGTGCTCATCTGAGCTGATCTTTGATAAGGACTTTGTTCAAGAGATACTTCTTCGTTTGCTCTTTTTCTTTCTTTCTTTTTTTTTTTTTATATATTTTATTTTTAAGTTGTAGTTGGGCACAATACCTTTATTTTATTTATTCATTTTATATAGTTCTGAGGATTGAACCCAGGGCCTCTCACGTGCTAGGCTAGCGCTCTACCACTGAGCCCCAGCCCTAGCCCTGTGTTTGTTCTTTTCTGACAAGAAAAATAAAACACAAACGTTGAAGAATCTTGAATTTTATCTTCTCTCCATAGACTTGAACTGTGGTATATTATTTACTTTACATGCTCAGCATTGCCTAAAACAGTTCTTTTAATAACCATTTATTCAATAATTGTTGATAACTGAAATTTTTATTTATATCTTCCCCCCATAGGAAAGACTGGGAAGGGAACATGTCCATTACTTTTCAGATTCTATGCCGCAGTAGTTTCTCATGTGTATTTTAAGTATTTTGCGTTCAACTCTAAGTGGTATCTTAGAGATTTACTACAGCATGAGTTCGCGAATTTCTGCTTCAGTCTATTTCATCTTCCTTGGTTTCATTGTGTTTGTTGACCAGCCCTCCCATTTAGTGGATGAGTGTTTATCTGTACAAATCCATGGCTCTTCAGACTCCTCTGTAGGGCTCAAGCTCTCACTTCTGCAGGTGCTCTGAGATTAGGGAAACGGGAGGGGGGGGGCTGAATCCTCACTCACACAGTGCTGACGGTCCAGCAAGAAGACAACCAGGGAGCTACAGTCGCGTGACTCCTTAGTTGTGATGGCTTAAGGTCCCATGAAGTACTAGGAAAGCAGAATAGGGCAGCTAAGTGAGTCTGGGCTGGGAAGGAGCTAGATAAGGAAAAGATGCTTCCGTGGAAATGTGAAGAATGACCAGAAATTGCTAGGCAGAGAGTGGAGAGAAGTAATGAAGCAGGCCAAACACTCCTGGAGACAGACAATAAGCAGAATAAATTAGCAAACTATGTAATATGTGAGGTGGTGATGGGCGCAGTGGAGAAAATTAATGTGGGGGAAGGGCTCAGGAAGTGTCTGGGAAAGGGTTACAGTTTTAATAGGGTGTCCAAGAGGGGTCATTTGGGTGAAGAGCAGGTCCCTTGAATAGTGGAGTGCGGAAAGCCCCAAGCACAGGGTCTATAGCAGGCATGTCTGGGAGGTTCCTAGTGAGCCAGGAGGCCTTTGGTGGCCAGAGCTGGAAGGGAGCACAGGTTAAAAGGTTGGGGAATACATTGCTGGACAGAGTGTCTTGAGACCCTGCTTTCCATTCTTTGGGGTATACATTTAGGGGTGGAATTGCTAGATCATATGGTAATTTTTTATTTTGTGTTTTGGTACCAGGGATTGAACCCAGGGGCGCTTAATCACTAACCCACATCCCCAGCCCTTTTTATTTTTTATTTTGAGACGAGATCTTGCTAAATTGCTTAGGGCTTTGCTAAGTTGCTTAGTCTGGCTTTGAACTTGTGATCCTTCTTCCCCAGCCTCCTGAGTGGCTGGGATTACAGGTATGCACCATCATGACTTGCTCATGTGGTAATTTTATTTTTACCTTTTTGCATTGTTTTACATTGTTATACAGTTTATATTCCCAACAGCAGTATTTATGGGGCTCCAGTTTCTCCACATCTCCACCAACACTTGTTATTGACTATTTTTTTTAATTACAGTCATCCTCAAAGGTATGAAGTGGTTTCTTATTCACAAAAATTGTAGTTTTGTTTTTAGTTTTTAAATTTTATTCATTGTGATACAAGGGCTTGAACCCAGAGTCTCATGAATGCTAGGCAAGCACTCTGCCACTGCATTAGCTATATCTCCACTCACATTGTGGTGTTTTGTTTTGTTTTGGAGTACCAGGGATTGAATTCAGGGCACTCAACCACTGAACCACATCCCCATCCCTATTTTGTATTGACAGACAGGGTCTCACTGAGTTGCCTTTGCTGAGGCTGGCTCTGAACTTGTCATCCTCCTCCCTCAGCCTCCTGAGCTGCTGGGTCACATTATGTTTTTGTTTTGTTTTGTTTTGTTTTTAGTTGTACACGGACACAATATCTTTACTTATTTTTTTTTTAATATTTATTTTTTAGATGTAGTTGGACACAGTACCTTTATTTTTTATTATTTATTTTTATGTGGTGCTGAGATTGAACCCAGGGCCTTGCACATGCTAGACGAGCACTCTACCCACTTAGCTACATCCCCAGCCCCACATTATGGTTTTGATTTGCATTTTACTCATGGCTGATGATGATGAGTGCCTTTTCATGCTTATCACCATTTGTTCCTTTTTTGGAGAAATGTCTAGTTAGTTTATTGTTGTTGTTGTTTAGGTGATACTAGGGATTGGACCCAGGGAGGCTCTACCACTAAGCTGCCTACTAAGTTGCCTAGGCTGACCTCAAACTTGCAATCGTCACTGGGACTATAAGCATGTACCACTGCAGCTAGATTTCTTCTTTGCTGGTTTTGAAATTGAGTTATTTTTCTTTTATTGTATTTTTTAAAAATACAGTTTGTATCCCATCTCTTATCAGATGTATAACTTACAAATATTTTCTCCCATTCTTTGGGTTGTCTTTCACTTTCTTGATACATCCTTTGACACAAATTTTTCATTTTGATCAAGTCTCATCTATTTTTTCTCTTATTGCTCGTGTTTCAGGTGTCACATTTAAGAAACTGTTACCTAATCCACAGTTGTAAGATTCACACCTGACACCAGTATTATCTTTTAAATTAAGAGGTTTTTTTTAACCTTTGTTTTTTATTTATTTATTTTTTTTATGTGGTGCTGAGGATCAAACCCAGTGCCTCACAGGTGTTAGGCAGGCTCTCTCCCACTGAGGCACAACCCCAGACTGCTCTTTAAGAGTTTTTAATTTTCAGCTCTTACATTTAGGCCTTTAATCCAATTAAGTTCTGTAAGTGGTATGAGGTAGGGGTCAAATTCCAGTCTTTTGAATGTGGCCTGGCATCCTTGCCACATTGATTGGTCTTTGATGTTAAACCAGTAATGATATACTGCCTTTTTTTGTGTATGAATGAACACGGTTTGCTCAAATTTTAAGAATGTTTGCCTCTACCTTAATGAGGAATATTAGTCTGTAATAGTATTTCTTTTTTTCTAATGTCTTTGTTGAGTCTTTGTCAGAGTAACGCTTTTCTTACAGAATGAATTAGGAAGTGTTCTTCTCTTCAATTTCCTGAAAGTGTCTATGTAGATTTGGTATTTCATCCTTAAATGTTGGGTTGAATTTACTAGTGGGACTGGATGGGCTTGGGATTCCCAGTCTCTTCCACAGGGCCTCATCCTTCTTGGTGATGCTCCCTGCACACTCCCATAGAGCCTGGGTTCTGCCTGCTGGTGGTGGGAGTGTTCTGTAGATGCTGATCAGGTTAAGCTGGTTCTCAGGTGTTTAGGTCTTCTACATTCTTAATACTTGTCCTATCAAGTAAGAGAGTGATGTTGGCATTTTGTGAATTTTCCTGTTTTCCTTGTTGGCATTTTGTTGTCATGTTTTGAAATTTTTAGTTGCATGAACATTTAGGACTCTGTGTTCTTTGATGAACGGAGCTAGTTATTACAAAATGATGCTCTTCATCCCTGGAAGATGAATTGCTTAGAAATCTTTTTTGTTCCATGTTAGTACTTCCATTCCATCTTCCTTTGTGTAGTGTTAACATGGTATATCTTTTTTTCATTCTGTTTTTTGGGTTTATTTTGTGTCTTTATATTTAAAATGGGTTTATTATAGCACAACAGTGTGAATATACTTACTACTACTGAACTCTAAACTGTAAAATGATTAATTTTTAGGTGGCAAATTTTAGTCCATCCAGAAGTCTAACTTTGCATTTAAGTACAATGGAGTGATTATCAGCATGTTTGGGTTTAAATCCACCATGTACTACTGTTTGTTTTCTATTTGTCCAACTTCTTCTTTGTTTCATTTTTCTCTCTACCTTCCTTTGAATTGACTTTTTTTTTTTAATGATTCTATTTGATCGTTTTTGTTGCCTTACTGACTATACCCCTTTAAGTAGTTGGTTTAGGCTCATAGGCTACGTCTTTAGCTTATTGTACTATGTCTTCAGGTGATGTTATACTACTGCTAGAGAGGATGTGAGACTCTCACAGCAGTGTTCTGGGACTTCTCCCTTCTCCTTTGTGCTGCTGTGGTACATTTTACTGCCTTCTGTGTTATAAACCCTATCATTTGTTATAAAGAGTTGATTCTCTTTTAAATGACTTTAAGAAGAAAATGTATTTCTTATCCATGTATTTACTGTGTTCTTCATTCCTTTTTAGTCCTTGGTTTCTATCTAATACCATTTTCTGTCTGCTTGACAAAGGACTTCCTTTAGTATTTCTTCTGAATTCTGAATTTCTAGGTTTTATATGTGTGCTGTAGGCTTTATTTTGCCTTTTGTTGTTGTGTTTGAAAGTTGCTTTCATTGGGTAAAGAATTCTAGGATGACTTTTTTTTTCCTTTCACTGATTTAAGGATGCTGCTTGACTTTTAAAATAATTGTAATAATGACCCAACAGTTAAAAAAAAAACTTTATTTTTCTTATTACAAATGCTCATTCTAGGCTTTACTAAAAAACAGTTAAGAACAACAAAACTAAAGTCGCCTTTATTCATACTACAAATGTATAATCGCTGTTTGCATATTTTTAAATTTTTCCTGTGAAAATGTATCTTTTTAAAGTAAAATTTGGATACATGCTGCTTTGTAACTCCTTCATCTTAATCATGAAATACAATTGTTTATGTTTTCCATGTTATTAAACTTTTTCCTATAAAATCCTATTTTCTTATTTCACATGAGTCTTTTGGAAGCTCCAACTTCAGTTCTAACTTAAATTATCCAGGTTATTTCACATCTTGACCTTTATGCAGGACCTACAGTTTGATTTAACAGATTTTTGGATAATGTTTGACTCCTCAACAACATAAAGTTTACCAGTGGGGACGATAGTTGGCCATTATAGCTTCATTGATGGACTTCAATGTCCCCGAAGAATGAATTGTTTTCCATTAACAGAAATAGAAATATTTTTTCTTTTTCCCTCTGAGTTTGTTTCTTCAAATTTTTGTTTTGTTTTTAAAATATTTTTAGTTGTAGGTGGGCGCAATACCTTTATTTTATTTGTTTATATGTGGTGCTGAGGCTCAAACCTAGTGCCCCATACATGCCAGGCAAGCGCTCTACCACTGAGCCACAGCCCCAGTCCTCTTCAGTGACTTTTTTTTTTTTATATTTATTTTTTAGTTTTCGGTGGACACAACATCTTTATTTATTCGTTTATTTATTTTTTAAAGAGAAAGTGAGAGAGGGGAGAGAGAGAATTTTTAATATTTATTTTTTAGTTCTAGGCAGACACAACATCTTTGGTATGTGGTGCTGAGGATCGAACCCAGGCCGCACGCATGCCAGGTGAGCGCGCTACCGCTTGAGCCACATCCCCAGCCCCATTTATTTATTTTTTTAATTTGTATGTGGTGCTGAGAATCAAACCCAGCGCCGTGTGCATGCCAGGTCAGCGCACTACTGCTTGAGCCACATCCCCAGCCCCCTCTTCAGTTAACTTTTGATAAGTTGTCCTGTTTACTTACTTACCTTTAAATTACTACCCTAAAATTCATTATTCTTAAATAATTCACTTTAGTGGCTTACACAGTTTAGATCTGCTCTGTTACATACACAAGCAATACTTGCAATAATGATGAAGATTTACCAAAATAAAACATAACCCGGTCTCTCATTTTTTTAAGTCCTTAAAAATGATGAAACAGGTGAAAAGAGTGAGCAGTTGGCCCTTTTCACCACAATGGAATGAATTTTACCTTGTTAAAGTTTCTTTTTTTTTTTTTTTTTAGTTGTAGCTAGACACAATACCTTTATTTTATTCATATATTTTTATGTGATGCTGAGGACCAAACCCAGGGTCTCGCAGGTGCGAGGCGAGCGCTCTACCGCTGAGCCACAACCCCAGCCCCTGTTAAAGTTTCTTAAAGCTTAAAGGGCCACAGAGAAAGGGCCTAGGCAACATTTTACTGCTTCACAGCTTAACATCTCTCTTTTGTGATTGTGCCATTTTCTGCTTGTAGTCCTTTGGTTTTGTTTCCAGGCGTGGAACAGAGAGTTTCAGGATGAGTTGCTGGTGTCCGTCAGGTCTGTCGTCCTAGAAGGTAGGATGCAGCCTTCTAAGACACAGTCATCTGGATTGGCTTTAACATCTTGTGAGCCTCCAGCTATTGATTTCCATGTGTTAGCTCACGATTGTGCACAAATATTGAGTGTATTTATTTGGGAGCCTGCTATTCTTTTCTGTTCGCCCTTTTGGAACATGGTAAGATTTTTGGTTTATTGACTGAATTTTTCTGTAGTGGTGTCACATGGCCTGGTATGTAGGTACTGTGAATCATTAATGGTGTGTGTTTGGGGATTTAGGATACCCAGGAGATGTATAACATTGTCACAAGTAAATAGAACAGGGGCTGGGGATGTGGCTCAAGCTGTAGCGCGCTCGCCTGGCATGCGTGCGGCCCGGGTTCGATCCTCAGCACCACATACCAACAAAGATGTTGTGTCCGCCGAGAACTAAAAAATAAAAAAAAAAAAAAAAAAATCTTAAAAAAAAAAAAAAAAAACAAGTAAATAGAACAGTAATTATACTGAGTGCATCATTTAATTTATTCTCATATGGTAACCAAATTTGGGATATAAATTTTTTTTTCAAGATTTGGATACATTGCTGCATTTATTTTTATTCCTAGTTTTCTTTTATTTGTCATTGAGAAAGCTTAAAAGAGTTTCACTTCCCTTGTGATTCTCATGGGCTCAAACTATTTCTCTTAGCAAGTCTGCTGTGTCCACCCAGGGATCTCTGGGTCCCAGCCGTCTTGCGAATTCCATTTCTCCATTGGAGATGAGCAGAGGTGAGGGGAGAGCACTGTGTCTGTGTGCCTGCTTGGTGAAACATCTCAGGGCAACAAGGATGTATTTCTCCAGAGAGATGCACATTTACAGGTTCTTCTAGCTTTAGTCGAAACAGATTTTGTTTCATTGAAAATAAGTGTATTTTTCTTCTTTCAATCTAATAAAGTCTGTTTGGAAGGTTTCTGTGTTTTTCCAGCATAGAATCCTGATGTGATTAAGTTGTTGGATAATTTTCTCCATGAGGCATCAGCCTGTCATTCCTCTTCCAAGTTAACTTTTTGCTAGAAAATTTTTAATAATCCTTCCTAAATCTAGGAAGAGTTCTAAAAAATGAAACCAGATCCTACAGCTATTACTGTTATACATTTCAGTCACAGTAGCATTGGGTGGAGGACAGATCGATGGATTGAAAAAATTGTCCCCAGGAGGCATTTCTCCAATGCAGTTGCATTGACAGGTGATTTTTTCCACCTGGTGACACAAACACTTAATGAAATAACAGTTCCCAGCACACAATGCCAGGGTTAATAGAGGATAGTGACGGGAAGGCTTTCTGCAGGTAGGGGTGCACTTTTCATACTGGATCAAAGTGCAGGCTGGAAATGAAACAGTGGCACCGTTGACTCCCTTATATGCTGACCCATGGGCCCTGCACTCTTGGGGATAGCTGCTGTGAGAAGCTAGATTTTCTTTTTGGATAGCACCTTTGAGCTATGTGGCAGCACCTATATATTCCATAGATCCTGTTGAACATTTTTCCAGGTTTGGAAAAGAGTATCAGGAATTCCCAACATGGTCTAGAATGGGAGGAGGTCAAAAAGAGGGAGGGGTCCCCCTCTAGATAAGAAAAAGATCTAGTGATCAATAGTTGAAAATTATTTTCTTAGAATGACAGGAAGGAAATAAGTTTTAAGGTCACTGCTTTGCCTTTTATGCTACAAATCCAGATTTCATTTTAAAAATTTATTCTTCAGTCAACAAAATGTCAGATGAGTTTGGTTGGGATCCCAGACATCTGTATTCTACCCAAAATTGGTGTATTGGACAGAATGTTGGTTCAAGGATGAATGTGACTTCCACCCAGACCTGCCTCTTTGAATGTATCTTTGTGTTTTTCAGTTCTTCAGTGCCATATTCCACAGCCAAAACACCCCACCCAGGGTTAACCCCAGTATCTGCCAGCCAAGCCAAGCAGGTAACTTAACTGATTTTTACTTTAGCAGTCATGAATGTCTGTCTTTGTAACTGAAGATTGTTCTGACTCAGTTTAAATGAGCCATGGTCTAATAAAGATCTGTGATCCTTTTTCTGCAACTTAACGCCAGTCTTCACATAGTTTACCAGAGCAATTGGTTAGGTCTAATGCTGTCTCAGTGGGGCGATCTGACATTCTGCACTAGTAATCTTGGGTTGTAATTCTAATATCATAGTTTGGATGAGGTGTTTTGGTTTGCAGTTTACTTTCACTTAACATCTCATTTACCATATACAGCTATTCTGTGCAGTAGGTGTTTAGATATGTCCCACTGAGGCAGCAGCTTAAGCTCACCCAGTTAGTGACTGGTGGAACCAGAGCTGGGACCTCTGGCTGCTGACTGCTGCCTGTTGTGCTGTCTCACTGCTCCGTTCAGCCGCATGCAGCTCAGCGACAGTGTCTGAGTATAGGTTGTCTGGTTTTCTCCTGCAGTGTTTTTCAGAAGTTTCGTATTTTCAGTGATGTTATGTCTAGCTTTGGGTGTCTCCTACAGAACAGGTAACATTGTAAACGGTTAAACAATCTAAGGAAATAATAGGAGATGGGTGGTAGGCAGATCAGCCTCTCTCTGAAACTTTTCCCAAGGAATCCTGGTTTCTTCATCACTCTTAATATCTATCTCTGCAATCACATTTCTGGATATCAGAACTTGCCTTTGTGAGTTCTCAGACGCCCCTATTCCTCAGTTTGCCATGACTGGAAAATGGGCAGTTAGCATTTAGTATTTAGAGTTCTGTTCTTTAGAGGAAAGTAATAGGTGAGTGTTTATAGAGCATTTGAAAACATGTCCTTTTTTTTCATATATATGAAATATTTTTTCATATATATGGAAATGTACATAAAGGATATATAAGCTCTAGATTATGATTTCCAATCTATTTAACTCACTTGTATCAATTTCATTGAAATATTTGCATAGTTTAAAAACCTGGGACATAATGAGTTAAATTGAAACTTTGGTTTCTTTCTGCCTTTTTTCTCTTTTTTTTTTTGTAATTAAAGTATTCATGCTTGCTTGATTTATGATTTTAACATGAACATTTTTTTTATGTGGTCCTCCAGGGGTCTCTGATAAATTCCCTGAAGCCTTCAGGACCCAGTTCAGCAGCGGATCAGTTATCATCTGGTGATAAAACTTCAGGTCAGTTTGCATATTTTTGTTTTAGTGATAATTAAGGTGAATTTTTAACACCAATGAGAATAATATAGTATTGCATTGAAATACATCAAATGTTTTAAATCTATAAGTTCATAATGATACCAAGAAAACTATTTTATCATTACTTTAAAAGCTGGATAATAAAGATAAAGGAAGAAGCATTAATCCTACCACTTCTCTAGAACTTGCACCAATGGATGGCAAACGTTTCTCTTTGTAGTTTCCCACTAATGGTTACAGGTGATGGATCATGTTAGAACTTGTTTTGCAAATTCTGATCAATCAAGGCACCTAGGCATAGAGTACCAGTCACTGCTGGTGTCACAAAAAGGGATAACCGGACCTTGTGTGCTTCCTGATAAAAGAACACAGTACTAGTTATGAAGCAGTATTGCCAAAAATAATAAAATAAAGTAAAATGAGAATCTGATTAAGGCTCTAAGATCATTGCAACAGAAATATAATGTAAGCCATATATTTTTTTTGTAAACTTCTAGTAACCACATTATAAAGAATAAAAAGAACCAGGTAAAAATCATTTTCAGTAAATTTAACTTAACCCAAATATACCCAAATATTATTTCAACACACAATCAACATGAAAAGTATTAATGAGATATTACATATTGTTTTTTGCAAAATAGTATAAATTTTATATTCTCAGCACTTCTCTATTTGGACTGGCCACATTTTGAGTGTGCAGTTGCCACATGTAGCTAGTGGCTACCGTTTTGGACAGTACTGCTCCAGATCCAGGTACCAGCTTAGAAGAACATAAACACAAATGAACATGGGAACCTCAGTAGAGGGGTCCAATAGCAAGATCCAAACTATGAGAAATTCAGTAGGTCAAAACCTGGTTTCCTCAACAGAGATTGGCAAGGAAAAGGTGAGATTGAGGAAAAAGCTGTAGACGGAGAAATTGAAAAGACAAAAGAGAAAAAATCAGGGAGAACTTCCACGTCATGTTTGTATAGGAAAAGAAAAATAGTTAGTACCACCAGTGTTCAGCTTGCAGTTGCATTTGAGAAGACAAACAAGGGAGTAGACTGAAAGCTTCTAGATTGGCTGATGTGTTTTTTTTACCTGGGCAGTGGTTATATCATAATAGTCATGGTTACTCTATGCATTTATTGCAAGCAGTGTTCTTTGTTATGTTTTATAATGAAAACATGAGAGAAGCACCCCAGAGAGTTCATTATTCTAGATCACAGAGAAAGTAGACACAGGATATCAAATATAGAGGTCATATTTGAAAGGCCTCAGCTATTGAAAAGTTTCTAGAAAGTATTGAGCCCTTCAACAGCTTCTGAAACTTTTGAGATGAATTTGAAAACCATCAGAGCAAGAGGGAAAGGTCTTTAAAATCTTTCCCGAAAACAGAGCACTAGCCTTGCTTTCTCCTGCCCTGCCAAATGATCACCATTTAGAAATGAGTGGATCAGAATGTTGACCCTCCCCTTTCTTGTATATAAAGGAATAAAATTCTCTTGGCTCATAATGACAGTGTAGAAGCTGGTATGATGTAAAAAAGTAAAACAGATTTGTTATAGGGTAAAATCTGAGTCGAGCTCAAAAGTCAATATGCTAAGATTTTACGGCTTCCCACACTTGCCCAGCACTCACTCCAACATGGCTATTCTTATTTAATTAGTTTTTGCCCAGGGTCTGCATTGCATAAGCCAATTCTGTATAAGCTGGCATCTGATTTTCATGTGGGTCTTGCTTAGTGTCCTCTTTTGTTGGCTCCTTCTCTGTAGCCTACCTCCTCTGGTGTGGGTGACTCTCTGTCCCCCGTGTCAGCATTGTGCTGCCTACAGGCCCACATGTGTACTACCCTCTGGATTCTGGCTTTTACTCTGACTCAGTTTCTCAAGTGGGTCTTCAGTAAATTCTGTTGGAGACAGCTTTCACCCCTTGACTGTCCACTTCCCACACCTCTGCTCAGTCATTCTTCAAGGGTTATCTAAAGCTTTCTGATTGGACATTGGGTTTTTCTTGAGTAAATATTCCTTGTACTCAAAGCCATTATTGGGTAAACTGAAGTTGTATTCTAGAATTTGGATTAATGTGGAGCCCCAGTTGGTATCATGTGTACCTCACATGAGAAGGAGGTATACAGCACTTCTCAAGTGGGGCTTGACACTTGATGTAAAAAGGAAAAATTTAGAGACTAATTGTCAGATTTTGAATCATTTAGGATTCAAACTAAGACTTGTTTTTCTATTTCTGGCTAATATTTTAGAAAAAGGTTTTGAAAGATCATATAGCCTAGCTTCTTTCAAGAACTTCATTGAAGAGCTCCTTGTCACTCTTGAAACTAAGAATCAAGGAACCATAAGGGACTTTGCTTCATGCATGTTGTAGGCAAGTAGTAGATTGAGAGAACTTTCTGGGATATACCACTCCACAGCGAGGGTGGGAGGCCCTTCATTGTTGCTAGGTGTCTGCTGTGTGTTTCACTGGCCGGATAGTCAAGGTTGAGAAAAGGACTTATTTTTTTCCCCTCTTGGAAGGAAAACCTCCCTGAAAAATACTAAGTTTGCAAAAAAATTTCTCTTAAAAAAAAAAAAAGCGTTTCTAAAACCTCTATAGAATGATTATTTTATTGGCTAATACTGAAAATACTTCTATTGTTTTTCTGGTTATGAAACTTACGTAACCACAAAAATAATCTGGGTGTAGAGAGTTAAAATATAGAAAGTGAAAACTCTTGCCCAGTGGGCACTCCTGCACTTCCCAGCAAACTTGGGAAGCTGAGGCAGGAGGATCACAGATTTGAGGCCAGCCTGAGCAACTTACTGAGACTGTTTCAAAATAAAAATAAAAAGGGCTGGGATGTAATTCAGAGGTAGAATGCCCCTGGATTCAATCTCCAGTACCAAAAAAAAGAAAAAACATGTAAGTAATCGTCCTATTCATCTTTCCAGGGTTGGTGCAGACTTTCTTACTCATTTTACATGGTGGCCTAAGAGGCTCTGTATAGTTCCCTGTTAGATTTTAGCAGCACTATGCCTATAGTTTGGGTTGTTTATTAGAGTTCACAGTGATAAGCGAGGCAGCACTGAACATGTGTACACATTTAGAAAATATCTACCCCATATTCATTTTTTTTAAGTATTTTTTTCTTAATATTTGGTTTGTTTGATTTGCACTTTCTAAATGGAAAATGCAGAAAGGTATAGAGAAATCAGTATGACATTGTAAGTCTGCAGTGAAGTCACCACTAAGAAACCTTGAACATACTGATCTATGTATCTTTGAATTTTTTTCCTTCATCGTATGTTAATTTGAAATAATCATAAAACTGCATGTATTGCTCAGCCTCACATCATAAGCATTTTCCTATACCATTTAATCTAGATCTATTTAAAACTAAATTTAAGCTATATTGGAATTACCTGGGAAGGAGAATGTAGAAAGCCTTAGGTTGGAACTAACATTGGCAGCGCTGGAGAGCAGATTCAGAGGCCCTCAGCAAGGTTAGGTAGCACGCGACTCCATGTGGCTCCTGACTTATCACAGGAGGCACATGGGGTTCTGGAAACGGAAGCTGCAGCTCTCAGCAGCGCCATCAGGGAATTACAAACCAGAATAGTGCTTCTAACAGATTTTTTGTAATGTCCTTATTTTCAGGGACAGGGATAGCCAAGATAGAAGCAGCTGTGACCTCGACTCCATCTGCCGTGGGGCAGTTCAGCAAGCCTTTCTCATTTGCTCCATCAGGGTCAGTAATGAAGTTAAGTTTTATGGCAAATCACTAGCTATTTTATAGATAGCTTCCCTGAATCTTAAAATCAGGAGAGATATTTATATGTTTATTAAGTGTGCATAAATCCCAAGTTTTTATCATGGCAGTAATCCATCTGCTAGTATGGCAGCAGCTGAACATCTTAAGGTAAATCTTTTTCCTCTTTGTGGTTCATAATTATACATACATGTGTTATTGCCTGTTTGTTTATATATTTTGTTTTTAACCTAAACTTCATTTTCTTTGGGTGATGGTGGATCTCTTTTAAATCTATAGGTCATCTAAAATACTTCATTCAAACACCATTTGGGGTCTGGGTATGACACTCTAGTTGGCTTTAATGCACTGAGAGTTCAATATTTAAACCTATGCAGAGAAGGCAGGAAATAATAGCCATTGTAGATTTTGGTTTTCTATATAGATGTTAGGGGATCTTTTTTAATTTCATTTTTTTTTTTTAAGAAATAATGATGGCCATGCATATAGAGTCGAGTCATTTGATGAAGGTTTGTCTGACCACATTCCCAGGCAGGCTTTTGTCCACTGTGTGGGACAGTGCTGCTCCCTGGCTATACAGGCTCTTTGGGAGCCTTGCGAGCTGCTGGAGTGTCCTCCTCCTGCCCTGATGGGCCAGCTGACTGTGTCACACCATCCACACATTTGTTGCTTTTGGGGGTCCCAAGGAAGTCCCTTCTGTACTTTTGAGTTTTTCCTCCTACAACAGAAACCACACCAACTCCATCCCCTTTCCCTGGTTTTAATATTTCTTGACTATTCTTCAGCCTAGCACATGAAAAGAAAGGAGGGCATTAGGATAGAATTCAAGGGACAAAATTGTATATTATATATTTTTTCTAAGTTGTGAATCATTGTTTTATACTTCTCAAAGAAAATTTGGAACAAATTTTGAAGAGTATGTCAATGCCAAGAATTATTTCATCTTTTACAAATGTTAATACAAATGTGAATAATTCATTCTTGCTCCATCATTCCCATTTTTAAAATAAGATGGGAAATTTTGGGTCGTTGAGCCAGTGGCTTGCCCTCTATTAGATAAAATTTCCTCACCAAGGTTGAAATCTGCCAAGAAACAGCAGGGTTTTT
Source organism: Urocitellus parryii (assembly GCF_045843805.1). Taxonomy (NCBI): domain Eukaryota; kingdom Metazoa; phylum Chordata; class Mammalia; order Rodentia; family Sciuridae; genus Urocitellus; species Urocitellus parryii. Next base: position 206,612,517 of record NC_135534.1, read on the forward strand.
TGTTTGTTTTGTTTTGGTCTTTTTTTTTTTTTTTTTTTTTTTGGTACTGGGAATGGAACTCGAGGGCATTTAAACCACTGAGCCACATCCGCAACCCTTTTTATTTTTTATTTTGAGATAGACTCTCCCTGAATTGCTTAGGCTAAGCAAGTTAGGCCTACATTGTTGAGGCTGACCTCAAACTTGTGATCCTTTTGCCTTCCTCCTGAGTCATTTCTGTCTGCTTTTTTAATATGATAAATATTTAACACATCTTTAGATGGTCTTTGTGCATTTGAGAGAGGCAGCAATGACTAAGAAACTATAAATTCTTACATTTTTTAACATATTTTATGTGCTTGGTCATTTATTCTTTAGAACTCTGTAAAATTTCTTGTTTGCACTTTAAGTACACATAATCTCTTCTGTTTACACTCGTGCTGAGCTTCCTTCTTCAGCTGTGCTATCTTCACTTGCAGTGTAAAGAACATGTGTGGAAAAAGAAAGGAGTCGGAAAGTTTTGAACCAAATTTTCCCAGCTCAGAGCTAAGAGTTATGTCAAAGTTGCAGAGACAGTGACTCCTGTTGCTTTCAGTCCAGCATCTGTCCTTGTAGCATGGGGCTCACCTGACATGGGTTTCAAGTTCAGGGTGGGCTCTTAGAGGTTCTCCCTGGTCCAGGGGCTTCTGCTTTGCTAGACTACTTTTGCACTCCTCCATGAGGCAAGCCTTTACTCCAGTCCCTGTGCCCAGCACACATGCCCAGTGTTTTTCCACTGCTGCTGTTCTCCTTTTCTTGGAACAAGTCTCCATGCAAACCCTTGCCATGGGAAGCCCTGCCCTTCCTCCATGGCCTGCTGTCCCTCCAAAGTCTTTCAGCCGCTACCACTGTCTTGGCTCCTCTGTACATTGCCTCTCCTGCTGGGAGGTGTGAAGGGACTTTGCTGCTTCCACAAACATGCTCTCACCCTGATGCTGTTTACCTAGCGTGCTGATTCTTTTAAAAAGAGGTTGTATGAATGGATTACACAGCGAAACATTGGAAGGGCAACGTTATGCCTTACGTTTATTCCCTTTTAACTTCTTTTTCCACTCACTAGGGCTGGCTTTAATTTTGGGATAATCACACCAACATCATCTTCTAACTTCACTGCTGCACAAGGTCAGTCTCTGTGTGACGTAGCACTGCTTTTGTGTTTTTCCTAAACAAGGGTGGTCTATTTTTGTACAAATATATTGACATTTTAACTGTTCCTCAGTCTTGCTTACAATTTCTGCAGTAAGTTTTGGTAATGTGCAGTAGAAACATGTGCATGTGATGGGCGCTGTAGCTCAGTGGTAGAGCGCCTGCCTGGCACACTCATGTGTCCTGGGTTCCATCCCCACCACTGGAAAAAATCAGTTCGATTTGAGAAACTTTTTCTTCCGTAACTTAAAATATCATTGATTTGTAGTGATTCTGTAGGCTGAGGTAGACATAGTACTGTGAAAATACCTTGGTCTCCCCACCCCACTTTGAAAAACCTATCAGCAACAACACTGGTCCCTCCATGTTGTTATAAATTCATCAACTAACATCTTTGTTTGGTTTCCGGTACTGGTGATTGAGCCCAGGGCCTTACCCAAGATAGGCAAGCACTCGGCCACTAAGCTTTATTCCAGCCCTTTTTATATTATTTTGAGACAGGATATTGCCAAGTTGCCCAGGCTGGCCTTGGACTTGTGATCCTCCTACCTCAGGTGGAGTCACAGATGCACACCCAGTTAACTGACATGTTTCTAATGCCTAGAAGAATTCAGATCTATTTAAAAAAAAAAAAAAATTTTTGTCATGTGCCTCTCAGTTCTTAGTTTGTCTTTTGTTTTAAAAGAAAGCTGTAATTATAAAAGTGATATGTTCAATGCCAGGCACAGTGACATACACCTGTGATCCTCACTACTCAGGAGGCTGAAGCAAGAGGATTGCAAGTTTGAGGCAAGCCTCAGCACTTGGTGATACCATGTCTCAAAATGAAATAAAGAATGACTGGGGGTGTATCTCAGTGGTAGAGCTGGCCTAGGCAAGTGTAAAGCCTTCGGTTAAATCCTTAGTACTAAAAACAGGTGGGGGTGGGGTTCTTATTGAGGAAAACAGGGAATATAAAAATTCATGAAGGAGTTTAGAATCTCCTCGTGTGTACCCCTCAGTAATAACCATAGCAGTTCTCTTTTTTTAATATTTATTTTTTATAGTTGTAGTTGGACACAATAACTTTATTGTTTATATGAGGTGCTGAGGATCAAACCCAGGGCCCTGCACATGCCAAGCAAACACTCTACCGCTGAGCCATAACCCCAGCACCCATAGCAGTTCTTTTATAGTTCCTTCTAGGAGTTTTGTCTCCCACTTAGTTTCACATAATGTCTATTGTGAATTTTCCAATATTGAAAATTTTGTATAAATGTCATAGTTCTTTCTGTTGATAGAATTATTCTGCCAGTTTTTACCCATCCACCATTGGACATTTTGGTTATTTCCAAGTTGTCCCTATTATACATAATACAGTGCCTTTTATTTACTCAAAAATATTTTTTGTTTTTTGCTTTTCAATTATGAAGCAGAGTCTGGCTATGCTGCCCAGGCCGTCCCTGAACTCTTCCGGGTCTCAAGGGATCCTTCTTCCTTAACTTCCAGATTAGCTGAGGCAGGAGTATGGCAAGTCCAAGGCCAGGCTAGGCAGCTTAGCAAGACCCTGTCTCTAATAAAATAATAAAAGGACCAGAGGTGTAGTTCAGTGGCCAAGTGCTTGCCTAGCACACACCAGGCCGTGTGTTCAGTACTCATTACCACCAAAAAAGAAATATATATATGAAAGGAACAAAACTATTTGTCAAAAATTATAAGGAAAATTAAAATGGGAATAAAAACATGATAATAATTCTATGTAAACTTAATTAACATGAAAATAGACAACAATCCAAAACCATAAACAAGCTTAACACTAAAAGAGCTTACTGAGTTGAGCCCTAGTAAGTGTCCCTAAATTGTGCCTAAAAATGACCCTGGATTGACGCTTGGTGTCCGTAAATATAGAGGCCATTTGCATTTTGAACCAGATCCTAACTTCTCAGGAGGGCTGTGGGCTAACACCATGCTGAGGGTATTGGGGAGGGAAGCTACACTGGTGTGGAGTCAGGAAATTAGGGGAGGTACCTTTTTTTTTTCTTTCTTTTTTGGGTAATTGTTAATTTCAAGTATTGTGGGTGTCATGTGTATTATGATTTAATGGTCATGAATGGTCCCCTCCTTTCCACCTCAGGACGATGACTCAGATAAAACTAACTGTGGAGAAGCACTTGTTCTGTCCTCCCGAAAGGAAGCTGCTGTTAAAGCCAGCGATTCCTGTTCTATGGAGGGGAGAGGCTTTGCTTAGGAATGCAGTCAGTGGGAATGTGATGATAGGGCTTATTTTGCTGAATCCAACCTGTTTCCCAATTTCTCTCTCTTGCTAGGGCCGACACCCTCCACTAGAGAGTCGAACCAGCTGGATGCCTTCTCGTTTGGTGGGGGAGGCAAACCCTTTTATGACACCGTTCCGGAGAGCCCCACTCCCTCCACAGTCACGCCAGGAACCAGCACTCCTGGAGCTGCCACTGCCCCTCCAGGAGACTCTGCCCCCTCTGGCAGCAGGCCCACGGCACCTGCTGGAGTTCCGCTCTCCACCGCTGCTAGCAAGCTGGAAACACCACCGTCCAAGCTGGGCGAGCTTCTGTTTCCGAGTTCTCTGGCAGGAGAGACTCTAGGAAGCTTTTCAGGACTGCGGGTGGGCCAAGCAGAGGAGTCTACTAAGCCAGCCAGTAAGGCTTCCTCCACAGGCCTCACGAGTGGCCAGCCAGCCAAGACTTCAAGCGCGTCCTCGGGCTTTAGTTTCACTAGCCCTGCGGTGCTGGTGAAGCCTGTGGAGCCCCCAGTGCCCTCCTCTGTACCTGCCACCGCGGCAGCTCCCCCAGTGGCGGCCAGCACGGGCGCCAGTGGTTCCTCAGCTGGCATCTTTGGCAGTCTGCCACTAACCAGTACGGGGGCCTCTGGAGTGATCAGCTTTGGTGGGACTTCTTTAAGTGGCAGCAAGGGTACCTTTGCATTTGGAAGCCAGCAGAGCAGTAATACAGTGTCGACCTCTGCACCCCCGGCAGCTACGACTGCCACTCCCCCTCCAGCCTCATTCCCCACCTTGTCATTTGGTAGCCTCCTGAGTTCGGCATCTGCTCCCTCCCTGCCCATGTCCTCTGGAAAGAACACAGAAGAGGTCACATCGTCAGCTGTAGCCGAGAAGTCGGGCAACAATGAGGTCTCCACTCCAACAGCCTCACTCCTCGTGCAGCAGCAGGCTGCCCAGCCTCCCCAGGCTCCTCCACACACTCCCGACTCGGTTAAGAAAGAGCCGGTTCCTGTGCAGCCTGCAGTCAGTAGCCCCAGCACAGCAGCAGCTAGTACCAGCCTCATGGCACCTTCTATAGAGGCCATTCCAGCAGCCACGGGAGGCTCTGATGACAAAGCGGAGGCAGCCTCTCCTCCTCCCACCTTTGTGGTGCCGGGGCAGGCTGCTCTTGCAGCAGCTACGCTTCCAAGCACGGGACCCTTGGCTGTTGAAACGTCAGGCTCCCCCACAACCTCTAGCCCTGTTTCCAGTGGTGCTACAGGCCCCACCACAGAGACAGCAGTGTTTGGGACTGTTACTTCTGGCTCATCGGTCTTTACTCAGCCACCTGCTGCTAGCTCTAGCTCAGCATTCAGCCAGCTCACCAGCAACACTGCCACTGCCCCCTCCACCACCCCCATGTTTGGGCAGGTGGTGGCCAGCACTGTGCCAAGCCTATTTGGGCAGCAGACAGGCAGCATAGCCAGCACAGCAGCCTCCACTCCACAGGCCAGCAGCTCTGGGTTTGGCAGCCCTGCTTTTGGTACCTCATCCCCAGGGGTCTTTGGACAGACAACCTTTGGCCAGGCCCCAGCCTTTGGACAGGTGACGAGCAGCCCTGCAAGTGGCTTCTCCTTTAGTCAGCCTGGGTTCAGTTCTGTGCCTGCTTTTGGTCAGTCGGTCTCCTCCACCCCTGCATCCACCAGTGGGAATGTCTTTGGTGCGTCCTCGAGTACGAGTAGCTCCAGTTCCTTCTCATTTGGACAGTCAACTGCCAACACAGGAGGGGGGCTCTTTGGCCAGAGCAACCCTCCTGCTTTTGGTCAGAGCCCTGGTTTTGGGCAGGGAAGCTCTGTATTTGGTGGCACTTCAGCCACCACCTCCACGGCAGCACCCTCGGGGTTTAGCTTTTGTCAAGCTTCAGGTAAGAATTTATAGATTTTTACTTTGTTCCTCTCTGTGCTATTTTAAACATTTACAGCAAACTTGTATTACTTGGTAATTAAAAGAAAGGGAGAAGCAGCAAAAAAATAATGTGTAAGATCAAGAAAGGAGCTTGGCGCACATGCTGCAGGAATTTCCTGGCCTAGTTGGCCAGGTCTGCCTCAGCACGCTCTCTACTCTTCCAGCCAGCAGAATGCCAGCTTCATGGGAAAAACCAAGCATCTTTAGTTTAAGGTCAGGGAAGTAAATGAATGACTCATACATACAAAATTTTGAAATTGGAAGGCGCTGAAGTCATTGTGTCCAAAACTGTCAGGCTTCAAGGAGACTGATCTCAGGTCAAACAGTGCTGATGGTGGAGTGGGAAGAGAAGTGGGTCTCCTCCCCATGCTTCACTGCTCCAACGCAATGTTGCTTGCTGGAAGGGCCAACACTGACACTTAAGAGTTTGCTTTTTTTCTGTTTTCAGTGTTGTGACTTGAAAACAAAAACTTTTAGATTTTTACCATTTTTGAAAGAAAAATCTTATTTTCTCAGTATGTGTATCCAATTGTAGTAGCTGCTTTTACTTCCTAAAACTATCAGAAGACAGACCAAGTTGAAAATCTATTCCAAGTTTGACTTTCTGATGGTTCTTTTATGAAAGGCAATTCTTTAGCAATTAGGCCATGGGGAAAACAAGTATTTTGTGAGCAAGATTACAAGCAATTGCTGATTCATTTCTTCGTTAATAATTTTATTAAAAATGGCTGTTAATTTATTAGAAATGTTTTTCTTCTTGCAACAAATGTTAAACTCCTACTAAGTGCAGCTAAAAGGACGCAGTAATGAAAAAAGACACAGTGTGGAGGTCCACTGGTGCCCTCTGAAGAAGCCAGGTGCCTGTGGACTTGGGTGACTTGGATCTGAGTGTGGCCAGGGAGAAGGCCTGTGTGTCACAGGAGAGCAAGTTGTCTCCGTCTCCAGTGCATCATTTGTCATGCAGTCAGGGTTTGAGAAAACCTCCCACCAAAGGCTTTGTCAAACCAGTCAGCAAATTCAGACTCCCTGAAGGATCTTCTTCGTTGATGAGTACCTGTGTGGAAAGCTGCCTGGGTGCCTCCTGCAGTCCTGGTTGAGGAATGAGGCTTGCTGAAGTTCATGTGTCTGATAAGCCACAGAAATGAGGGTAGCACTCCTGTCTCTTCCTCCTCATCCAGGCTCTTGTGTTACAATGCATTGCTCCTCCTGACTCTCCCTGTCTGCATTCAGCCCAGCATCTCCATCATATTATGCCTCTTGGAAGGAACATAAGCTGCCCTGAGAGAATCTGGCATTTAAGATACATTAAAAATCAGGGAGTAGAAATATTCATAATGTTAAGTCAATCATTGAAAAGAATTCTTGGTGGCCAAAAGTCTGAGGAGAAACTGTTTTGAGAGTGTACCATCTTATTAGCCCCTCCCACTTGATAGAAGAATCCAGCTCCTGGGACTTTGGAATTTATTTTTTATAATATATATTATAATTTTAGCAATGAAAACGGGTCTTTTCAATCACCTCTCCATATCAAACGGTTCTGCATCTATAGTTACAACCAACCGCAGATCAAAATTCATCAAAAGAAATACGTAACTGAATATGTGCTGGCTTGTTCTTGTCATTATTCCCTAAATAATAAAGTGTAATAACTAGTTATATGGCATTACATTGTACTAAATATAATAAGTATTATCTAGGGATGATTTAAAGTATATGGGAGTACGATGTAGGTTGTATAAATCCTATGCTATTTTGTATAAAGGACTTGAACACAGATTTGGGTATCCTGGGGTGGGGGACCCAGAAAAAGTGACCCATGGATACCAAGGAACAATTGTATGTGTTCAGATTTTTCTTCATTTCCTATATGGAGAAACAATTTTATCATAATTTGATTTATTATGGGGTAATTAAGCATATTAAAAATGCCACTTTAAAAAGCTGTGCTTGGATGTTGTAGAAGACTCATCCAAATTGAACTTTTGTCTTCCTTCTGTTTTACAGGTTTTGGGTCTAGTAACACTGGTTCTGTTTTTGGTCAAGCAGCCAGTACTGGTGGAACTGTCTTTGGCCAGGTAAATAAGTGCATTTGTCTTTATTTGTGTCAGGTTTCCCCTGTGTAATCTAATCCTTGTGTGCAGTTCATGCTGCACGCCTAGGCCTAGCAAACAGCTGTGTGGTTCTTAAGCTTTACTGTCCAACTGTCTTGAGCATGTGGAAGTCTCCACTTCACATTAGAGAGTCAACAGAATTTGGATCCTCCTCTGGCTGACTTCTGGGAAAGTATTTAACTGGCCTCCATCAGTCTTCTGCCTGTTCTGTTAGGCTGGGGTTGGCAACCTACAATCCACAGACAAAATCACCCGTAGCCTTGATTTATATAAGTTCTTAAGCTAAGAATGGCTTTTACATTTTTAAATGTTTTTTTTAAAAGAAAAGAAAAAAATAAGAATATGCAATAGCAACTACATATGGCCCCTGCACTGAGCTGTCTGAAGTCCAGGGCTGAGCCACGCATAGTTTTAAGTGCTTTCTTCAGATTAACTCATGGAAGCATCTTAGCACCTCTGTAGGCAGGGGCTGATACTGTCTCCATTTGAAAGGTGAGGACACTGAGGATCCAGAGAGGTTTGACTCAACTGTTAGCACCGGCTACTTTTAGAACACAGTAACCTCAGAAGAGTCCTTCAGAAGTAAGGGCCTCTGATTGTCAGTGACAACTGTGACTTTCCACAGGAGAACTTGGTGGGATTCCAGTAGATGATGTGTGGGCACGATGTGTGTTCCTTCACATATTAAGTAGAAGGTTTTCCACATGCTGGCAGAAGCAGCTTAGACCCACTCTGAAACAGAGCTCTGGACTTTATTCAGTCCCTCACATTATTCTTTCAAATAAGTTTTGGGGTATTGATTCCCACAGTTACACTAGCCATTCACCAGAAATGGGGATCTGTGAACAAAAGCCAGAATAAACGTCAGAAATGCCAGGCATGATAGTTCACACCTGTAATCCCAGCAGCTCGGGAGGCTGAGGCAGAATTGAGTTCAGAGCCAGCTTTAGCAATCTAGAGAGCCCTGAGCAACTTAGCGAGACTCTGTCTCTAGATAATAAAATATTCAAAAGGGTGGAGGATGTGGCTCAGTGGGAAAGCACCCCTGGGCAAAAAAAAACAACAAAACAGAAATACACTTGCAGGGACTATAAAACAACTATGTTTAAAAGAAATAATAGACAACTTAAAAATACTAGTATGGAATAGGAAATCACAAGACCTTTGAAAAAGAACCAGGTAGAGTTTCTAGGAAAAATTAATAATTAAAATTCAAGACACAGTGGATGTATTTAAAAGCAGACAAGCCAGGCACAGTGGTGCGCACCTGTAATCCCAGCTGCTCAGGAGGCTGAGGCAGGAGGATCACAAGTTCAAAGCCAAACTGGTAAATTTAGTGAGACCCTGTCTCAAAATGAAGGGGCTGGAGTTGTGGCTCAGCGATAGAGCGCTCGCCTTGCACACGAGAGACCCTGGGTTCGATCCTCAGCACCACATAAAAATAAATAAGTGAAATAAAGTTATTTTTTTAAAAAATGAAAAAAAAAAGGTTGGGGTGTAGCCCAGTAAGAGCAGAAAAGAGCAGTAGTGTACTAGAACAGTGATCAGATGCTAAGTGTTTTAGGCTTTGAGAACTGCGTAAAGTTTCTGCCACAGCTGCTCCACTGTGAAGCAGCCGTAGATGATGTGCAGTGAATGAGATGGTTATGTGCCAGTAAGGCTTTATTTACAAAAAGAGGTGGTAGACAGGATTTGACCCACAAGCTGTAATTTGCTAACATTTGGACTAGAAGGTTAGTTAAATTATTTGGAATGTATCATGGAGAGCAAAAAAGATGAAAAATGCAAAAATAGAACAGATCCTCTAAGAGAAAATTTAACATACATGTATTCACAATCACAGAAGAAGAGAGAATATGTACATGGCAATATCAGAAGAGAAAAGAAATTTCCCAACAAGTAGATAAGAGTAATTTACAAACCAAAAGCCCAACAAAAGCCCAGCCCAGGGACGCACAACTGTAATCCCAGCAGCTTGGGAAGCTGAGGTAGGCGGATCACAAGTTCAAGACCAACCTCAGCAACTTAGTGAGGCCCTAAGCAACTCAGTGAGACCCTGTCTCTAAATAAAATACAAAAAAGGCTGGGGATGTTAAGTACCCGAGTTCAACCCCTGGTTTATTTAAAAAAAAAAAAAAAAAAACCTGCAGCAAAAGCTCAACAGGTCACACAGCTCTTGAAAGGAAATCAGTCACGATTTCCTTTCACAGCGCAAGAGCAGAACAACAAGATTAGAGGAGGAGGCAGCCTAGACAACTTATCTTCCAGGGAGCTAAGGTGGGACTGCCAGCTGACTTTCCTGCAGGCATGAAAGAAGCCAGGAGGTGGAGAATGTCTACCTCGGATTTCTAAACATGCAAAAATTATCTTTTTGAATGAAGTGAAATCAAGACAGTTTTCCAGATAAACAAATATTGGGAGATTTCATGTCTTGCACACCTGAAGGAAATCCTAAGGGATATTTCTCAAACAGGAAAATTTAGCATTACCAAAATAGTGGCCTTCTTAATTTTAGGGAAAAAGAAGTCGTAAAATAGGGAAATTGTAGCCACCAGAGCAATCGTATTTAGAGTATATTCTACAAAGCAGGGGCTGGGGTTGTGGCTCAGTGGTAGAGTGCTCACCTAGCATGTGTGAGGCACTGGGATCGAGCCTAAGCACCACATAAAGATAAAGGTATTGTCCATCTATAACTAAAAAAATAAAGAATATATTCTACAAAGCAAAAAGGGTAAAGTTTTAGAAACTCTCATGTTGCTAGTAAGAGTATAAATTCATGTAACCTTGGGAAATCATCTGACTGTATCACAACTAACATTCAAAATCTTTATTAACCCAGCAGATCTGCTCTGGGTATATAACCAAGAGAAGTAAGTGCCTTTGTTCACCAAAAGATAGGGATTAGAAATGTTCATGATATAGTGAACTCATAATAGCTAAAAACAGGAAACAACCCAAATCTCATAAATTTGAAGAATGGCCAAATAAGTTGTGCTGTTTTTATCCAGCAGAATACTACAAAACAGTGAGATGAAATATGCTGCTCCTCCCCAAAACAACAGGAGTCACCCCACCACCCCCGCTGGTATTAGGTGCCCCTAGAGGAGCCTGCCCCAGAGTACTCAGTGTAGGACCACGTTGGCCAAGAGATGTGCCTAAAGTGAGAGAGAGCCTTGAGAAGCACCAGAAATGTTTGATATTTGAACATTGAACCTTATGCACAGTTGAAATCGTGTCAAAATTAAATGAGCTCTCTACACATAAAGTTTATGAACTTAATAAAAGTCATAGGGAAAAAAATGGGCAGAAAAGGGCTGGGAATGCAACTCCGTGCCAGAGGGCTCATTCCCAGCCTGCAGAGAGCCCAGGGCTCCATCTCTAGTACTGCACAAAAAAAGAAGAGAAGAAAACAGGCAGAAGACAATTCATGAAAGAAGTTGCACAACATTGGGCCTGTGCTTGATCACTCTGAATGGTATACTTAAATGTAGCCAATATGGTACATTTTACAACGATAAGAATATAGGGAAATAAGAAAACTTTTTTTTTTAATTAGGGTAGACCGAAGGATCAATAAACAAAAAGATGTTCAACTTCATTAGTGATATAAATAAAACCACAAAGAGATGCACACTCATAAGATGCAAAAATATAAAGTCCAGTACTGACGGAGTCACACCGGATGGGAGCACAAGTTGGTCCACATCTTGGAGAAGAGTTTGGTACCATTTAGTAAAGACCAACAATGCCACCCCTAGATTTGTTCTTTAGAAAAACAAATATGTACCAGGATACAAGAGTGTTCATAGCAACACTGTTACAGTAACCCCAGCAACCCAGACAGGACTATTTATCAGCATTCAAATGGGTTGATGAATTTACATTATTCTCTGTATCTAGCTGTGAAGATGGGTAATACTGCTAACTTGGGTAACTGGCTCACAGAGAATGGAGCCAAAGAGATGCAAATGCATTACTGGGTCAAACTCCATATGTTGCTCCCCTTCCCCCATTCTTCCTCCATGGAAATTATGTTTGCAGTTGAATGGGCCAAAAATTGAATTTTATTCTGTGAGGGTAGGTGTCTTTGATACTCATCACCATATCCCCAATGTGTAGGGTTGTGACTGAAACCTGATAGACAATGTGAAATGAATTAATTCTCACATGGCAAGGAGTATCCTCAGAAAACTTGACTAGGATATGAAAGGATATAGGAAACCTTCACTCCCATTGTACCACCAAGAAAAATTCAGATAGTGTGAAATTTTGGTTTGGGGTGATGAAATAGTTTTGGAAATAGTGGCAATGGTTACACAACATGGTAAATGTTACCGACACTGCTCAGTTGTATACTAAAAAAGGTTAAAATTTCCTAGCGTGGTGGCATGTGCCAGTAATCCCAGCTACCTGGGAGGCCGAAGCAGGAGAATCGTAAGTTCTAGGCCAGCCTGGGAAACTTATTAGCAAGGCCCTGTCTAAGAATTAAAAAGGCAGGTAGTGCATGGTGGCACATACCTCTAAACCCAGCAACTCTGGAGGCTAAGGCAGGAGGATTGCAGGTTTGAGGCTAGCCTCAGCAACTTAGCAAGGCCCTGAGCAACTTAGCAAGACCCTGTCTCAAAATAAAAATCAAAAGAAGCTGAGGTTGTAACTCAGGGGTAAATCAGCCCTGAGTTTAATCCCTAGTATAAGAAAAAAAAGACTATATATATTTTTTGCCATAATTTTTAAATTTTTCATAATGATATACCAAAAACCATTTGAGTTTTAGTGTGTTTGTTTTTTGGTGCTGGGGATTGAACCTAGGGCCTTGTGCATGCAAGGCAAGCACTCTGCCGGCTGAACTATATCCCAGCCCCATTTGAGTATTATATGCTATAAATCAGTGTATTGTATGATATGTGAATTATATCTCAATGAAGCTGGTGTAAATAAGTCAGATTGGGATCTGAAAGACTTGCAAATGTAGCAGTGATTTACCTGGCATCCATATCCTCCCTGCTTTGGCCAAGAGAAAAGAAATGAAGACCGCCCTGAAAACGGCTTGCACAATGCTTGCATTCCGCTGCCTGGATCTTGTTGAACCTAAAAGTGATAATGGCAGCCCAGGTTCCTTCCAGCTCCAGGCACTTACAGGACAGATAACCCAAACCCTAAGCAGAGACAGTCCCAAGTCAGCCAGCATGAGGTCTGCATCGTCAGACAGCAGAGAATTCTCACTGTCAAGGAAAAACATTAGTGTTCCTTAGTTGCCACTGTTCTATGGATAAAGTCTACTATGCAAAAAAATAAAAAATAGTGGTCTGGGGCTGTAGCTCAGTGGCAGAGCGCTTGCCTCGCAAGCATGAGGCCATAGGTTTGATCCTCAGCACCACATAATACAAATAAATAAATAAATAAAAAGGTACAACTAAACTACAACTAAAAATTTTTTTAAAAATAGTGTGTATAAATGAAATAACAGAAAGTTAAGGGGAGAGGCGTGCAATATGATTTTTAAAATGAGCAAAACCCAACATATATGTGATCCAGATATTGGAACTAGAGACGGAGACTTTAAAATAACTATTGTACTCTAGGAGTTACAGAAAAATGTTGAAAGAGTGATTGAGTACAAAATCTCAGCAAAGATGTGGAATTTTAAAAAATAGTCTTGATCTGTATTTGAAGTTCAAATCTAATACTTGAAGTCAAAAAAGAAATTATTAGAAAAGCTTAACAGCAGAGTGAATACTACAGGAGAACAATGAACTTTTTGTACATTTTGAGATTTTTCTGTAACTTTAAGTTTTGAAAACTATTGTTCATTTCAATTAAAAACAACAGAATCCTCTCTAACCCTGCTGAGGGTGCAGTAACCGTCAGTTTACATTCAGCCGAGGACATTCGTTATCCACTTCTCCACTCTGGATAGCCAATGTCTAATTTCAAATCACATTTGAAATTAGGCTGAGCCATCTGAATTCTTGGCTTCTGCAGGTCAGTGTGTGCAGCTACGGGAGGCCCCTGTGTGTTAGCTGGAGGTGGAAGGTAGCTATGCAGTCTCATCTCAACAGGTGCATGCATTTGTGGTCATGGCTTCCTTCCTCAAAGGCAGCTTACTTGCTATCAGAACTTCACTTTTGTGATTGGGTTGCTACGTTTTGTTTGGTTTTGGGTTTTGGTACCAGGGATTGAACCCAGGGGCACTTAATCACTGAACTACATCCCCAGCCTTTTTTAAATTTTTTTCATTTTGAAACAGTGTGTCCCTGAGTTGCTTAGGGCCTTGTTAAGTTGCTGAGGCTGGCCTCATTCCTGCCTCAGCCTCCTAAATTGATGAGATTACAAGTGTGTGCCACCAAACCTAGGTGTATTCCTGGTTTTTAAAAGCCCTTTGGACTAGTGCTGTAGATCGGTGGTAGAGCACTTGCATGGGCTTTCACAAAGTTCCATCTCCAGCACCACAAAAGAAAGAAGAAAAGCTGTAACTCATCATTACATAATTGTGGTCGAATAAAGTTCATTGCCCAAAGGCAAAAAAAATTGTTATGTTCAGGGTACAAAAGACAGGTATGATTGTGCCACATGAGGCAAAGGGTGAGAACAGCTGATGGTGACATAGAGATAGACAGGGGCCAGATCAGAGAGAGTCTTCTAGAAGCGGTAACAGGAGTGGACAGGTCTGATGCCTCATTGCATCCTATCCAGCTGCTTCTGGACTTACAGTGGTGGGGATTATTGCACAGTCCCAGCGAAGGGGGAAGGACAGGTGGCCAAGATGGAGGGGCACTGGTGTGCCATGTTTTAGAGAGGGCCTGCTAGAGGTTCCACTTGTGGAGATCAAATGACTGCTTGCAAAGTGCTTAGAAGAGTGCCTAGTACAGAGCTGGCACTTGACCACTGGCCTCTGTTGTTAGAAGGCTGAGCAGCAACTGTTTGTGAGCTTTCAGTTGTCTCAGGTGCTGTTCTGAGGTGTATTCATTTCTTAGCTCATTCACTCGTTTTGAGGCGTGTGGTTTAGTACCCCACTTTACAGAAAAGGACTGGGGCACCACTCTGCTCCCTTGAAGGAGCTCCTGGAAGGTTCCTCTGCCCAGAGACCCCTTCTAAAGCCCAACTTTATCTACATGATAACCAAGGAGACTTCAAACTTCACTAATGTGAGTGGTCCCTCCAATCTAGCACTGATCATCATTCAGGAGTCAGTTTCCAAACAGAAATCAAGTGTCTGGTGCCTGATATAGCTCTGAGTCAGCATGTGTCCCTGAGTTAGCAGCTTCCTCTGAGCATAAGATTTGCAAACTTGGACAAGATTCAGCAATGGTCATCATTTCAACAATGGAGCTAATTTAAGCTTTCTGCAGCACAGGGAAAGTCATTATGAAATGAAATTGCGCAAATTGAGAGACGACTGTAAATCACTCATCCTTTGCTACTGATGAGTTCAGCCACACGCTTCAGGAATCAGAAGTGGTGCGGGTGATGGCTTCTAAATGCTTTCAAATTTTTTATTTGGTGGATCTCGTGTGGGATTGGTTTTCCCGCCCTGGAATTGTGTTGGGCACTGCGGGCAGCAGGGCAGGTGAACAGTGAAAGTTCCCACCTCTGTTGCATTCACTCAAGAACTGTAGATGGAGCAGCAGTCCTTGCCCAAACTCCAGCCTCTCCTATGGTTGCTGGTCTATCCCCTTCTAGAACCAGAAGAGTGCACTTGCTTTGCCACGTGTGCCAGCTGCCACCGCCCACAGACCTGGCCTGCCATCACCATGACCTCTCATCCCAGCTTGCTTCCTGCCCCTTTTGTTCTTAGCAGTCCTCCAGCTCCAGTGGTGGTGTGTTTGGGTCTGGAAACACTGGAAGAGGGGGAGGTTTCTTCAGTGGCCTCGGAGGGAAACCCAGCCAGGATGCTGCCAACAAAAACCCATTTGGCTCAGCCAGCGGGGGATTTGGATCCACAACTACACCAAGTAAGTTGAGAAGAGTTCTCCCAGGCCCCTTGGTCCCTGATATCATTGTCATCCTCATAGTGTTCTCAAAGCTTTGGGGACAGCTCTGAACGAGAGGGAAGGGGTTAGAAGGTCCATTTAAAGTATCTACCCCAAAGCAGTGTGATGAGGTTTTGTTCTGTGGTTTTTAATGAGATGTCCTATATAATCCTGAAAGGACATCAGAGCTGCAGGGAGAGGATCAGTGTCCTGAACCACTCGGATCTCCTCTCCGAAGGCCCAGATTGCACTGTTTCATGGCATTGGGGTGACTTGAAGTGAATGCAGGCAGACAGGCAGAAAGGAGCAGCGCGCCGCACTGGGTGGCTTGCACAAGAACACGTGGGTTTGCGTTTGGGCAGCAGTCTCTTCAGATTTGCCTTGGATTTCAGCTGCTGTAGATCTGAAACCTTCAGTATTTCTCATCTCTTGTGTTTTTGCTTTCTTTTCATCTGAAGCTGTATCTGGCAGCATTTTCTTCTTCAGCTAATTTTTTAAATTCTTTGTTGATCTGTCTATTCGTGGTTGGAAATGAAAAAGTGACTTAGATGCAGTCTTCAGGTTGTGTGTTACCGGGCAGCGGGATCTGCTGCCTTGTGAGCCACTGTGCTCTGGTCATAGCTGATTTTTCCTTCATATTAAGGCCTCTGGAGTTAAGAGCAAAACTTCCTATCCCAACTCGCTCTTCTGGGTTCGTAGGTCAGGAACGGGTTATTTTGATGTCACTGTCCACTTCAGTAATACATAAGGAAAGATTGCTTGTTGAGAGGCATCGACCTCTTAGCTCCTGAAGTTATATAATCAGAAGTTTTTTCTGTTCTCAGCTTTCAGTCTGCCAGCAGAGATTTAGAATTCTAAAGTGAAGGGATCTTGGAAATCAATTCTAGTAGTTTTCAAAAACTGCTTTTGCATGTGAACTCTTATGAATCCTAAGTAAAACTGAACAAGGTTCACACTGAATCAGAGGTCAAAAAGTCCAGAATACATGTAGGTAGTTTGCCCAGCCATGATCCCTCAACCCCCTGAATCTAGGCATCTGTATAGCCCACACTTTGAAAATATTATTCTTTAAGGTCAAAGCCAGAAAGTGGCAGATCTAGAACTCAACTAGATCATATTTACCACATCAAACACAGCATCTGGCACAGAATTAATAACAAGCTAGTTAGAAATTTGGATTTATGCTGGATGTGGTAGCACACACCTGTAATCACAGCAGCGTGGGAGGCTAAGGCACGAGGATTGTGAGTTCGAAGCCAGCCTTAGCAACTTAACAAGGACGTAGGCAACTTGGTGAGATTCTGTCTGAAAATAAAAAGGGGTGGGGATGTAGCTCAACAGTTAGGGGCCCTTGGGTTCAATCCCTGGTCCAAAAGAAAAGAAATGTGGATTTATCCCAGATGTAGGTTCTCATGTGTGAGGCTGTGTTACTGGCCAGTGTTGTTAACCACTTCAGTGTGTCAGATCCCTGTAAAAATTCCCTTCCTCCTGGCCAGTTCATCTCTGTGCCATGGCCCGTAACTGTCAGAGTGGCCTTCTCTCAGGTCAGCTGGAGCTGGCACGTACTGGCTTATGAGAGCCAGATGTACACATCTTCCCCCAAGTCCACATTCAGTGATGTCATATTGGGTAGCCTGAAATCAGCCCTGGTAGTGCACTTGTACCTTGAAGTTGGAAACACTACCAGCCAGGACTCCTCCTATCCCCAGACTGTTGCTAATCATTTGCTGACCCATCATTGTTTCTAATGCTTTGGTTCTGGTTTAAAGTCAATACTTACCTGTTCTTAGTAATACCTCTACTGTTCTTTATCTCATAAATGTTAACTGTTAATTGCAAACCAAGTTTACATTTATTCTTAAGGGAAGTTTAAAGGAATTTAAAGAGGCAGAGGAAAGACTTTTCACATTTTTATTTTTTTTAAATTAAGTTTGTAATTTGATAGTGAAAGGGACAGGAAACTCTTTAACCCTAGGACCTAGTGCAGTGTAAAAGAAAGGAGCAAAGGAAGAGGAGGAGCTGGGGGAAGTCAAGAGAAGGGCATTGTCCTCAGCATAGTACAGAAAGCTTTCTGCGGAATCGCCAGTGGCGGCCTCTTTCTCCTTGGGTGACTCTGCAGCGTTTGATAGCTCCCAGTGCTGCTCCGCTCCTGGGCAGAATGAGTCGCTCTCCTGGTCCCTTCCTCCTCTCTCATCTCATGGTGCTTTTCTGCTGCTTTTCCTCCTTTCCAGTACTGTGGGGCACATTCCCCAGAGTCACCTGGGTCATGCAGTGAGTAGTCTTCACACCCTCCACCCTGCTTCCAATCTCCTCTGCTGTGCCAAGAAATCCATTCAGATCAGGGTTTTTTTGTTATTGTTGGTTTTGTTTTTAATTTTTTTTTTAGCTGTAGATGGACACAATACCTTTATTTTGTTTTCTGGTTTTTTTTTTTTTTTTTTTTTTTTTTTTTTTTTTTTTTTTTGGTGCTGGGGATCGAACCCAGGGCCTATGTACATGCAAGGTAAGCACTCTACCAACTGAGCTATATCCCCAGCCCTTATTTATTTTTTTAAATGGTTTTTAGTTGTCAATGGATTGTTTATTTATATGTAGTGCGGAGAATCGAATCCAGTGCCTCACACATGCTAGGCAAATGCTCTACCGCTGAGCCACAACCTCAGACCCAGATCAGGGTTTTTGTTTTGTTTTGTTTTTGTAATATTTGTTTTTTAGTTGTAGTTGACACACTATCTTTATTTTATTTATTTATTTATATGTGGTGCTGAGGATGAAACCCAAAGCCTTGCACACCCTAGGCAAGCACTCTACCACTGAGCCACAACCCCAGCCCCAGATCAGGTATTTTTAAACTGATTTTATTTTGCCACTGTCCCTACCCAGAACCCATTTGCAATTTCCTGCCAAGTTTCTAAACCAGCTATGGACTGGAGTCCAGGCCATCCACAAGCAGGCCCAGCACACCTAAGTTCTACTCAAGTTCCACCCATTCCCTCTACTTGGGCCAGCTGTCGGTGCCACCTCCCTGTGTGGGCTGGTTCATGCTGCTGCCTGCTTCCTGCAGGGGAGCAAGATAGCAGTTGCTTGGCGTGCCCTTGCCTGAGACTCAGAGGGCCCAGGGGATCTCCAACAGCATTCTCATTTGTGGGCTGCAGAGGTCACATGGCTAAGCAACCATCTCCTGGCCAGCAAGAAACAGACACCTCTGGGTATGCCTGTCGGGCAGCCTTGTACCTGCTCTCTGGGGCCCAGAATATGCTTTTGCAGTGGCACACTGAGCATAGACCAGGTCAAGAACAGTTCCCTTGATGGTAATTGATTTAGGAGCTGCCCGGTCCTGAAGCCGCCCTCCTTAGCCCTGAGCAGTGGCTATGGCCAAAATAAACTGAGAAACACTGCTGCTTGGAGTTGATACCTTCTGTCTCTAGGAGCTTGAACTTCATAAGTTTTTTTTTCCTCTGTGTTGTCCCCAGAGACTCTACTAAAGACAGGTGGTTAGCCCCTGTAGTCATTTAAAATTCAGCACCCCTGTGCCTTGTTACCCAGAAGAACCCGTTGTCTCCTGAGTCTTATCCTGAGGATACTGTGAAAAGTCATCCATAGTACATTGTTTTTCTTCAGGGACCTGACAGGTATATTTGTGTCAGGGGCTGAGAAAGCCATCTGACCGTCATCTTTCAGGCCCACAGGCTTCCTCCCGGCTTTTCAGGAGAAGGCCTGAAGAGAGGCCTGGACCAGGGTGTTAATGAGATTTCCCTTCTGAGTGTGCACTGGATTCTTGTTCAATGACTCCAGATCTGAAGAAAGACCTAGAATGCAGTCCCTGTGACACTGTATACAACAAATTTAATTTACATCAAGTATAGTTAATTTTGATTGGGCCAGACTCTAATGTTGGATTCTGCCAATGATTTTGCCACATAAAAGACCAAAGGGTCCACATCTTGCAGTAGGGCGGAAGCCAGAGCAAAAGGTCATTAGACGGCTCTTCAGAGACAGACTTTGTTTTCAGAAGAATCTTCTCTAGTGAAATGCTTGTTCCACCAACTAAGCCACTTCTTGTTTACCATATTTTAAAAGCTAGAGGTGGGGCTGGGGATGTGGCTCAAGCGGTAGTGGGCTCACCTGGCATGCGTGCGGCCCGGGTTCGATCCTCAGCACCACATACCAACAAAAGATGTTGTGTCCGCCGAGAACTAAAAAATAAATATTAAAAATTCTCTCTCACTCTCTCTTTTAAAAAAAAGAAAAAGCTAGAGGTGATTATTTTGGTGGTGTCAAGAGAGAACCGAGGAGCACCCTGTGGCTTGGGATCCCAGGGAAGCAGTCCCAGCCCCGCCTCTTGTTCCAGAGTGGCCCGTGGGTGGTAGGGCGTGTCCTCCTGACTGCCACCAGCTATACCACAACCACGTGTCAGTAGAGCAATTCTTGGGTCTTTACAAATTTTGGAAAGGGCTTGTTTTGCTGTTTGTATATATTAAAATTAAGATATGGAGGGAGGAGTTGAAGGAACAGGGAAGGGGGAGCCGTCTGCTCGGAGAGCCACAGAATGCCACCCTGGGGCTTCCACACTCGTGGCGTCCTCCCAGCAGCTGCCCTAGTCAAAAGTGCTGTCCCTATGTTCTGTATCAGGGAACTGGGATTTAGGGAGGTTAGGTCCTCCCCCGAGGTCACAACAGCTATTAGGTACTCTAACCCAGGCCTGGCTCAGACCTCAGGATAATTCCACTATAATATGCTACAAATACCTCAAAGATATAGATTTCTTATTTTTTTAACTCATTGTGCTAAAACTACATATTTTGGGGTGCTGTGTGATACTTTTAACATACGTATTCTTGTGTAGTGTTCACACCAGAGTCAATCTGTCTTCTCAAACATTGTCATTTCTTAATGGTGAAAATATTCTGAGACTTTTCTTGGACCTTTTTTTTTTTTTTTTTTTTTTTTTTTTTTAGTTGTAGTTGGACACAATACCTTTATTTTACTTGTTTATTTTTATGTGGCTCTGAGAATCAAACTCAGGGCCTTGCACATGTCAGGCAAGTGCTCTACTGCTGAGCCACAACCCTAGCCCCTCTTGGACCTTTTTTTTAACTGTACGTTGTCGTCATCTGTGGTCACTCTGCTGTGCAGTACAACACGAGCACTTCCTTCTCCTTGTTACGGCTTAGTACCTATTACTCTCTTGCTCCTCCCAGCCTCTGGACACCACCATTCTGCTCTTAACCTCTGTGAGATCAACTTGTTTAGGTTCCACAAATGAGCAAGGTCATGCTGCATCTGTGCCCGGCTTAATTTGCTTAATATGACAATCTCCTGTTCCATCCATGTAGTCACACGTGACTTCGTTTTATGGGTGACTCGTATTCCATTGTGGATATGTTCCACATTTTTTCTACCCATTCCTCAGCCCATGGAAACGTGGGTTGTCTGCATCTCCTGACCACTGTGAATAGTTTTGCAGTTAAACCTGAGCATGCAGATGTCTCTCTGGCAAACTGATTTTATTTAACAAAAGATTCCTAGAGAAAAAGATAAAGAAGTCCAGAGACTTCTAAGTAGTCTCAACTTCTAAGAAATCTAAATCTCCCAGCATTATCCCAATAAAATCATTTCATTTCTCATTTCATATAGTTGCCCCAGATTTCTCCAAGATGAGGTCCCACCCCTAGACTTGCCCATGAACTTACTGTTTGGAATTTTACATCACCAGCACTAATAAACAGAGAGCTGAGTCCCGGGTTCTTGAAGTGCTGAGTAAAGGCAGCGCACTGAGGAGCCCGCCTCCTCCCCAGGCTCAGCTGGGCTGCCCTCAAGGGAGGGCAGTGCAGCCTCCGGCTCCCTCACCAACAGCCGCTAAGCCTGCTCAGAGGCTGCTTTGTCCACTACACCAGGGATGAATGAGCGGCGCCTGTCCTACTCAGCATCAGGTCCTCCTTGTCAGCAGTGGAGACAGGGCCTTACTGGGCCAACGCTACGTTATTGGTGCCTAGAAAACAGGTAGCCATGTCCCGGAAGTGAGGCCACTCACCTCCCTGATGGTAGATCAGGAGCAAATATCAGCTGTGCAGTCTTCCATTGAGGCAGGACTGGCCATGGGTTGAGGAGGGCCAGCCCTTCTAGCAGCTGGACTTAGAAGGTGACAAGCGTGTCCCTCCCTGCTGTCCTTCCACCTGATGACTGGGGAGTGGCTGGGGTTGCGCAGGTGTTTGGTAGCTCTTGATGATATGCCGCACCCTCTGTTACCCATGCACATCCCCCTGTGTACGTTTTGCCCCCATTTAAGTATGGGTCTCAAGGCTTCCACCCAATTTCAGGGAAAATTCTCCCTGCCTTGTCATGGGTGTAAACCATCTCTAATAAAATATCCATCCAGACCTGGTGAGGAAACAGTTTTTCCTGGGTCCTCCCCCAGATAGTTCAAGAGTCCTGATAGATGGTGTGCTGTGTTTTCTTAGCACTGCTTCCATGCACGTGACTTTGGGCTGTTTGTGTGTGTCCAGTTTTTTTGTTTCTTTCCCAACATGGGTTTTCACAGCTTCCTTTCTCCCTCAGCTCTGGGTGCGGATTCAGGGTGTGGTAGAGGAGGGAGTGACCCATTAGATAAGCATCTGAGATGTCAGGGCTTCTCTGAACCTCTTGGAAAGAGGAAATCAGACTGGACGCCTCGCCAGCTTCTTTCATGTTGTGCAAAACATCTCTCACCCTCTTCAGACCAGAGAGAGGAGCCGCAAGGCTTTCCTGTTCTCCAGCCGATCTGCACAGCTCAGTCAGCACAGGCCCGCCCACAGCTGCTGCGTTTGGTGTGGATTTGTTCTAACTTTGATTTTTCCAAGTTGGACAAAATTTGAAGTTTGCCTTCATACAAAGACACATGTGGAAACAGGCCCTGTTCTCCAGAAGCAAGCAGCCTGCAAAGCCGAGCTGCTGCTGGCCCTCTGTGGCCAGGTAGACCTGAGACCCCTGGGAGCTCCCAGGCCTTCTCCGGTGGGGCCTCTCCTGCCCCTGTGTTTTGTGCCTGTGGTGTCATGCCAGGAAGTCCTGGATCTGGGTAACACAGGGATTGCAACCCCCTTCTCAGGGTGCGTGGACATCAGAGGGCGAGCTGTCGTCCTTCAGCTCAGTCCCCTCCATGCCCTGTCCTGGGCTGGTTTGTCACTCCTTTCCCTGCACTCCTGACAGGCTTCTCCCTTGTGAAGAAGAACAAACGCCCTCACGTGTGTTCTCGTCCCTTTAGATACCTCTAACCTGTTTGGAAACAGTGGGGCCAAGACATTCGGAGGGTTCACCAGCTCGTCCTTTGGAGAACAGAAGCCTGCTGGCACTTTCAGCTCTGGAGGAGGCAGCGTGGCATCCCAAGGCTTTGGGTTTTCCACTCCAAATAAAACAGGTACCTTACACATGCTAGTTACGGGCATCTCTGTGTGCACGTGTATCTGTGCAAAGATGCTGCAAGGAGATACTACGGTGCTTTTTGAGGTGGGGATGGAAGCATGGGAAGAGTTAATTTGTGCTTCAGTTAGTCTTATATTTTTTTGAGCATCTACTACATTCCTAACACTTTCCGAGGTCTTATGAGACCTGTCTAAAAAGGACAGAATGCTAATGCAGCCCTGCAAAGAATGTATATTCTCCTTAGGGGAGAGAAACGTAAATGTTTAACAGTTGCAGAACAACCAAAGCAAGGGAACACATCAGTAAATGATAACTTAAACAAGAAGATCCTGAGTCACAGATTTGTGTGGATGCCTATTGTTTGTGATGGCCAATACAGATGCTCCGTTTAATTTCTCTGTTTACATCATTTTTCCCTCTTTCCTAAATCGCTTTTAATTGAAATGCATGTGTGTGCATGTATGTGCACACACTATCCAAATATTGTAACTGTACAGTTCAGTTGATTTTTTGCAGTTGGAATTTTCACTACTTTTCATTTTAAACTTATAAACTGCAGCCTATCTATAGTCATGTACTTTATTTGTAATTTAAAATTTTAAAGAACAATATGTGTTTAGAAACCAAACCATGTCCTTCCTTTCCGTCCTCTGCCTGTCTGCCCTGTCTCTGTCTCTGAAGTCTGCAGAGGTTCTGACTGCTGCCCCTGTTGGTGGAAGTTGTCTGCTGAGATTTTGTTGAGGGCAGGGCTGCTGGGAGGCTGTGTGATAGGAAGCAGCTCCCTTGGCCGGCTCCCACAGAGAAGAGGGTAGTCTGCGTCCTCAGGTGTGTGGGCTGCTCGGAGGAAGGGTCCTGCCTGAGGACTAGATGCGCAGGTGGCCCTGACCTAGGAGTGGGGCTGCTCCACCAATAGCATGGACTCCCGCCTGTGGATCCTGGAGGAGCGGGGTTTCCAGGCCCATTGACCTGTCCTCAGACTGTGCCTGGGTGGCTTGGTCTTAGGTCACCAGCTCTTAAGATGGATAGAGTGCGGGACTGCAGCTCAGTGTCCATCTCCAGCACAGGTAGGAAGGAAGGAGGATGGACAGACTGGAAATGGACATCACAGCTTCTTGTTATTGCCACCCCCCCATACACACACACACACACACACACACACACACACACACGGAACGATTTGAAAATGAAAGGACCACGAAACTTTAGCCCTCGTTAGAAAGGAGTGTGAACATTTGAGAGATGTGTGTTCATTTGCCACTGAACCTTCCGTTTTCCTTAGGAACGAGGCATTTTCTTCGGCTCTTCCGTGTTCCTGTGTGTGGTTCCTTATCCTGGAATTTATGTCCCAGCTGATTCGAGAATCTCACTCTTTTATCAGTCTTAGAGAAAAATGTGTCCACCCACCTTTCAGAATATTTTTCCTGTTTGACAAAAGCACCTAGCTTGAGGATTCTAGGGGAGAGCTGCCTTTCAAATACAAGTGCCAGATGATGTAGCCACCAAAATCATCAGCATGGGGCAAGAGACCTCTCCCTTTCCTCGGGCTTCTGTGCAGGGCCTGGGTTGTATCTGCAGCAGAGTGGGCAGATAAATAGGGATGAAATAAGAGTCCGCCCTCCCGAACAGGCCGGACAAAGGCCAAAAGCATCGGGATTATCCCTTCCAGCTTTAAGAGGGATTTTAGGGTCGTGGTTTAGAGAGGTCTTTGAAAAAATTCCAAGAGTGCCCATTGTCCCTTTGGCAAAATTGTTTTGGAAAATACCATTGCTGGAGATGACCAAGGAGAAGACAGGGGTGAGACCAGGGAAGGTGGCCTTGCTGCCGGCTCCAGCCTGCGGTCTGTACCCTGCTCCATCGCCAGACTTGTTAGACCATTGACATGGCGGGAGGTGGGGGACTCATGATAGACAGAAGCAAGGTGGCTTTTGAGTCACAGGAGCCTTGTTCCAGTCGCAGCCACCTGCAGTAGACCAGAGGCTTTTCTCTGATCCTCCATCTGCCTATCCACCCACAGGGTGGTGGGGAGGTGGGCACTGCACCACACCTAGTGTAGGCCTCAAAGTCCAGACACGTCATCACCGTTGGTTATTAGTGAGCTTCTGCTTTTCCTGGAGAAGAAAAACACATTAAAATATTCCGTTTAGTATAATCAAACTCCTCCAGCATTAGTAGTGAGCTGCCCATCTCCACCAAGAAGACCAGACTGTTTTCTGGCTGTGGATTTGGCTGTGACCCAGGTTTATTGTTGGGGGTGAGTGGGGGGGGGCCTCCTCCCTCTCCTCCAGCTTACTTTCTGTATCATTGTGACTTCTAATTTTTCACTTAGCTTCACCAAGAAGTCTAAACAATATTGAGTAGGAGGCACTAGATAAAGCCCTCGTGTGTCTAGGAAGCAAGTGTAACTAGATCCCAGATTGCTCTTAAATAATTCAGCCGCAAGGGGTTTTAGCACTTTTTTTTCCAGCCTGTTATATTTGTGATCCGCCAGTCTCCATTATCATGGCTTGGAATTTCACTTGAGATTTTAGAAGACAGAGTGTCACCCAGACTTGAGCCTTAGCAAAGGTATCTTCTCGGTGTGCAGCCACTATTGGTGATGAACAGTCCACAGTCTCATCGCACAGGAACAGTCACCTATCCACCTGACAGCTTTCCACACCCCGGATTTGATTCAGAGAGTAAAAGTGTGTAGTGTGATTATAATAAGGCCAGACACATCCCTGTCACAACGGGGTGGTCCTGGGCTACCATGACTCCCTCAAGTGTGTGGCTCACAGGACAATATGAGCACAAGTGCTGTGTGCACCATGGAGGGAGTCCCGAGAGCACAGTGCTGACGCCACCGCCTCCCTTCAGCTCAGCACCCCTTCCTGAGTAGCTCCTGTACACCTGAGAAGGACCCAAGTAGTGTCTTGGAGTTTGGGGCCCCCTCAGGAGCAGAAGGAGTAGCTTTGGGAAGGACATCCCCTCTTACCTGATGGCCCTCACCACCAGTCAGAGGCCACCTCATGCCTGGCCCGATTCTCTGCTCACCAGTGTGCACAGGCCTCGGCCACCCAGGCCGTAGAGAATAGTGGCACCTGTTGAAGGGGCTATAGCCACCCCACAGCCTCCTCCAAGGCAGGAGGTCATCGTGTGTTTTATTCAGGAGGAGTTCCAGGCTGCGGAAAGAGATCATTTTTTTAAAAAAATTCTTGTGTACCAAGATGGAGGTGGATTGCTGATAAGAGATGTGTGGCCATCAAGCTGTAAATAAATAAAAAGCACCTGGCCAGGTGCCAACATGCACATTGCTGTCACTGCTGTGACCCAGTTCACAGGTTCTCCCAGAGAGGGGCTTTGAGTGTCTGTGTTTGTAATTTGGGTTTCTATGAAGCTTGAAGCCAGGCCTGTGAGGTGACAAGTAATAGAACTCTTCATCTTCTCACAGCTGGGAGGGCCGGAGCTTTTGGGGACAGCATTTCATTGAGAAGAGTCCCTAACAGCACAGGGACTGGGAGGGGCCTGAGCTGCTTTGGGTGGGCCCTTGGAACAGTCTGCTCTCGTGAGACTTCATGTGACAAGCCAGCCTGCCTTTGGAAGGGACGTGGGAATCTCAAACTCAGACTCTGTGGGACATCCCATGTAGGTCCCAGGCCTCCACTACCAATGGAGGGAGGCAGTTTGATGGGGTGGGTTCTTTCTGTTTTAACTGCTGTTAGGGATGTCACCCACTGGAATGGTCTTTGCATTGGAGTACCTAACATTCTGTTTTCCCTTTTTTCTTCCTCTTTTGATTTGGTTTCTCACTGCTCACTTCCTTTCTCCTCCTTTCTTTCCCCCGTTTGTTTGTTTGCCTCTGTTTTGCTCAGGTGGCTTCGGTGCTGCTCCAGTGTTTGGCAGCCCTCCTACTTTTGGGGGATCCCCTGGGTTTGGAGGGGTGCCAGCATTCGGTTCAGCCCCAGCCTTTACAAGCCCTCTGGGCTCGACGGGAGGCAAAGTGTTCGGAGAGGGTACAGCGGCTGCCAGCGCAGGAGGATTTGGGTAAGTGCCCTGGGGTGGGACCTAGGGAAACCCCGAGCTGGTGCCAGGCCAGAGCACCAGGCCTGGGCCTCCTGCTCCGAAAAGAATATTCTTGTGTTTTCCAAACTTTTGGACAGTGAGCAAAGGCCTCTTCACGGTGGACAGGGCTTGGGCTTACAGCAAGTGGCTGGGGGTCAGCTGCCATACAGGCCACTGCTGTTCAGAGAACCTCTGCTCCGGCAGTATTAGAGGAAGAAACACAGCCCCGCCCTGGCTGTGTCACTGCCAAGAGTGTCCCTCGGGTGCCACCTGTGTGAGGAAGTTTTGAAGGAGCAGTTTTCGCCCCATCTTCCTCTTGAGGTTGTCCTAGAGGGCACACCTCCTGCTCCTCCACACCCCAGCCTGGGTTTTCAGCCCCAGGGGCCACAGGGCATCAACTGGGCTCCGTTCGTGTGGGAGAGCTGCTGGCCGCTCAGCCCATAGCTGCTCTCCCGCTCTGCGCGTATCCTCACTGGAAAGTGCCATGGTTGGGATTTGCTTCTTGGGTCCCAGAATTTCAGTCTAGTTGCCAATGCTACAAGGGAAAATTAGAA
Source organism: Urocitellus parryii (assembly GCF_045843805.1). Lineage (NCBI taxonomy): Eukaryota > Metazoa > Chordata > Mammalia > Rodentia > Sciuridae > Urocitellus > Urocitellus parryii. The sequence goes on from NC_135534.1 coordinate 206,639,932, forward strand.
CGCATGTGGGGACGGCCACGGAGCCTCTGTGTGAAGGAGGAAGTGTTGCCTGAAGGGGACTCTTGGCATGCTGCTCCCTAGGGACTGGGCTTGGGGTGTGGCATGCTGAAGATTCGGGTGGGAGAGAACACATTGGTTGGATTAGAGAGGTCCTGGGGATGAGCCTCGGCAAGCTGATGCCGTCTTTATCTTGAAAGTAGACCTAGTGTGTTCTTATTCAAACCTTCTCTCAACAAAGGTGCTGGAAGGTTCCAAGGAGAGTGAGTGAGCGGGTGGGTCCTTTCTTGGGTTTTGTGTGGAGATTAATGTTTCCCCTGAGGAAACGCCAAGAAATACAGTTGAGAAAAGCTTTGCGAGGAGTGTGAGGACCGCCTTCAACCAGCTTTGTGGGCCGGCCTCGATGGCTTCCATCTCTGCACACACCGCAGAGCTGGTGGAGGTGTGGGTGGCCAGGGGCCTGGGGTTTTATTTACTTATTTGGCAGAGCTGTCTTCTTTACTAGTTGTCAGGTGGCTGTCACACACAAATCCCGACTGGTGGCCACTCCCATTTTCTAGAAGGGCTCACACATCCAGCTAGGTGTTGAGTCTCTGGGAGAGACCACTACCTTTCTCAGGTTCCTGGCTGCATCCGGTCTCACCCTGGGGAAGTCGGAGAAGGGCCCCTGAGGCAGGAGTGGGAGAGCAAGCCCTCTCGTGAGTACAGAGAGCCCGCTCCTGGCCGCGTGTGTGGAGGCGGCCCTCCACCTCCTCGTCCACAGTGGCTGTGCCAGCAGGACCTGTGCCGTCTCGGGTGCCCTTCCCTTCAAGGGGGCTTAGCTGGGTCCCGTCTCTTCTCCCAGAAACACTGCTTCACCTCCCTGCCTAGTCCCCTCCAGGCACACCCAGCCAGAACTCTCTGAAATTATTCAGAATATGTTCCTCAGCCTCATTGGCTGGACTAGACCTGGAGGGAGAACCTCTGAGGTTTCCTGAGGATTGTCCTCAGGTGGGGAGAGCAGCCTGGAGAAAATGGAGCTAACTTTCATACTGTTTTACTTAGTATTGATGATTTTGTAAAACAAATACAAAATTCTGAGTGAAATTACTTGGAAACTGCCCTTCTCCAAAATAAAACTACAAACTTTACATGCAAAAGACTCCCACCATTATCATTAAAAGTGACACGTGCCTGTAATACCAGCTACTGGCAGGTGGGGCGGGGTAGCTGAGGCAGGATCACTTGTGCCCAGAAGTTTCAGACCAGCCTGGGCAACATAGTGAGACCCCATCTCTTAAGGAAGTGAGTAGAATCGAGATGCAGAGAAGAGCTAGAGACAGACAGGTGAGGAGGGAGTGTGGTCAGTGAGTGGGAGACGCCAAAATGAAGAGCTGCCGCTGGAGGGTCCAGGGGAGGAGCAGCGGGAGCACGCTGCTGTGGAGCAGTGTCCAGACAACCTGGAGTTTCTAGACGGTGGACAAAGGCACAGGCGCTGGCCGGGGTGGATTTCATACCGTGTTCTTGTTGTTTTCCTTCTCAGATGTGAGATAAAGTTTGCTCTGGGCTGTAGCCCATTCTTTCTGAGAGGCTGTTGGCATAGACCAAGCCTGTCACCTCAAATCGTGTGTGTTGGGCATCTCAGGCAGTGACAGTAGCCTGAGGCTCACAGCGGGCAGTGTGACTGAGAGGCCGCGCTAACTCTGGTCCATTTTTCTCTGGAACCCAGGTTTGGGAGCAGCAGCAGTACCACGTCCTTCGGCACTCTGGCCAGTCAGAATGCTCCCACTTTTGGGTCACTGTCCCGACAGACTTCAGGCTTTGGGACCCAGAGCAGTGGGTTCTCTGGTTTTGGATCAGGCACAGGAGGTAGGTAGCCATGTGTTCCTCACACCCAGACACAGTGGTCCCTCAAGTAAACTTCTCTTCCCCAAAGTAACGAGTCTTGACCAGACTAGTCAGTTTAGTGTTTTAAAAGCTAAAAGTATTGGAAAATAGTGTCCTTTTTAGATATTAGTTAGACTTGCGGCATGGTGCCATCTTACCAGATAAATCACTGACTTCATATTCGGTCAGGATTTGAGAGCAGTCCTAGGCCTGGGTCGATAAAGCCAGGCCGGCAGACTCAAAACACAGGGTTTGGGTGTACATCACTCTGTCCTGTGTCGCACGGTGCACTGCCTCTTCAGGTGGCAGGGTGTGGACGTTTTCCTTTGTCCTGGCAACAAACTTAAGAGGCACAGAACTCCACATTATTGTGATTTTACAAATGAAGAAACAGAGCTCCCAGGTGGTGCCAGAGTCATACGCAGCAGCAGGGCCAGCCAGAACCCGTCTTACTTCTCTGGTTTTCAAAAAGGAGAGGAGACGGGTGCACACGAAAAACCAAGTTTTCCTAACAGAAGGGATCTGTGTGGTACACAGCAGCCTAGTGAGGGGGGATGTGCATAGACCCCCTGCCTGCAACCAGGATAGGGAGAAGGGGATCCTAAGTCACCAACAAGGTAGCCCTTTAAGGTGAAGGAGTGTGCTGCTGGCTCAGGAGATGAATCAGAATAGAGGAGCTTCTGCATGTACCTTCCACCCACCCTGCAAGTGGTGGGGTCACGCAGCACGCTCCACAGGGACTCCGTGTGGGAAAGAAGCTAACTGGGAGGCCACGTTTTCAAAGTGTGTGTGCTTTAATTTTACCCTTTTTGTCTGTTTTGTAGGCTTCGCCTTTGGATCATCTAACTCGTAAGTCATTGTCTTCCTGTTTTGAGTCTGACCTTACTGAACTAAAAGCATTAAGTAGAAGTGAGGGAGGCTGGGTGTGGAATCGCAGGACCCTGATTCTGCTGAAAGTGTGCTTTGCTTCACTTTTTCCTGTTGGAAGGCTTGTCCCGGGAGCCTAAAGCTTTCTTCCACAGCCCGTCTTGGATGTGGGGACTAACTCCTCAGTGTAGGGTTGGGAGGAGAGAGAGGGATGAGCTTCCCAAGAGGCAGGACTCGGGCTTCCCTGGTTTCCCATGGGCGCCTGTGTCGTGTGCTGGTCCTCATCGCCATGGGCAGGAGCTGACCCCACTCTCCTGCGTGTCTTTGCAGGTCTGTCCAGGGCTTTGGTGGCTGGAGAAGCTGAGTGGGCGTCGTTCCTTTTACTTCCTGTGACCTGTGTGCATGGCTCTTCTCCCCCGCCCCCCCAGGGACCCTGGAGCGGGCTGTCAAATGGACTTTGTCATTGAAACGTGCGCCCAGAAAGAAATAAGAGACCAAAACTCGAGAGATACCCGACTGCTTGTTTTGTTTTGTTTTATATTTCATGTTGGGTTTTTCCCCTGCTATTAAACTGTTTGGTCCATTTCTGTGCAGAGTGTGTGTGGGTGTGTTTGGGTCACTGCCAAGGAGAGAAGTTCCCCCATTTCTGGGGCTCTGAAAACCTCCACTGGGCCTTGAGAAGCCAAGGGCGAGGGGGCAGAGCCTGCCCTGGCCTCTGGGTCCAGAGTCCTCTCCAGGGAGAGGCAGGCTGTGGCAGCAGCCTTGCAGAGGTTGTGAGGTGGTATTCACGTGTCCTCACGTGTCATGTGTCAGGCCCCTCAAAATGACACTCAGTGGGGCTGCCACGGAGGCACACCACTGCCACAGCATCGCTTGATTTTCAGAAGCACAGTAGCACTTTTGGCCTTTGTCACAGTCAGCCATGAGGTGGGTGAGGCCAGCTCATCACGGTGTGGCTCCTGGTTTGTGCCATAGCCTCCTGCTTCAGCGTTTGAGAAGCAATCTAGAGTGGGGGTGACTGGCCTCCACACCTGGCCTGCTGTCTGTTCCCACAGCAAAAGCACTCTGGGATGGGCCCAGGAATTGCAGAGACACCTCTGGTGCCCGATCCCACAGGCAGGACAATGCTGAGTGTGAGGCAGTGTGGCTGAGGGGTCGTCATTTCAGTTCCTCCGTGATGCAGTACCTTTCAGGCCTGGGTGTTCTGTTTCTTGGCCCTACACAGGTGAAATCCTAGACAGGCGCTGACAATGAGGGCTGCCCTGCGTCGGAGGTGTAAGGCTGCAGGCCCAGAGCGGGACAGTCTGGCTGGGGCCATTAGCAGAGAGGAGATGGAAAGACACTGAGGCTTAGAGTTTTACTTATTGGGAAGTTGTATTTTTCTTTAATATTTATTTTTTACTTACAGGTGGACACATATCTTTTTTTTTTTTTTCTTTACTTTTTTTATGTGGTGTTGAAGATCAAACCAGGGTCTCACAGTGCTGGGCAAGCGTGATACCTCTGAGCCACAATCCCAGCCCCAGGAAAGTTGTATTTTTTGATGTTTAAATAGAACTTGGACGTGTGGAACTAATCCGTCATGGTGCGACTGGTATAGCCTCTTGGTTTTGTGGCTGGTTGGTCCACAGTGAGGTTTCCTCTGTGCTGTGGGGGCCCCATCCTGCCAGTACCTTGACCTCACCTGGGGAGTTCTTGGTGAAGTCCAGGTTCACATTGCTGCATCTTGGAGACTGATTCAACAGAACCCAAAGTTGGGCTGGATGCCCAACTGAGGTTGTGTTCAATGGTTTCTTATAAGAGGAGGAGCCTCATGGTAGTGCACTCTGGGGTTCCAGAACCCTCCCAGACCAGCTGTCAGCAGAGCCAAGACCTACATTTGGGTCTGCAGTATCCATGGGGACTGTCCCCATGCCTACCGCAGCTTGGGAGGGTTTGTCTGCACTTTGCATTGATTAGGGGCTCTGTCTCTTTTTAAGAGCTGAGTCCCCTTTGGTCCTTTGGAAGTGAAGAATCTGTCACCCTCACTCAAGGGAGGTCCCCTCAGCTGCGAAGCAGGGGGCTGTCCCCAGACACCTGCCTCCAGTCTCAGGCCTCTCCTCCCACATGCTCTCTTGTAACTTATACAGGAGCCAATGTGAGACAGCGATGGTGCAGGCTTCCTGTGCAGAGTATCATTGTAAAAGAGCTGTGTACAGGGTGACGGGTGACGTTCTGCCCTGGGCGTGACGTTCTACAGGCCAGCCCCAGCCAAACCAGCCTTCTGCCCTCTGTTACCCAGAGAGGCTCCTTTTTATAAATAGAAGCTGATTTGGCCTAAACCCTTGACCTCAAATTCTCTACTTTAATCCTCCATTGAGGTGGCATGTGACATCTCTCCATAAGGCCATATCAGCTGTGGTCTGCCAGATAACACCCCACCGCTGTCATGTGGTGGCACCAGAGGAATGTGCAGCTGGCGTCTGAGCCCCTTTGAGTTCCTTTTTTGGGGTCAATTACAGTGGTAGGTGGAAGGGGTCAGCTCAGCTCAGCAGCCTGTGTCCCCTGAAGGCGGGCAGGGAATGCATATTGGCTCCTGCCTGCTCAGAGGGAGGCTGGTGGGGCTCCAGGCAAAGAGCCCAATGAGTGTGGAGTGGTGTCTCAGTGATGACCGCACCTGCCGCACAGGCCCAGGGAGTGCCCACAGCTGCCATGGGCAGGCCACAGGCAGAGTCAGTCAGTGATGTCACGTACTCAGGTTCCACAAACCAGGTCACGTCTCGCTTGGCTTTTCCAGGTGTGCCCTGCCTTCAGTGCTGTTGCCTCACGGGGCAACACATGGCAGAACCACAGGTTGGCTTCAAGGACAGCCAGAACCCAGATTGTATAGCAGTTCCCCTAACCCAGCCCCTGGTCCAAACAGAAACACAAGTGCCCTGGACACGTGTTGACAGGCCCAGCTGGTGGTCTCGGTGCTGTCTGCTGTCTCTGTGTCCTGGTGCCACCACCAGCTTGGCCTTCTGTTTCCAGAGTTTTCTAGGCCAGGACTTCAGCTGCGCAGAGAGGGTGTGGCCCGTGCAGGCTGATCCTCCTGAGCCCACCCTGCCTGGCAGGTGGTCTGGCCTGAATGAGGGAGTTCAGAGAGAGCCCTGGCAAGTCAGTGCTTGCAGTTGCTGACTGTTATTCCCATTTACAGGACCTAGTGGCTCAGACAGCCCCACATAAGACCCCCCAACCTTAGGAGCAGGTGGAGCATCTTCCCCCTGGCTCCTCAGCCTCATGGCCTGGCTGAGTGGCCATCCCCCACTGTGGCACAGAGCTGGTGCGAGCCTTTGGTGCAGTGTTCCGACAAGGAGGTGTCTTTTGGGCAGGTAGTCCAGGGCCAGAGTAAGAAACCTTTTATTGGCATGACCTTAAGGACCCCCTGCCTGGGAGCATCTGCAAGACCCCTTGGTGTGGTGGTGCTGTTAGTCCCAGGCGCAGCGTCTTTATGGAATTGTTGAGAGGCCCTGAGGACAGGAAGTGTGGGCCTGGCCCCTCCTGCCTGACAGCCACGAACACCTGCTCGCTGGCCAGCCACCATCCATCATGGTTGGGGCTTGAGAGCAGCAGGAGGCAGCGCCCTGGCTCCCTGAGGCCACCTCTCAGCCTCTACCTCACTTCATCAGCAGGTTGGTTTCCATCTTCAGGTTCTCACGGCAGTCCTGAGCATCGAACCCAGAGTGGTGCTGAGAATCAAACCCAGGGAGCTGCTCCACAAGGAGCTGCACCCCAACCCTTTTTTACTTTGAGACAGTCTTGCCAAGTCACTAGGGCTAGTCTCAAACTTGGGATTCTCCTGCCTCGACCTTCAGAGTCGCTGGATCGTAGGCGTGCACCACCACACCTAGCTTTTCAGTAAACAGCTGGCCCAGATTCAGGCTTCTTTGCCCCGTCCTTCCTCCAGGCCAGCAAGGCAGGAGCCAGGGGCATCGTCCCCTCTCCTCCTCCTCCCTGGTCTCTCCCTCCATTGCCATTTGGTATTTTCTACTGGGAGACATTGTTCTACCAAAGCAAAAAGAGTACCATGGTCAAATAAGTTTGGGGAAAGAATGGGTAGAAAGTTTTATACATCTTTTATTAAAGAACATTTTTTACTTTAATAAGTAAACATGCTTTATAAGTCAATATGATGCCATTTCCCAAATATTTTCACCCTGGGAACCTCTTGCCTGGAGTTCAGTTCCTGGACCTCATCCTGGGAACTGCCTTGGCCTGGACGTGGCTGGGTAGAAGCGAGGCATACCTCCTGCCAGCTCATTCCTAACACGTTCCTCTCTTTATTCTGTTGTAGTACAAGATATAATTCACTGGGTGTCTGTGATATGCCAGGCACTGTCTATCCTAAGCACTCGCCAGCACCACCCTGTTAAACCCTGTGGCCTGTGTGAGAACCCACGTGTTCCAGGTGAGAAGATGGGGCGGGGGCGGAGCAGCTAGCCCAGGTCACGCACGCAGGAGCTGGTGCCGCAGCTGACTCCTGTCCACCCTGGATCTCACAATTCCCCTTCCCCGAGGACCATTCACTCTAGCAGGAATACCTCCTGCTGTGCCAAGTACCTGTTGCCACCTGCCTCGACCACCTGTGGACATGAGCCATCCCTGGACCTCAGTCACAGCAGAGACCCCACCCTGGCAGCTCCGTGCGCCTTGTTTGTGTTGGTGAGCGACGTCTCTCGCTGCAGCCCAGGCGGAGATCTGGGGCGAGGCTGAGCCCGTTCAGGTTGCATTGGCACAGCCTCCAGAGACAGGGGCTTGCAAGTTGCTTTTGATGGACACGATCAGACCCTGGTGCTGTGTCCCTCTTTTCCGGGCTCCTCCAGGGTCTGGCTTTGAGGCTTCCCAGAGTCCCACTGGAGGTCAGGCCACGGCCCACTCAGGTGGCAGTTGCTACGCAGTTCGGCCCCCTCCGAGGTTTTAAACAGCACCCTCCTTACCGAAGTGCTGGCTGGAGACCCGCATTGTTTTCAGGTCTAGATTGCCAGCACCAGAGGAGTCCTGTGGGGGGCAGGTGGGGGACAGAAGGCAGAAGCCCTGGCAGCAGGTGGCAGGAGCCAAACTTCATCTCTCCAGCCCTGCTCCTGCCCACCCCATCTTCCAGCCCACTGGTCTTGGCCCGTGGGAACACAGACAGGACTTTGCCCCTAATCCCTTCAGATTCTGGCTTTCTGTCTGGAAGGCAGAAGGGAACTTGGATGCCATGTTCATCCTTGTAGGCCCCGTGGTCTGACCCTGTCCTCTCGCCTGTCCCCCTTGCTCTCAAGGCCCCTCCCAGCCCAGGCTGCTCTTTGTGGGACTCTACACTCAGCCCAGATGCTGCCTGCACCCTCCCTGCTCACCCTCAGGCCTTACTTCCCCTAAAAGCCTTCTCGGCCACCGACCGCTCAAGGAGCCAGCCCGGCTCTCTGTTCTGTCCTGCCACTCGGCTATTTTGAGGCACTCAGCACAATTATGATTACTTATGTCCTTAGTTATTTGATTCATTTGCCTAGCCTATCCTCTCAGCACCCCAGTGGTCAGCCGCACAAGGGCAGGGCAGGGCCATGTCAAAGGCCAACAAGGCCTGGACAGAGCAAGTCAGGGACTGACTTCCCAGGGGGAACCCAAGGGCAGGTGGTGGGGTCTCACAGATCAAGGGCGGGAAGCCAGCAGATGGCTTTGGACGCTCTGGTTTTCATTGTCCGGAAGGGCAGGTGGTGAGGAGCGCAGGCAGCAGGCTGGGGCCGGGGTGTTTTGGATGTCCCAAGCAGAGAGGTGCCACACACCTGGCAGGCTGGCACAAGCAGGGCCAAGGGCTTCTCTGGAGAGAGACAGACTGCAGCAGAGGGGCCCCTGTGCCAAGCCTCCAGCTGATCCCAGAGCCACCCAGCAGCTCTCCCTCAGGCATGGAGCCCAGCGACCCTCAAAGGAAGGACAGGGCTTAAGGCTAAGGTCACTTTGTTCCCTCTGTCTGTCCTGGCCAGGAGGGTATGAGACCAGCCCCCAGGTTAGGATTCCGTGTCCCCTCTCTGCCACCATCCATTTGCTGATCTTACCTCCTTGCTCCCCAGCCACCCCGGGCTGCAGCCGACGCGGGCTCCATGGAACAACTTAATTGTCACCAGCGAACATTTTCAGGAGCAGTTAGAATTCTGAAATCTTGGGCTGTTTGCTTTTAAATTGCTTTCATTTTGTTTGTTTTAGGGAACACAGATTTGCCCCAATATAAGGAAATGAAACTGCTGTAATTATGTGACAGGGTTCTCCACAGGGACAGCCTGAACCCTCCCTCCCACATCCCTGGGGCCCAGAGCCGTCAGTCCTCGCTCCCCTTCCTCAAGCTGGCTCCGCCCCGCCCCCACTGGGGCTCTGCTCCTTCACTCTGCTGGCTGCAGGCTCTGGGCCCCAGGGTCTTCCTCTGTCATTTTGAGCCACTCTGGAAACAGAAATAAACATCCCTGAGACATTAAAACCAAGCTGGGTCAGACTGCCTTGTGGTCATCAGCTCGCAGATGGTGGGACCAGGGTCATTATCCAAAATCGATTATCAGCGTGCCACACTTCCCGTGAGCACCCCAGGACCCGTGGTGAGCACAGTGCCCAGGGTGCAGCTAGGCCGCTGCTAGGGTGGGCTGCTCTGGCCACGCCCCACCAGGCCCTCTTCTCACCAAGCCATTGCCGGCTGCAGAATGTGTGGTCACATTCTCTGTGGGCATTGAGCAGAGTGGACCCACAGAGAACCAAAGAAGCCCAGGTTTTAGGACTAAAGATCATCCCATTCAACTCCCTCCTTAGACACAGAAGGGACTCCAGACCCAAGGAAGGGAAGAGAGTGACCCAACCCAACAGTTTATTGGTTAATGTCATGGGTACTCCTGGGTTTGAGTCACCTCCTAGCTGTGTGACTTTGGGTAAGTCACTTAAGCTCTCTGAGCCCATTTCATCATCTATAAAAGAGGAGATGACAATACAGTCACCTCAATTTGCTGAGGTATAAATAAGGTAGTGTGTATACTGACAGACCAGAGTGCGGGGTTCCCCACTCCTGGCCCACTTCTGTCACCGCACATCGTGATTCCTAGACTCGTTAGCAGGTGACCGTAATCACAGAGCTAGGGGAAATCTGCTGCAGGAGTTCGGAGTCACTTGCTTTGGTAGCTGTTTATGCTCCAAAACAGGCGAGGTGGTGCCCAGCCTTCCCAAGCGCTTGGCAGTTTGTGAAGAGCCTCCCTGGCAGTCATGCATGATGGGTCAGCTGGAGGAAAGCACCATGGCTAACTGGGGGCGTCAGTATTTTCTCTTCACATGCTCAGCCATACCAGAAAAACCCTTCCCAGAAGTGGCCTCCTCAGGGCCTCTCGATGGCAGGGCCCCCCAATCTCCAAGGACTCTGGAGCAGCCAGACCACCTGCACCCTTCCGGGCTTTGGCAGGTCCACAGGAGGGTGAGGGCTGAAGAGTGAAGGTGCAAACCAGGCAGGCCCTGTTCTTCCCACTCTGGGCCACTTCCAGTGGTCAGTCTCGAGTGGCCTGTGGCATCTCTAAGATCCTTACCACATAGCTTTCCCCAGTGGAGCGACATCCGGGAGGGTGAGACTGAGGGTGAGTCTTTGTCAGCAATCCAGGTGGAAGTGGGGTCCCTCAAAATGCACAGGACCTGCATGGGAACTGCCAGCGTAAAGAAATTAAAACTGCTTGACAGCCTCGGTGGGCTTCAGTGTGCAGACGGCCTGTGGTACCCCTTGCAGGTGATGTCAGGACGCACCTGGGCTTCCCCACAGTGTTTTTCCTTCTGATGGCTCATCTCACTTCCACAGAATAAGTATGATGTACCTGAGTGACTGGAATGGGGACTCCTGAAAGAAAAAGGGCCACAGCCCTGTTCAGTGGGTCATTCAAAAATAGAGTGTGAGAGCCACTTGCCCAAGTAGGTTGTCATTTTCACCTAAAATTCGGTTTCCAATGAAATTCTTTAAATTTTTTTTTGAGAGTGAGAGAGAGAATTTTAATATTTATTTTTTAGTTTTCGGCAGACACAACATCTTTGTTTGTATGTGGTGCTGAGGATCAAACCCGGGCCACACACATGCCAGGCGAGCGTGCTACCGCTTGAGCCACATCCCCAGCCCCTACAATGAAATTCTTAATCAGAGATGTTTATTTTGTCTTACTGCTAAAATTTTACCAAGAACAAATGGAACATTCAGAGTACACTTGACTTAGCTGCAGGAAACAGTGCCTTTGGGAATCTCTGCTGTGGTGATCCATTACTATTTGTAAGTTTATTAATGCTGCAAATAAGACTCCTGGTTTTTTCCTGGTGCTAAGACCAAATTTGAGTGGTAGGAGAGAGCTGAACTTGAGAAGAAGACAAAACCTGGTCTGCTCATGCTTAAAGCAAAACCCTTCTCATGAATAGGCTCAGAGCTACTGCACTGTGGACCTGGTACCCAACCTCAGGACAGCATTCTTTAGGTGAGTCTCTGGATCTGAAAATGAAAGTTCCTCTGCTATGTAGAATTCCTTAGATTTCCTTCACAAGTTGGGAAAATGGCCCACTGAGCTGGGAAATGAAACCAAAGCTGGTTCTAAGAAAATACACTAAATTAATAAACTAAAGCCAGACTGATGAGGGAAAAAAGAGAGAAGACACAAATTTCCAATGTCAGGAATAAGAAAGGCAAGATACTACAGACTTCCCATATGTGAAAAGGACCATCCAAATACTGTGAACGTCTTATGCCAAAACTCCAACAACTTGGATGATACGAACGCATTCCTTGAAGAATACTAACAAAATTCACTCAAGAAGAAATAGAGGGCTGGGGATGTGGCTCAAGAGGTAGGGGGCTCGCCTGGCATGCGTGCGGCCCGGGTTTGATCCTCAGCACCACATACAAACAGAGATGTTGTGTCTGCTGAGAACTAAAATAAATAAATAAATAGAAGAAATAGAAACCTGAATAGCCCTGTACCTATTAAAGAAATTGAATATATCATCAAAAACCTTTCCATGAGGAAAAATTCCAGGCCCAGATGACTTCCTTGATGAATTCTAACAAATGTCAGAGGAAGAATTATACACAAACTCTTCTAGAAAGTTGAAGAGAAGGGAATACTTCCTAATTCATTCTGAGACTAACATTACTTTGATACTTAACCCAATAAAGACATGAAAGAAACTACAAACAAATGCTTGTCAGAATATTGCAAAAAATCTCAACAAAACATTTGTAATCAAATCAAATAATATATAAAAAGATAACTTTAATGACCAGTAGGGTATATTCAACACTTGAAAATCAATTGATATAATTAATATGATCATTTCAATAGATACAGAAAAAGCATTTAGTAAAATCCAGTGTTTATTCCTGATAATTCTACAAACTAGAAAGTTGAAACTTCCTTCCTGTACCTGATCTAGGACATCTAAGAAAAACCTGCTGTTAACATCAGACTTAATGGTAAAGATGTAATGTTTTACCCTCAGGCAAATGTCTACCCTCACCATTTCTTTACAATATGGGACAGAAGGTCTAGCCAATGCACTAAGGCAAGAAAAAGAAAGAAAAGAAATCCAAATGAGGAAGAAGTACAATCAGCTTTCCTCACAGATAACATGATCTTCTACCTGTGGAATCCTCAGAAAAGCTACTCAGAGTAGTAAATAAGGTTTTAGAATATAAGCCCAATATACAAAATTCAGTTATCTTTACACACACTAGCAGTGAATTTTTCAGAAATTAGAATTCAAAAATCAATAGAACATTGGGGCCGGGGATATAGCTCAGTTTGTAGAGTGCCTGCCTCTCACATACACGAGGCCCTGCGTTCAATCCCCAACACCAAAAAAAAAAAAAAAAAAAAATCAATAGAACAATAGTAACAAAAATTTAGGTATAAATCTCACCTAATGGAAGAATATATACTTGTGAATCAGAAGACTGAATATTGATGTCAGTTCTTAAAATTAACCTATACATTCAATACAATCCAAATAGGTTGGTTTGTTTCTGTTTTTGTTTTGAGGCTGATTCTAAAATTCAGATGGAAACGCAAAGGACCTATAATAGTCCAAACAATTTCAAAAAAGAAAAACAAAATGGAAAAACTTATACTACTTGACTCCAAGGCTTAGTAAAGCTGTAGTACTCAAGGCCAGCAGTATTGGTATCATGACAATCAAATAGATCATTTGTACAGAGTAGGAAGTCTAGAGATAGATTCACACGTGTGCCTTGACTTGCTTTTCAACAGAGGTGAAAGGAAAATGCACTTGGAAATGATAGGGGTTCATTTTTTTTTCTTTTGGAAGCACTTCACTAAGTTACTGAGGCTGGCTTTGAACTTGTGATCCTCCTACCTCAGCCTCTGGAGCACTGGGATTACAGGCATGCGCCACTGCACTAGAGAAGAGATGAAAAATGCTTCGCATCATTAGTCATTAGGGGAATGCACATGACAATGTAATAAGATAACACCACAATGTGTTAGAAGGCAGGAAGTTAAAGAGACTAACCTCAGGGGTGGGGAGAGGTTGACCTGACCTACAGTTAGACAGGAGGAGGAAACTCAGGTATGCTTTGCACACAAGGGTGACTACAGGTAACAATCATGTATATGTCAAAGAACCTCTAGAGGACTCTGAACATCTTTCCCATGAAGAAATGATGAGAAGATAGATAGATTCACCTGATATAAACATTGCTCAAGGTATGTGTTATGGTTAGAATATGAGGTGTTCCTCCTAAGGCTCCTGTTAATGCAGGAATGTTGGGGTGGAACGAGTGGACTGTGAGAGCTGGAGCCCAATTGTGCATCTGAGTTTCAATGGACTGACTGGGCGGGACGGGACAGGGCAGGTGGGACATGCTGGAGGAGGTGAGTCACTGGGGTGTGCCCTGGAAGGGTGCATCTTCCCCGCAGCCTCTTCCTCTGTCTCTCTGCCTCCCGGCCACCTTGAGCTGAGCAGCTGGCCTGTGCGGGGCCCTCCCCCAGGAGGTGCTGCCTCACCTGGGCCCAGAGTCGGCCGCCTATGGACTGAGGCCTCTGAAACATGAGCCCCAGGTAAACTTTTCCTCCTTAAGTTGTTCTTGTTGGGTATTTTGGTCACAGTGGCACAAAAGCTCACTAAAACAGGGTTGAAACATTACATGGCACTCCATAAATATGTATAATATTTATATTTTTAGTATCTGTTTAAAAAATAAATTTAACCTAAGTAACTCAGCAAGACCCTGTCTCTAAATAAAATACAAAAAAGGGGGGATGGAGATGGCTCAAGTGGTAGCGCGCTCGCCTGGTACGTGTGTGGCCCGGGTTTGATCCTCAGCACCACATACAAACAAAGATGTTGTGTCTGCCGAAAACTAAAAAATTAATATTTTTTTTTTTTAGAGAGAGAAAGAATTTTTAATATTTATTTTTTAGTTCTTGGCGGACACAACATCTTTGTCTGTATGTGGTGCTGAGGATCGAACCTGGGCCGCACGCATGCCAGACGAGCGTGCTACCGCTTGAGCCACATCCCCAGCCCGCCCCCCAAAAAATTCTCTCTCTCTCTCCTCTCTCTCTCTCTCTCTCTCTCTCTCTCTCCCCCTTTAAAAAAAGGGGGGGGGCTGGGGATGTGGCTCAGTGATTGAGTGCCCCAGGGTTCCATCCCTGGTACCAAAATAAATAAATAAATTGATTCATTAATTAAATTTAGCCAGACAGAGTGGCATACACCTGAAATCCCACAACTTGAGTGGCTGAGGCAGGAGGATTGCAAGTTTGAGGCCAACCTCGATAACTCAGCAAGGCTGTTAGCAACTTAGCAAGACCTTGTCTCAAAATGAAAAACAAAAAGGGCTGGGATGTGGCTCAGTGGTTAAGCACCTTGGTTTAATCCCTGGTGCTACTAGACTAGTATTATCAGTAATACTACTACCACTAAATAATAATAATAACAATAATAATAACAACAACAACAACTTAACTAAGTTTAAAAAGACATCATGTCGTGCAAGGATATGGAGCAGCTGAACTCCCCCTGGGCAGCTGCTGGAATGTAACATAGTCTAACCACTTGGGAAATATTTGGCCCTTTCTTTAAAGCTTAAACACACACCTGTGTGACCAATCATTCCACTCCTAGGCATTTACCCAGGAGAACTGAAAGCATATGTCTCTCAAGACTTGTAAACAAATGTTTATAGCAACTTTATCTGTGATAGCCCCAGCTGGAAACAGCCCAGATGCCCATCAGCAGGCGAGCAGATAGCCAGATTGTGGTGTCTTCATATAATGGTATGAAAAGGGATGAAAATTCACGGAATCAAGAGGGTGATTCTCAAGGAAGTGATGGGAAGGAAAGAAACAGAAAAGACTCCATTTACATAAAAATCTAGAAAAGGCCATCTCATCCTGGCAACAGAGGGCAGGTCAGAGGTCGCCGGGGAAGGCAGGGAAAGGCCAGGGAGTGGTAGTGACAAAGCAGGTGCTTTTAGGGCTGCTGGACACGGTCAGTACTTTGCCGTGATGGTGGCCACAGGTGTGCGTGTGCCAGAAAGTGTCGGGCTTTGCACGCTGTGTGTCACTCAGATCCAAATAAAGCCTCCCCTTCTGGCTCCTCTGGAAGAGAGAGATGCTAATCAGATTGGTGAGGTTCCAGGTGATGAGGCCAGGTGTGCCCACCCAGGTGGACATGGGGGTGTGCGGCCGCCCTTCCTTCCACCTCTCCTGCAGGCAGCCAGTGACCCCCTGTGGCAGGGGTTAGCCTGGGCGGGTGGGGTGGGGTGAAGCTGGTCCCCACAGGTGTTCTCTGTAGGGCCCACTTTCTGGGTCCTCTAGTCTGGACTTCTGGCCCCTGTCCAGCCAGTGTGGAGGTGGTACCTTCCCCAGGGCTCTCCCTCTCCCCCAGCCCTCCCCGGGAGGGAGAAGGATGCTAGGGGACTACGGATGGTCCTGGGCTCCCTAGCACTGAGCCACCGTCCACTCTGCAATCTCACAGCCACCCCACACCTGCAGTTCCAGTGGGGCCACCAGTCCGTGCTGGGGAGTAGGCACTGCCCTCTGTCACCGCCCAGGGAGTGGAGTGTGTCAGCAGGTGGCACCGCGGTGGTGCTGTGTCAGGAGGACACTGTGGAAGCCTGGTGGCCGCAGCGCAGGAGGCCCTCCGCCTCGCACCTTTATTTTACTTGTGTATTTTATATGGTGCTGAGGCTCGAACCCAGGGCCTCGCATGTGCTAGGCAAGCGCTCCACTGCTGAGCCCTAGCCCCGGCCCTGCTTAATATATTTATTAATGAAGTGTACGCTTATAGCTAAGATGGTAATTTTTGTGTGTATTTTATCACAAAAATAGAAAAACAATGATACAGAATGGTAGATAATGCCAGAAGCCGATACAGGGGGAGGGCAGTGATGTGGCAGCTCTGGGCGGGGTCCTTCATCAAAGGAGCTAACAGCACCTAGCTCAGACCCCACACAACCCCGCAAGGTCACCACCTCTTTCTACCTCGAAGGTCACCGTGGATGCTCAGGGGGTGTGACTAACCTGTTGGGGCCGCCCGCCGGGGCAGATACTGGGCCAAGGTCCTGCTAAAAGGTTGAGCATTTCTTTTTTTGAGATGATAGAAAAATCCCCAAGTTGACTGGTGATCATTGTACTATGGTCTGTATTCCCCCCCACCCCCCAAATTCATGTGTTGAACCTGATCACCAGTGTGAGGGTGTGGAGGTGGGACCTACGCTAAGACTGTGACATCCTTTCCCGCCTTGCCAGGGAATGGCAAGTGCGGGGTGTGTGTCTCTGGCCCAAGGTCTAGGAAGCTCAGGCATGCGAGGTCAGGCCGACTCGCCAGCCAAGAATAGCGCATGGCTTCTCCCTGCATCCTGCTCACTGTAAACACCCAGTGCACCACTTTCATCTGTCTGATTACAAATGTCTGCGATAAAATATGACCCAGGGCCTGGGCCAGTGGGGGAGATAGTCCCATCTCTGCATTCCCAGCCATGCTGTCTGGGGAGACAAGTGGGTAGAACCAGACTGGCCTTTGCCAGGTGCGAGGTCACCCTTTAGATTTGCCTTTCTGGACATGGGCACAAAGACAGAATCCATTTGCTCAGATGCCTTTTCTTGCATTTGAAACTTTCTATTTCTGCTGGGCACAGAGGAGCATACCTGTCATCTCAGCTACTCTTGGGAGGCTGAGGCAGGAGGATCACAAGTTTGAGGCCAGCCTGGGAAGCTTGGTGATACCCTTTCTCAAAATAAAAAGGGATCGGGGTATAGCTGAGTGGTGGAGCACCCCTGGGTTCAATCCCCAGTATAAAAAAAAAAAAAGTCCCATTGCCAGCAGGGCTGCTGAGGCCCGGTACTTGGCAGCCCCACTGGGGGCGGGGGGTGGGGTCTGCTCCACTCTGAGCAAGGGGACCGTCCCACTGAGTCTGCAGAACTGGGCTACCAAAGACCTGTGGTGCAGAAGTGCAGAGAGAGAGTAGAAGTCCAGGTATTCGAGCTGCCCAGCTCTGCAACTTCAAGCTGAGTGACCTTTAATAGGCCCCTAGATCCTTTCTGGAGAAAAGGGGAGATGGCAGATGGTGGCAGGGTAGGGCATTGGCAGCAGCCAAGTACCTGCCAGGGAAGTGTGGGTCTTCGTGGTGTGACCTTGGGATGGACAACTTGGGGATAGCGTGTGCCCAGTGGCTGGTTGCTAGCTGAAATACTTGCTTTAATCGGACGTCCAGTCTCCAGCCAGCTGGGAAGCAGCTCCTGGGGAGGTGCCCGGGTGGAGCGGGGATGACCAAGAGAGAAACAAAGGCAGAGGCTGTGGAGCATGCCGGGCTGTTGGAGGGGTCCGAGAGCCACCCCAGCCTCTGGGAACAGTCTCCTCTGGGACCCCGTGGGGCTCCTCTGTGCCCCGTGACCTAGCCTACGATGAATCTTCGTCCCCTTCGAGGAGTGGCTCTCCAGGTGCGTGGGGCCACAGAGCATGGGTCCCCATAGTCGTCTCTGGCAGGTGGCCTTGCCCAGCCCAGACAGCTGCTTCCTAGGCAAGGACCTGGGGGTGGGGACCTGTGACAGCTGGGCCAGGCCTGGAGTCTGTGCCTCTCAGCCGCCAGCCTGAGCTTCTAAATTTAACTGGCTATTGGCTTGAGTGGCTGGAACCTGCTGCTGCACCTCAAATGCCACTCGGAATCCACTCTTCTCCCCACCAGCCTCCTAGCACGGTCTGCTCCCTGAAGGTGGGAGCCAGGCCGCGCGCCCACGCAAAGATCCGTGTTCCTGGGTGCCTGCTCCGTCCTGGCGTGACTCGGGCCCACTTTCTCTGCCCTTGGTCCCCTGGTCCCCATCCCCCTGCCCCCGTCTCTCCCTCTCTCTCTCTCTCTCACACACACACACACACACACACACACACACACACACACACACACACACACAGCCTCTGTGGGCAGCACTCAGAGGCCAGCTCCACAACCAAAAGCCAAACCACGACAGTGACGGCCCCACCCAGAAGCCGTCCCGTGGAGGGCGGCCATGAGGCCTGTTACGCAATTTCCTGCATTGGTTTCTCAGACGCAGAGGCAGGATGCAGAGCGCTGTGCGGAACCCAGAGAAGAAACCAGATCCCAGTGCCCACTGTGGCTGCTCGGGCACCCTGTCCCCTCAGCTGTGCGGGAAGGCCACCCACCACCGCGGCCTAGCTAGACGGTCTGGCTAGAAGGGCCACAGAGGACAGGCCGCACAGAGACTTCCGGGAAGAAGTGGGTGGGGAGAAAGGCATTTCCTGCCCCAAGGACCCGGGATGGAGGGAACTACAGCTTGGGGCCTTCTTAATAGTAGTAACTGGTGTGAGTCACCGCTCAGGCCCAGCAGGCAGGAGGGAGAGGCTGGCTCTGGGCCAGGGTTCGAATCCCGGCTCTGCCTCTTCACAGGCACATGCCTGAGGTGGCTCCTTGATTCTGCTCTGCGTCTCCTCATCTGTGAAATGTGGGTAACACCTCCCAGTGGGACCATGTGAGGACACTGTAGGATGTGGTGAGTTCCCTCCTGGCACGTTATGCCATGTCGGCCAGGAGGCAGCCACTCTGAGGATCCCTTCTGTATGAGGTCTGAGTGTCTCGCCAAAGCTGCCCACAGGTGGCCTTGACCCCTTGGTCCACCTGGAGTAAGCCCAGACCCAGCCAACAGCCTCCTCAGAGAAGCAGGCTTCAGCCGGAAGGGAGGACTTCCCCTGGGTACAGCCCGCCTGCCCCCCACAGGTTTGGAGGCCTACAGGGTGGCCTGAGGAGAACCCAGCCTGAACTCTGATCACCCCAGACGACAGGTTCTGCTGTTTGTCCCAAAGCCAAGCTGCTCTCAAGTCCCAGCTTGACTGCCCCTTGCCACCCTCCTCCATGCAGGGCACTGACCACCTCCTCCACCGAGGTGCTGGCCAGGGGCACTTCTGGGTGCCGAGATCCCCCAGCTGTGGACAGGAGCAGGTGTGCTGAGGGACTGGCTGGCCTCCCCACCTGCAGGTCCTCAGCACCAGAACCCCAGCCTCACACCGTCCTCCCCTACCAGTGGCCCCGTGGCCACCACACCAAGCCATCATCCCCAAAAAGAATCACCACCCCAGAAACACCCAGATCCTAGCCAGGCCTTCTTTAAAATTAACTTTATTTCTCTTTGTATTTGTGGGTTTTTATTTTAAATTTTAAAAAAAGGCTCATTTTACATTGTCCTCGAGTCCTGTGCCTCCTAATCAGGACCCAGGATCACTTTCACAGTACGCTCCACGACCAGAGACGGCTCTTATTGCTGGAAGGAGTGTGTGTCCAGGAGTGGGGGCACGTCGAAGACTCGAGGCCCGGCAGGAAGCCTGGGACTGGGTGCACGTCACGCTGAGCATCCTCAGCTGGACCTGTACCCTCTCGGGGTCTTGCCAGCCCCACCCTTCAGTCAGGCGGGAGGGTGGAGAAGAAGGGGCTTGGGATGATGGCCAGGGTTCCTGGTGGGCAGGGCAGGCCCTGCATGGGGAGGGAGTGGCCCCTGTCTCAAATGCTTGTTCACACTCAAGAAATGCAGGCTTAGGAGCCCCAGTGCTCCAGAGCAGCTGAGGACCTCCCTCACAGCCCCACTCCAAGAAGGACCCTTGGTGATGATCAGGCCAGCTGAGAACCCCGCTTCCTGGCACCTGGCCCTGGCCCGTCTCCGTTTTAGTGCAAGAAAGACCTGAGTGTAGAGAACGGCCTCCAGCCAGAAGGCCCAGCAGGCAGAGCTGGGACCCCACCATTCCCCACTCCAGGCCACAGCCTCTCTGGTGGCCGGGCCTCTGTACACACCAAGGGAACCTGCAGTTCCAGGGGAGGGCCCAGCCCTGGACAGTGGCTCCCTGAACACCACGCTGCATGCCTGCGAGCCCTCACCAGGTCACTGAGGCTCCTGCCAGTGGCTCATCTGTAGCAGAGGTGGTTTCCCCTAGTCTGACGGTCTCCTGTGCTTGGTCACTGTGGGTGTGAAGGCAGGGCCAGAGATGCAGCTGGAGGTTGGCAAGCTTGAGGGAGCGTGGCTCGGGCAAGGGTCCCTGGGAGTGCCAGGGGCAGCAGACAACGGTCAAGACCTGTCCTCGGGTTCCAGAGAGCAGACCCAAGACTGGACACCTGGTGGCCGTCCTCAGGCCACTGTTCTGCCAGCCCAGCCCCTGCAGTGGCCTGATGAACCCTCCCTGCCCTGGGTCTAGGTTTCTTTCTCGGAGGACAGGAGAAGCACTCAGCTGACCCCAGACCTCCCAGAGACACAGTGCCTCGGTGTGGCTCAGGTGCCCCCCACAGCCTGCCTGCGTGCCACCCCTGGGGCTTGGAGCCTGTCCGCAGCCTCCCCCAGAGAGCCGGGGGTGCGTCCCCTGAGATGAGCCAGAAGGCTTGCACTGGCTCCTTTGCAGTAGCTGAGGACAGCCAGCCAAGGGCGCGGGCGCCACCAGATTCAAGTCTTGAGGTCAGTGAAAGGAGGGACACGGTGCCTTTCTTACCTTTGAGACTCAAATGAAGACTGTCGTGTGGTGCTGGGACCAGTGTGGAGGGACAGGAAAAGCTGCACACTGCAGGGGACGAAGGTGAGGGCAGAGCTGGGAGGGGTGGGGACGGAGAGGGTAAAAATCCCCTGGGTCACTTACTGCTCCCGGGCCTCCCCTCCTCTGGAGCCACCCCAGGCAAGTTAAGGCTGTGAGGAGAGAGAGGCCACTGCGGAGGGCCCCGGCTCACAGCCCCCGGCAAGCACCAGGAGGGCGTCTGCCCAGGGTGGAGAGAACAGCCTCGGCAGAACCTGTGGGTCTGCCTGAGCACAAGGACAGGCAGCTGGTTTCAGGCTTAAGTTCCCACACTGTCTCCCTCCTGAGACAACTGGGTGGCTCTGTGGCTCTCTCCCTGGACCCGAGGCCCGCCCTCCGCCTCTGGCAGAGAGGTACAGTCCAGTAGGAGAGAGACCCCGTGTTGTTTCTGATTCCTTTTTTTTTTTCTTTAAATTCGGCTTAAGGCAAAAGTTTGGCAAAGCAAGTCTACATAAGGCCGCGCGGCAGAGGACCAGGGAGGAGGGGAGCCGCCCCACACACCGAGGCCTGGGCTTCCCCCATACTCAGTGCCTCCTGCTCCTGCCCCTGAACCCCAGAAAGAGGAGTTAAAAAAAAAAGCAGTGTTTCAGGGATCGGCTGCAAGTGAACGGCAGGTCGAGAGGAAAGGAGAGGAAAGGAGACCCCAGGGGACCCTGAAGGGTGTCCCTGAAGGTGCCCCTGGGGTCTGTCCGTCCGCTGGTCTCCCCCCCTCCCCACAGGAAGCAGGTGGCGAGAGCCGGGAGGCGGGCGGGCGGGGGGCATCAGCACAGTGAGATCCGCCCGCTGGAGAAGGTAGAGTGGTTGTATTTGCTGAATGGCCAACAGTGCGTTGGGTTTTGTCTGAGCAGAATCATTGTCTGTGAGTCTAACCTAGCCAGGCGCCCTGGCTGTTACCGGTGCTTGGGTGGAATCACCACCAGCGGCTGCCCATACTTGGGCCGCCACATTAGGACCTGAGCGTCGTTGGCATTGGGCTTGACCAGGGCGCTGGGCGGGATGGGCTCGTTCTTGCTCAGGATTTTGGGCTGGTCCTGGGCAATGGGCTCCCGCAGCCTGGCGCGCTGGCCCAGGGGCCGGTTGGGGTTCACCTCAATGCTCAGCTGCATGCGCCAGTGCAGCGTCTGCAGGATGATCATGTCGTTGGTGGAGGTGTTGGTGGCCACCAGCCACGTGGTGAAGCTCTGGTCCCGGTAGATGTTGGTCAGTTTGGCCACGTTGCTCTCGCTGACCGGCACAGCCCACGTGACGCTGGGGTAAAAGTTGTCATTCATGCTGATGATGAACTTGGAGTCTCTCTTGGTGGGGCCCACGATGGTGCAGGTCTCCGTGGTGTTGCCGTACCAGGGGTAGTTCACCCCGTCCGAGTCGCTGATGGCCTCAATCTTGCCTTCCTGAAGGTCGGGGAGCTCCCAGCTGGACCTAGGACAAAGAAGGCCAGGTCACTCACTCGGTCACTCGGCAAGGTTTGTCTTTGTCGTCGTAGTGGACCAGGCCCTGAGAATAGGATGGACACAGCACACCAGTGTCCTTGGACACTGCTGCCTAGGTGAGGGTCCGGTA
Source organism: Urocitellus parryii (assembly GCF_045843805.1). Lineage (NCBI taxonomy): Eukaryota > Metazoa > Chordata > Mammalia > Rodentia > Sciuridae > Urocitellus > Urocitellus parryii. Next base: position 206,662,294 of record NC_135534.1, read on the forward strand.
GGAAACAGACATCCGATGCCAGGTGGGTGACCCCCAGGCAGGGCCACGTCCTGTGCTCCAGCACCATCTGAATCAGACTCCTCAGGGACCAACCCTCTGTCTTGGGTCCCACTCTGCGGTAGACCAGGCCTGATCCCAGCTGGGATTGAGAGAGGCTCCGGTTGCCCCTCCGTAACTCGGGCCTGCTGGTAGTTGGCAGTAATGACACAGACGTGCTCTGGCTGAGTGACTGGCTGAATGCAGTGACCACAGGGCAGGGTCTCCACAATACCAGAGGGACAGTGGTGTGCAGCACAGCCCCGTGACCTTGGTCAGGGTGGAGGCTGCAGACTCCCAGAGGACACAGCGTGTCAGGAGGGAAAGCAGGTTGGCAGCCCCTCCCACCTGCACCTGTGCCCTGCCCCAGAAGTGTCCTCCAGCTGTAGGGGCTGACAGGAGCCCACGGGCCAGCCAATCTAGAAATGATGCCTGACCCCCTCTTGCGGCCAGTGTCTGACCCTGGCAAACTGAGTCCTCTTCTGGGCTTCAGTGTCCTTCCCACGAAAGGGGGTGACTCCAGCCTTTCCCTGCCAATCAGCCCCCCGGAGCCCTACAGCTCCACCTTCCTCCCCTCTCACCCAGGCCAGAGCCAGCGCCGGGGGAAGTCCTGGGGCTGCAGTACCCCTTCCTCCCCACCAGCAACCCTTCTTCCTCTCCAGCTTGCCTCCAAGGGGCAGCGGAGACTGCTGGGCTCCTTTTCTGGAGCAATAGAACAAGAGGAAACCCGACAGGGTCCCTCCCAAAAGGCTGCCCTCCCTCCTGGCCTCAGAGCCGGCCCTCAGTGCTGCATGCTGACCAGTGATGCCCTGCTGCAACCACGGGCTGGGGAGCTGAGAGGACCGTCTGGGCAGATGCCCCTGGCCAGCACGTGGTCAGCCCGACTTGCTTTTCTCTGCAGGGGCCCCTGAACGTTGTCTGGAACCCCCTGGGCTGTGAGTCTCAGCCCCCTTGGTGGCATGGGACCCTGGGCAAGTCCTGAAAGCCATGCAGTGGGGCAGGCAAGGCCACTTTTTCCCAGGAAATTTGGCTAAGTAGTGGGGCCCAGGCCCTGGGTCTGACCAGACCCATCCTGAAAAGTGGTTTTAGTTTTGGTTTTCTCATTAGTTTTTCGATGTGCTGGGCTGGGCTGGAACCCAGGACTCCTACATGCCAGGCAAGGGCTCCACCACTGAGCCACACCTCAGTCTAAAGTGCAGGCAGCACACTGGCAAAGGCACTTAGTTCTGGCCCAGGCCTAGGTCCCTTCCAAAGCGTCAATGGCCACTCTCTCTCTGGCCCCAGCCCCCTAAAGCCCAAGGCCTGGGTCAGTCACAGACAGGTGACAGCACCATGAGCCAGCAGGCAACAGTCTCATACGGCACATTACTCACACCCAGGACACTGCCACATCTTCATCGCAGGGCCTGGGGGCGGGGAGTGTGGTCCAGGAGGTAGCCCCAGGGACAGGGAGCAACTCAGCCCAGCCACCAGCCCTGTGACCGCAGGGCAGACCCCCTTCCGTCCGCAGCCTGTGCCTAACAGTGTACTCCTGGGAGTGCCTGTGCAGTCAGTGGCTGTGGATGGAAACTTCTGGAGACTGTGGAGGGAGGCGCCAGCAGTGGCAGGTGTGCCTCCAGGACCAAGAGACCTGCCAGCCCTGATGACCAGACGCCTCTTCTGACCCTCATATATGCTTTCAGATGACACACGCCCTTCAGGTGTGAGTTCCATACGGAGGGGCTGCACCCCAGGGGCCCCGACCCACCCTACTCCACAGGCCCCTTCTCCTTTGCCTTCAGGGACCCTGACCCCCTCCTGGTCTCCCAGCCTCCTGCAAGCTTTTAAAAACACAAATCTGGTTACACTGCCCGACCCTGTGAAGCCAGCCAGGACCCCCGGGGCCCTAACCCCGTGTGGTTGAAGCCCAGAGCACGTGCACACACCGCTCCCCGGGCTCTCGAGCCAGTGCCCGAGTCTCAGTGCCTCCAGTGCCCTGCCCCTCCCGTCCCGAAGCCTTCGACCAGGAGTAGTGTCCTCCGCCTCCTGTCCTAGTTAGTAGGTACTCACTGCTCAGCTCTGGGGCCACCATCCCAGAGATGCTGCCCCGACCCTCCCCATGGGCCAGGTGGCCTCGGTCAGCGCTCAGTGCCGTCAGATCCCCATCTTGCTGCTTCCTGGCACAGGCATGAGGGTGATTAAATAATTATGCCATCATTTGTGGGCAATCTCTTCCCCAGATGGACCACAAGGGCAGAGAGGGCAGGGACCAGGTCTGCTCGTCACCACGCAGCCAGGAAGCATCCCAGAGCCTGGCCCAGAGTCAGGGAGGACAGACGCTTGTGGCCTGACCGAGAACTGTCAGTGACAGTCTCTCCTTGGGTCCTGAGCCCACAGGAGTCTCCATGAGGAGTGTCAGGCACCCCGAGTTCCTCAGAGCCTCTGCTCCCCTGAAGAGCTGCCGGTAGGATCACCACGAGCAGAATGGGCTGTCACCACAGTAACAGGGGTGACTTTGCCACCTCTGTGACCTCTACCAGGCCGACAGGTGCACCCCTTTCCAGACTTCTGAAGAACAGTACAGACGAGGGTTGCAGGCCGTGCTCACAGTGTGCATCAACAGGAAGTGGGTGGTGAGCGGGGCCTGGGCTTTCTCCCCCGCTGGCTCAGGGCCCTCCAAGCCCCCAAGGGCCCTGCCTCCTCCCTTTGTTCAGGGTCCCCAGTCCTGACTCCACAGCCAGAAGACCAGAGGGCCCTCTGGGCCAGGCCTGAAAGTTCACCAATCGCTGGGTTTCCTCCCTTCACTTTGGTCTGGTCTACGCGTCTCCTGCAGTCTTATTCGTTTAACTCTTCCCCTCAAAATCCATCACTTTTTAAAAAGTTCAACTACATTCAGTCTCTCCTAGGAAGCACCTCTGAAAGGACAGGTTGCACACGCAGAGATATGGAACTGGACCTGCTTTCTAACGCGCACCACACACATTGTTGGGCCCACAGCTCTCCTGCCCAGCCCTGGTTCCAACCCTCCACCCAGGCCTGATTGGGATTTAGGGATTATCTCACCTGGTCCCCAAATGCGCAGTTTATAATTTGGTGAAATTTGCAAAGTATTCATTCTGGAAAAGTTGCACAACTTTACAGAAACTGAGGCCAGGAGCCAGCCCCCTTGCACACTGGACTAGGATCCAGGTGCCCCACCTGCTGTGGCCCGGGGGCTCTGACCTCCCAGGCCCCCAGAGCTTGCTCACAGCCAGGGGAGGGCGCTAGAGGCTTCCCCCCCTCAGGCCCTTTGCCAAGGCTCCCCAACAACAAACCCCACTCCTTCCGGGGCAGCCACCCTCTTCCTGCCCACCCCACCCCTCCTCACCCAGGCCACAGCCCTGGACCCGACTGGGACAGGAAGACCCACAGTGCTTGTTTAATTTTAGCTTTCGGTTATAAAATATGTACTTTTTTTTAAAAAAAGCAATCCCTAAAGAAGTATATAAATAAAGTGAAAACCAAAAGCCATCTCTTCCTTGCCCTCCTGCCCCAGCGAGGCCACTCACCACGCTCCGTCCCTAGGCCTTTCTCTGAATGTCCCGTGTCTAGTGTTTTCTTTATTACATATTGTCTTACAACTCCCCTTCAAACGCAGCGGTATGACATCACATTCCCGCCCGGTAGGGAACCTCCAAGTCCACCCAGCGGCCCCTCACACTTCCTCTGTAGACAGACCATGCTCCCTACGGAAGGACACAGGGGTTGTCGGGGGTTTTCGCTACTGTGAACAGGGCTGTTTGCATCCCTGCACATCCATCTTTCTGTCCTCACCCCTACATGCACGCACCTGCTGACTCCTTAGCGTGTACTTCCTGGATGCCCCTGTGAGCCAGGCCCGGTTAGGGCACAGGGGTCTGTGAGCCAGGCTCCAGCAGGACACCCCAGCTGAAGGGCGCGAGATCTGAACAGCCAGCCCTCCCGGCAGAACCGCCTGGACGGTACTCCCACTAACCAAGGCACGCTGAGCTTTTTCATTTTCGCCCGATCTGACCAGTAACAAAGGACCTCAGTATTTTGTCATCTCCCTGATGACCCTGGCCGTCTTGCACGCTCCCAGAGCAGCCAACTTTTGTTTCCAGGACTTGGAAGGTGGACAAGGGCTGGAGCCACTGCTTGGCCAGGGCTGGTCCAGGGGGAGTTCTCTCTGGGCCAGGCCATCCCCCACCACTTCCTCCCACCCCAAAGCCTCCACACAGGGACTTCCCTCTCCCACCCACCCCGCCCTTGCCTCCGCCAGGGCCCAGCAGATGGGGGGAGGCCGCCTTCCGGTCACAGAGAGGAAGCCTCGTCCTCAATTGTTCTGTGCAGAGCCTGAAGCACAGGCCCCGGGCTTCAGGAAGAGGCCACGTGGTCAGCAGGGTCATTCCTCCAGGCCCCCTAGATCTGTGTCCTGAAGCCTCCTCTGGCAGGTCTGGGGGGGGGGGGGGAGGCTGCATCCTCATCCTAAAACGAGGCCCTCCTGAGGTCCTGGGGAGCACCCTCTGAAGGGGAGCCCATGGCAGCTGAGCTCCCCCCACTCAGCATCCCTCCTCCCTGCCCGCCCTTCCCCACCAGCCCCTGGAACCCCGTGACAGCAGGTGCCAGCCCACGTGTGGGCCAGAAAGACCCAGGAGCCTCAAGGGCCCGGCTCTCCTGCCACAGAAGGGTGTGGGAAGCCCAGGACAAGGGATGGGCGGCAGACCCAGTGCAGCAGCCTTGAGCCCGCTCTCTGCCAGGTGGTGCAGAATGATAACCCGTTGCTAGTCATCCTGATTCACAGTGACAGCCCGCTAGCCGTCCTGGAGGAGGAGCCCCTGCACCCGGGGCGCTCTGAGCACCTGCGGCCCGTCTTCTCCCTAAGTCCTCCTGGAGGGAGGAGCAGGCATTCCCATTTCACAGATGGAAACTGAGGCTCTAAAAGGTTAAGAGACTGACCTAGGGCCTGGGGCCAGACCCACCTGCTGCCGAACATGGGTACAGGGCACTGTCAACCCAAAGGGACCCTCCATTTGAACTGCTCTCCTCTCCTCACCCCCAAGGCTGCCCGATGGCAGAATCCTGAGCCATATGGCTCCTAGCCTAGGCCTTGGATGTGGGCCAGGCTCCCTGGGGGCTCCAGAGAAGGGCGAGCTAGGGACAAGGCGAGTGTCTCCCACACAGGCGAGCAACTGTGACTTGTCACTTAGAAGGCTCTGCGCCAGCTGACAGGTGGCAGTTGAGGAATTGCGGAGGACGGCTGTGGAGGCAGGTGTCTCCAACAGTCTGGAGGGGGGCTGGCTTTTAAAGCAATGTGGGTTGGACCCAAAACCATATAGAATCTCTCGAGCTGGCACGGGGAAGCGCCATTTCCCAGCTCTCCGTGAAAGTCGGGCGTTGCTGAGGTGGCAGCTTTGGTATTTATTATTCCATTTCAAACACTTCTAACCCAGAATCTCATTCTAAAAAGTTCACCTCCTGGCTTAGAGATTAATTTCCAGCAGGGATAACGTTGGGGGCATGATGGATTTCGGCTAAGTATTTGGAATTAATATTTTGAGCACAAACCCATTTGTGAAGAACAGAAGCCCTGATGGAGGCTTGGCCACCTGGCAGCGGTCCCCTGCCCAGGCCACTGAAGCCCAGGGCCTGGGTTTCACTGTAGTGATTCCAAGTGTCTGGGTTGGATCCAGTGGTTCTCAACTAGGGTGATTTGGCACCCCTCCCAGGAGACACTGGGCCATGTTTGGGGACCTTTGTGCTTATCACATCGGGTAGGGGTGCTACTGGCATGGAGTGGGCAGTGGCAGGAGACGCTGCTTGGTTTCTCCCTCTGCTCAGGCCTCCCAACCCCTGGCATGAAGCTGCACCCCACTCTGGCTCAGGCAAGGAGCAGGGACAATGCTGGGCTGGTAGCAGCTTCTGGTCTACCTCACTGACTCCATGCTCCACTCTCCCACGCTGCACCTGGGGCTTAAGACTCAAAAACAGGAGTTATCGTAGGAAGTCTCGGATGGGGAAAATGGGAAGGCTCTTCTAAATCCTTCTAAATGCTTCTATCTACTTTCAGGAGGCTTCCAAGCGCCCCTCAACTTCTCAGGGCACAGGGTGAGCACAGAGCACAGCAGGGCCCAGGAACTGGGGGCCTGGCAGTTCCAGCTCTCCTTCCATTCTGTTGACTAGTGATAAAAAGTTGGGCAGCCTCCTACGCTGTCGCCTGCCCCCGTCCTCCCCTTGAATCCTCACAGCAGCCTCCGGGGAGCTCTCTCCTTATCCCCAAGTGCAGAGAACAGGAAGGACTTCCACGGCTGCCCCGGAGCCACCAGCCGGGGACCTTCTGCAGCCCAGTGCTGCCCCTCCCAGGGAGCCGCATGCCCTCTCCTTCCCCAGGGCTGGTCCTACCCGACACCAGGGTACCCAGGGAGAATGCAAGGAGACAGGCGCCCCAGAGCAACAAAACCGTAAGGGCAATGGAGAGACAGAAAATGGCTTTAGCCACTTAAACCATCCCTGACCTGAGCTATTTTTAAATTTTTAAAGTTAGGGTGTAGTCCCTGTGTGAAAGAGGAAGACCTGGTAGTAGTTGACATCTGTTCCAACTCTAGTTTCAGCCAAAATCCTCAGCTTTACAAATACTGTCACTCACTCCCGTCCAGTAGAATCACAATCACAGCAATGCCAAAGGACAGCTGCCTACACTGAGTGTCCACTCTGCTTGGCTGAGCGCTGACTGCTTGACAAAGGTCGTCTTGAGTAGTTCTCCAAATAATCCGTGGGAAGGGGCTATGTTTAGCCCCAGTTTGCAGAAAAGCAAAACCAAGGCTCAGAGTGACTAAGGAACTCGCCTAGGGTCACATCCCAGAGTCTGGCCTCCCGCCCAGGTCTGCTTGACCGCAGAGTCCGAGTTGCCCGAGGTTGTCTAACCAGGAACAAGGACTGGCATAGTAATGGTGAGGTCGCCCAGCTCCCTGACTCTCAGCCTGGCTGAACAGAAATCAGGCAAGAAATTAGGCTTAGCCAGAAACCCCCGAGGGAAACCTTTGTTTGTCGACAACTGTCCCGGATGCTTTGCAAAGCCAGGCTGAAGCCTTCTTAGGAAAGGTTCTCCTTGAGTAACCAAGAGTCACGTTTTCCTTCCTGGAATGGAAGCCAGCCCCCCACCTAAACCGCATTAATAGCCTCTCTTAGGATAGGAAGAACTAGTGAACAGAGACCAGGTTGCTGGAGGGATGCCCACAAGTGTCTCCATGGGCCCTGTGTACCCCACAGTCTTCGGGAAATCACAGTTACAGCCCGTTTTTAAGTTTACCACAATCATCCTGCTTCCCTTAGAACCTAGAGTCGCTAAGTGGACAGGGCACGCAATTTGTGCCCAACCGTCTGCAGCCCTCCTAGCCCAGCACGATCGTCCATCAGTGACGGGCTCCAACACTGGGGAAAACTCGCCTCTTCCACACCTGCAGAGCTGGGAAGTAACGCTCCCTGGGGTGGGTGCTGAGAGAGGGCTATGGGGCTGTGTCCAGGGACAGTCATGGGCATCAAATCGGCAGCCTGCTCCTTGGGGCTCACCTAGGTCCCACAAAGGTCCTCATGCTCAGAAACAACTTTTGCAGAGCCCTATTCCAGGGTGACCAAGTCAAGTCATTTCCCCTAAGAGCATCTCCAGCTGCCCTTTCTACCCTGGGATGGCTATTTCTGGGTCAAGGAACATGCCAGAACAAGGACCACACAAACATTTCAGAGACCAGGCTGCAGGGAAGAGGCCAGTGGGCTCCTTAGCCATTCCTAGTTAGTTCTCCACTGGAGGGACAGCAGATGCTGACACTGCTAATGCCTGGGAGGCAGAGAGTTTCAACCAGGTTTCTAAAGCTAAGGACTCTCTCAACATAAAGCCCCTTGCAATGTCAAAATGTTCCCAAGCACCCCCAGGGCCTGATGTGTATCTGAAAGCACAAGTTCAGGCCCAACCAGAGGGCTCAAGAGTCCAGCACAAGGGGCAGAGCAGTGGCCTCTCTGATGACCCCTGACGGCCCTGACACTCTTCAGGCAGATGGAACACTTGTTTGCTAAAAGAGGCCTAGGGAGGAATGTGGCTCTATTTTCTTGGCATCTTGGAGGGAAGGACAGGAACCCAGGGGGCAATGGCCAGTAGGTCCTAGAGCCATGATTCCTAGTCTGGATCAATAAGTAAACCCTCCAGGGAGTCACCTGGCCCAAGACCATGCAGAAGCCACTTCCACAGCTGCCTAAAGATTCCCTCTGGCCAGGGGAGGCCCCCCTCCTTGGGAATCTCTAACCCACTCCTCCGGTCCCCAGGCCTCCAAGCTGACCCCCACCAGCAGCCCCCAAGCTGGGTCTTGAACAGTACTCACATGCCCTGCTCTCCGTACTGGTTGTAGAACTCCATGTGGCTGCATGCCTGAATCCAGCCAACAATCCAGGTCTCTTTCTTGGGGATGGGCGGCATGACCACCTGGGCCGAGGCCCGGAAGTGGGGCGTCCGGTAGCGGAGCACCACACTGGAGGACTCATCAATGCTGGTGGGGATGGGGTCGATAGAGGCTTTCACGTCAATCACGGTGATCCCTTCCCGGAAGACTCTGGCTTTGCCTCCGATGCTCTGAATACAGCCCATGGCACACAGGACCACTCTAATCTCCAGGGAAGGCCAGCAGTCCCAGAGAAAACAGGGCATTGAAAGGATGGAGGCTGCGGGACCCAGTGCAGAGGGGAGGTGCAATCCAATCTCAAACCTCAAAACTGATATCCATAGGATAGAAAACTCACTGGGTCCAGGGGATTTGCATATCACTACCTTGGGCCTGTTTATAAATAAGGATTTTGCTGCATCTCAAGAGCCCTGGGCTCTCTCTTCTTCTCCTAGCAGTGGACAAAAATCACCGATATTCTTTGGGTTAAAAAAAGAAAAAGTTTGGAGTTTAGTGGATAGGCATGTTGTTCTGACTTCCAGCCTTTCCGGGCCTCACACGCGGGGACGGCAGCTCGGAGACTCTCCCTGAAGTCTTCGGAGGAAGCAGGCGAGCGCTGGTAGACACATAAATAAGGAAGGCTCGGTCCCCGCGCGGTCGCGCCACCCTCGTTGCAGAAGACCGACTTCCTGCCCTTCTGCCTTCCGCACGCGCTCCCCCGGGCACACGCGCCCGCCCGGCGGGGCCCAGTCAATTGAAGAGCGGTTTCCGTTCACTCGGCCGAGGTCTCCGCGCCCCGGGGCTGGGCGCCCACCCGCGGCTCCCGGGAGGCGCGCTCCGGGCTCTGCGCTTGCCGGGTCCCCGTCGGCGCCCGCTGGCGGGCGCGCCGCGTGCCCCTCGCCGCTGTCGCTGTCGCCGGGGGGCAGCCGTGCGGGGCCCCGGGACTGCGCTCCGGCCGCCGCCGCCTGGTTCGCCGCGGCCACGGAGGACCTGCGGGGAGGTGGAAGGGATAGAGCGTCAAAGTTGAGCCGAACTTTGCTGCGGGGGGCGCGCGTGGGCGGCGACGCGTGTGCGCGGGGCGCCGGCTGCGGAGCTGACGGAGCGGCTCTGGGCGGTCTCCCCGGAGGCGGCGGCCCCCCCGCCAGCCCGTCAGTGGCGGCCGCACGACCGCGCGCTCCAGCGAATAATCGCCGCCCGTGACATCTCCGCTGACACCCTCGCGGCCCGGGGTGAGGTGGGGGGCGACCCGCTGCCACTGCAGCGAGCCTCCAGGACTTGCCGGCCCTAGCACTGCCTCTGGCGCCTCGTCGCCAGCGCCGGGCGCCCCTTCTCCGCCCGGGTCCCTCCAGTCCCCTGGGGACGCAGTCCTAGTCCCCAGACCGGTCTGATTGGGAGCGCACTCCTTCTCGGGCGGGGGTCGCGGGACCCCAGGAGGGCGCAGTGCCCCCGCCCCGCCGCGTTGGGCACTCCTGTCCCCACTCCCCTACCGCTAGCGGCCCCAGAACCCCGCGCGTCGGGCGCGCTCGCCACTGCCGGGGAACTTTGGCGCGCACGCCCCCACCCGGGCAGCGCCGCCGACTCACCTGCCCAGGGGCCGCTCCGCGCGCCCGGGTCGTCGCCCTCCACGCGCCCCGACCCCGCCGCCGGCACGTTCTCGTTCTCGGGGCGCCCCCGCCCCCTCCCCCGGGCAATGTCCCTCTGTTCTCTCTACTTGGGTCTGAGCCGGCGTCGGCGCCCCGGGCCCTCCTGTCTCGGGGCTGCTGGGGGTGGCCGGGGGCGGAGAGCTGAGGCTCGGGGCTCTCTCGCCCCCACCCCACGCGCCGCCCTTATTTTATGATCATTGTGAGCGTGCTGTCGCCGCTTAGCCCCGCCGCCGCGCCGCAGCCGCCTGGCGCGCCCCGCGCTGCCTCGCGCTGCTGCAGCATCGGAAAGGCAACCAGGTCAAACTTTGCAGAAACTCGGCCCCTGCGCCGGCCTGGCCCCCGCGTCCGCCCGCAGCCGCCGGCCGGAGCGCAGCCGGCACACAGGGACCGCCGCCCGCTCGCCCGCCCCGCCGGGATGCAGGTCCGCAGGCGGCGGTGGCGGCGGGCGGGCGGGCGCCGCCTCCTCCTCCTCCCCGCCCGCCCGGCTCTCCACCCGCGCTCCCGCACACAGCGCGCCCTCCTCCTGGTAATCCCTCTCTCCCTGTCTTCCCCCCTTCTCCCGCTTTGCAGCTGCTGGGGGAGCTGAGTCTCTCCTTGCAAAAACGACATTTCCTTTTTGTCTATCCTCGGGAATTCTGGGTAGTGTAGTTCCGCGTCTGTCTTGGGCCCAGGGGGCTGCTCCTCGTGCCCTTTGACCTCTACAGACCAGAGACTTTCCCAGGCTCAGGGCAATTGGAGAAGGGCTAAATGGCCTTGGAGATCCAGGCCGCGGGGGATTAGTGGCTGCGTGGAAACTTCGGGGCTCTGTGAGGCTCCAGGGCTAGAAGGTTGGGATTGAGGGGGCAGAAGTTGCTTCCCATTCTTCCCTCCAGTGCTGGACCCTAGCATCCTGAAAGGTGGGGCCCCAGCTGGGTGAGAAGTACTACACAAGACTCATCACCAACTACCAGCCACCTTGGGTAAGGAGGCCTGTTAGATGTGTACTTCACATAGGAATATCACGCAGTGCAGAGATTAGGAACCTGCCCAAGGCCTCACTGTCCCCACTCAGATGGGCCCCAGGGATCTGAGTCAGGGTTCAAAAGAGGACTGTTCCTGAATAGCACTGGGAAAGCAATGAGTCTTTCCAAGTGACCACATGCCAGCAGCCCCTCCTCTATCTTTCAACCCCTGCCCCCCAGGGAAAGGCCAAATGATTTGTGACATCAGAAAACCTTGCTGCTAAGTAAAGCCACACACCCACCTCCACTACACGCCATGACTCTGACTTCCACAGATATTCATAGCAGGGTGCAGGACAGGTGGTTCCTGCCAGACCAGAACATGTCAGGGTTCTGGTCATTTGGGGGACTTTCGAAGGAGGCCAGACAGACTGAGTGATCTATCTCCCTGAGCACCAGCTGAGTCACAGAGCAGGAAGTAACTAGTTAAAGTGGCTGCTGGCTTTCCCTGAGCCACACCCTCACCTTAGCCATTGCCATAGGCCTGTGTACCTGGACACAGTGAAGGGGTCATTCTTCTCCAGTTCAGTGAGTTGGTGGCTTATACCTAGTCCTTATTCCTAGACTCAGACCAAAATTGGCAGGTAGCTGAGCCAGTGCCACGGGGTTGCCCTCATGGACTGTCTGACCACATGGCAGAACACCGGCCAACATACAGGTTCCCTAGAGTCCCGGCATGAACTTTCATTTCTGGGAAGAAATCTTCCCTGGCCTCTTAACCCACAGTGACCTCCCTCACCATGAACTTGGGGCTCCCATGAAACATTCCCCACCTCTGAGACTCCCCACGCTTTCAACACCTTCTACCTATATGATCATCATTATTGCATTCTGTTCATATGTAAGGAAGATATTAACTTTTAGGACATGCATCTCATATCCCATCACCCAACACCCCAAGTGCCTGGAACAGCAGACTCCACTGGCCCAGCTGTTCCTCCAGGGCAGGGATGCTGTCCTAGACGAAAGTTCAAGGCAGCTCCGCCCATTTTGGTCATGTCCCTTTGTGGAAAGACAGAGGCCACTGGTCTCAATTGCATAGTTAAACAGTAAGGTCCTGGAAGTGATTTCCTGGGGATGAGGTCCCCTAGAGGCCCGTTGGAAGTGATATTGGGCCCTGGGTATGGCAATAATAAGCACCCACTGTGTGTCAGGCCCTGCAAGAGCCAGTATTGTCTCCTTCATCCTTCACCTTGATCCTGAGTGGGATCCTGGTGGGCTCTACAGACAGGGAAAACCCAGGGACTTTTAAGTGTGGATTCCAACCCACGCATGGCCACCTCCAAAGTCCACACTCACTCCATGGGGCATGCTGCCCTTGCGATCTGGATCCCAGACCCTCCTGGCTAAGATGGCACTGACCACTAGGGAGCACCCACAGGGTGAGGATTCACAGAGCAGAAGACCTCTCTCCTCACCTGCTTCCCTTTCATATCAACCCTATGCAGGACCCTGTCTTGGTCTGCAGGATTAGGGTTGACCAGGCTCCAAGATGGGTGGCAAGAGTCTGAAGACAAGGGCTCAGCTCCTTTATTCCTGCCCCAGCTCCTGAAGGGCCCATCAGGATGGGGATCCTGCCACCTCTCAGGCCCTTGGGTCCTCCTGCCTCCCCACAGGGCTGTGGGTGTTGGGCACAGACCCAGGGAAGGCTCAGCATATGTAGAAGGCTCATGGCCCAGTCATGCAAGAGTGAAGCACCAGGGTCTGCAGAGCAGAGGAAGAGACATCTGCTGGAGGCTGCAGAAACCTCAGGGGCACTTTACACTCCTCCCTGTCCCCTCCCTGCCCCTCCCCTTCGCCTTCCCCAGACTCCTTGCCAAGACATTCCTGGGGAAGGGGAAAGGTGCAAAGGTGCACAGCCCCTGTCCTCCACCTGGAGAGACAGTGAGGTCAACTCCTCAGTATGGCAATTTCGGAGGTCAGAGGAGGAGGAAGTGGCTGTCCTTCCCTGTTCCTCCAATCCTAGTACATTGGCCCAGAGAGGTTGTAGAAACCCAAAGCTACACAGGAAGTCAGAGGTAGAAGCAACTCCGCCCCCAGCCAGCTGGGTTTTCACATGCAACCCTGAGCATGCCCAGAGGCCTCCGGTCTGCAGAGAGAGGCTGCAGTGTCTCCCTGCAGAGAGCACTGGGAACTGGAGCTTTGCATGCATCCTCCTTCAGGCCCTCCACAATGGCCCCAAGAGCCAGGCCCTGTCATTATCCCATTCTACAGCTGAGGACATTGAAGGCTGGCCAACAGGGAGGGCAGGATGAACCAGGCAGCTTGGCTCTAGGACCCAGAGGCCAGATGGCTCCTGTGTAGTGGGTGCTTTCCAGCAGTTCCCCGGAACTGTAGGGCCCTCATGTTCAGTCCCAGGGCTCCTTGTCCCTCATAGACCAACCTGCATTCAGGGCCACAGTAGGTCCTCCAAGGGCTCACTGCCTCCAGAGGTGGGGTCATGATATGACCAGAAAGGCATTTTGAAAGAGAGAAAAAAGTCCTTGCTGTGCAGACCAGAGGGAACTGTTAAATGCAGGAATTCTGTTGCCCTGGGAGACAGGGTACTCTCCCCAACTGTTTGGAACCAGCCAGAAAGCCAATGGTGAGGCCTGGGAGACAGGTGGGTGGGGCCAGAGGGCTGGGCAGGTGTCCGAAGGGGCCGCGGAGGGGCCAGGAGGGGATCCAGGTGCAGAGCCCATTCTGCATCCCCTGTGGTCCTCCCCTCTGCAGGGAGCAGGCTGGGCCTGGCCAGGTGAACAGGTACGGGATTTCAGAGACGGGGAGTTAGCCAGGCTACCCTACTCTGCAGATGGGCAACCCAGTCTCAGCAAGGTCATCAAGGGAGGGCTCACCACTAGAACCCAGGTCTCCTGGCCCCAGCTCTGTAATGACACCACCCCACCCCCGAGGATGGAGGAAAGGTGGAGTGTTGGGGCAAGGGCATGGAACCTGCTGTTTGCACTGGTCGCAAATCTGGAGGCGTGGGATGGTTCAGCCACCTTCAGACCCACAGTGTGTAGAGGGGCAGGTTGGACTTGGGGTTTCTAGCTCACTCTCCACTACTGACTGGTCACCTCAGGGCACCTGGCACTCAGAAGATAAGAGACCACAGTCAAGGCCAGAAGACCATGGCACTCATATCCCTGCAGGGCAGTGGGATGTTGAGGGGTAACTCCAGGAACGATGAATGGAGTATGAAGCGGTAAAAATAATAGGTACAGCTCCACATTTGTAATGGTCGTAAGCATTGGTCATCATAAATCAGGAAGCGTGTGAGGGAGCTGTTTGACAAGTGTGTCCCATGTGGAGCTGGTGGAGGGCGGGCGGTGTTCCAGGGGTGGGGGATGAGCTGGCAAGAGAGCCAGTGCTCCTGTGTAGGTGAGAGTATGTGGTGAGCGTGTCTATGTGTGTGACAGTCTGTACATCTGTGTGTGCAAGGATGTACGTGACAGCTCTGTGTGACTGTGCGGTGGGAGTGCCCCAGTGTGTGTGCCTGCATGTCTGTGAAGGTGTGGATGTGTGCAACGTGTGAGTGAACCTAGGAGCCAGTGTGTGTGCACCGTGTGCAACTTGCCTTGTGTGAGACTTATAAGAATACATAGGGTGTGTTCTGGATGTGTGTTTGTGTGTCTGTGGAGACTGTGTCCATGTAGACAAGTGGGTGAGCGCTGGTGTGGGTGTTGGCGAGCACACCTGTGTTGTGGGCGTGAGGATAAGAGCATGTGCATGTGCCAGGGTGGTGTCTGCATGGGGTGTCAGGCGTGAGTGTGGGGCTGAGCCAGTGGGACAGACTTCGTCTCTCTCCGTCGGGGGCTCGACTTCCCCACACTGGAGGCTTCTGGGAGCCCCTGACGGTGCAGTCCAGTTCCAGGCGTGTAACGTGCTCCCCTCCTGGTCCCCTGGGACCGCTGCGTCTCCGGTCCCGCGCCAGGCGAGGCCAGGCATTCGGAGCCCGCGCCCCTGCGCCGCGCGCTCCCAGGCCTCCGACGGGTGCGAAGCCCACGCGCGGGGCGCTGCAGGGACGCCGCGACCTGGAGGCCGCTCGAGCACAGACCGGGAGCGCGATGCCCGCCGCCCGGGCAGGACGGAGGGGGCGACAGCAGACCGGCGCTGCCGGATCAGATCGGGTGCGGCACTGGGAGTTCTCCAAGGTGCTAAAATAAACCCTGCGAAGGATCAGGTTTCCTGACCAAAATAACCCAGGAGCGGCCTCAGAAATGCGAACTGAGAACGCGATCCGCGGCGGGGCGCCAGGGCTGGGGAGGAGGCCATGAAAACTGCCTTCCGCGGGACTCCCGGCCCCTGCTCCAGCCCCCCGCCCCTGGCGTCCCCTTCTCTTGTGGGATCATCACCCCAAACGACAGCCCTGTGTGGGCTGGTGGTCTTTGATTGCCAGGTCTGCAGTAGATTAGAGCCGGGCTCTGGAATCGGTCATTCTTGCAATATTTATGGGGTGCCTACTATTGCCAAACTCTGCCTGTTCACCTGGTTGTCACCCATGAGCTAAGAGACAGTGGTTCCTGCCCCTGGGTGTTGCTGTGTTAGTAGGAGAACACAGACCATGAACACCACTAGCCACAGAATAAATAAGCAGAGTGTGTGGGTTGTTAAATAGTGACACATACTTCAAAAAAATAAGCAAATAAAAGGAAAAAACAGCAGGGGATGGGGGGTAGGGTGATGTTTGAATCTGGCTCACTGCTTGCCTGGAAAGAATCGCTTTGCCTCTGAGCTTTGGTCTTTCTGTTGGTGCCCTGGGACAAAGCACCTGTCTGTGAAGTTGCTGTGAGGTCCCACCGGGTGGTGCAGGGACCCGCCCTCCGAATCTCCTGCAGCAAGTGTGAAGTGCAAGTTACTGAGGAATATGCTTGTTCTTAATGGTGGGAAAGGAATCTGAGACACTTGGAGGCTGCAATGTCCAGACTGCACCAGGGCCCACAAAGCTGCCGGGAAACTCTTGCTCTCAGGGAAGAGGCAGTGCCGACAAGTGGTTAGAGCCAGAGAGTTAGGCTGAGGGCTGGATCTGGACCCTGGTAGCAGCTGTGGGCTCTGGCAAGCCACATGGCCCCCACCCTGACCCTCAGCAGTCCACAGGGCTGGCACAGAAGGCTGTGCAGAGCCTGGGCTGCACAGCCGTGCCGACAGGTCTCAGGCCGTGTCAGAGCCACCGGCCGGCGCAAGTCCCAGCTCTGGCCTTGGCCTCACAGGTGATGTCGCCACTGAGTCTGCTCTTCCTCCTCTGAGATGGGCAGAGGGAGGCCGGACTTCACCTGGTTGCCCAGGACTGTCCATGGTCCCTCTAAGCACTGCACCCGAGAGCTCAGGTCAGCCCAGCAGACTCCACGGGGTGCCCCCAAGTCACTGTTTCACTTGGCACCTGCCACTTTAACCCTTCCTTTATATTCTGCTTAATGAACAGGGACATGTGGATAAGGATGGCCATCCTGGGACAGTTTTGAGTACAGTTGTCACAAAATGGGATCAACCTAAATGTTGAACGATGGAGGAGTGGCCTGTATAGATGGTGTCCACTGTGTGACAGCAGGCTTATCAGGCAGCCTAGGAAAATAAAGGGGTCATCATGGGGACGTGGCCAGGCTTACATAGGTGGGTGAAATGGGAGCTAAGTTTTTAAAGAATGTTCAACACGATCCTATTTTAAATGTCTATTTGTATATCTGTCTATCTCAATAGACAAATATGCCTGTGCTGGATATGCAGCTGTTTCACACACAGATATAGTTTGTTTAACATATATTCTTTTCTGACTATTAAAATCGTGCTTGGTTGGTGTACAGTGTCTCCATAAATGGAAAGGCGACAGTGTCCTGAGTGTTCCACTTGGCCACATGGCCACAGGATGTCCCCGTGTCTGCCCTCTGGGACGTGGCAGTGAGGTGGGCTGCCTCATGCTACGCTCCAGACAAGCTGCTTCTACGCTGTGATGTGTATTCAACACCATTCCAGGACGGCCATCCTGACCCCCACACCCCTGTGTGTTAAAGCCATTAAGTGAAACAGTGCATCGGCATACCCCGTGGGGTCTGGTGGGCTGAGCTGAGCTCCCTGTGGCGGTGCCCAGATACAGAAAGCGTGAAGGGGCCCATAGAGAGTCTGTATTTATTGCATGTACTTCAAAAAGTAGTAACATTTACACAGTAAGAAAAAAATCAGGTGATACTCTGGCGTTCGACAGACCACTAATTGTGTCAGGGCCGCGTGTCCGGCCTCCCTGGCTGGACTGCAGGAAGAGATCAATGAAAGTGTTGAAGGAATGAATGAATGCTTCCCGAGACTCTTGACGGTGGACTGTGAGGTGCACACTCATGGAAGTCTATGGACTGAGGAGCAGCACTTGCTTCTCAGCTGTCGGTGAACTTGCCCAGGGTCACCCCAGCTTACCGAGGACAGCAGCAGTCTCAGGGTCACAGGGGAAGCCAGTACAGCTTCCTCTGAGTGAGCCTTCACATCACTCCCTCACCAGCCCTCTGAGGGGGAAAACCGGCTGGGCCACGTGGAAGGACCTGCCTGTGGTCATTCAGTGGAAGTGGTTTGAGCCTGTGTCTTAACCACTGCCGGGCTGAAGCTAAATGAGACCCCGTGGCGTCCCCAGAACTGCTGGCAGCTGCAGCTAGCCCGAAATGCTGACACAGCCTCTGGGTATTATTAATAGCCCCCGCTGGGCTGGGCTTCTTAGCCCCTGCAGAGGCCAGCCCAGGTCATGGGCCCCGCCCAGGGAGGGTAAGGTGGGTGCCCTGTGGAGAGCTGAGCAAGCAGATCCCTGTGGCCTGAGAGATCTGAGTCCAAAGGCCCTGGTTTCCCCAGCCCAGGGACTGCTGAGGAGCCGGACCCCCGCTACTTTTGGTTTCCTGCCTTTATCCCTCTGAGCCTCGGCTTCCTCGTCTGTGACATGGGGGTATCACTGGTTAAGTCGGGTCCGTGATAAAGCACAGCCCTCTGGAGTGCAGGGTGAGACCGCATACACCAGAGGGCAGGATGGAATGCAGCCTGGGACCTCCCTGCCACCAGAGTGCCCCAATCTGAGTGGACCCTCTGGAAGAGGAAGAGGAGGAGTGAGGCCAGCCTCGCCTAGTCTAGCCCAGCTGGACCCAGCCAGGGTGTTTGCAAGGAACCTCACATGGAGGGCTCCTGGGTTCTGGCTTCATTCACCCATCAGGGATGAGGGCAGGTCCTTCTGAAGGGGGCTCTCAGAGGGGAGAGGAAACTGTGCTTCTGTGTCAAATGGAATCAGTTTCTAACCCAGAGCCCAAGGCTCACTCTGTGGTAGGGACTGAACTCTGCAAAGACCCTGAGAGGTAGGCACTATTATGTCCATATTACAGGTGGAAAAACCAAGGCTCAGGGACGTGGTGTGACTTGTTGGAGGTCTCAGAACTGACAGGTGGCAGAGCCCCTGTGGCCAGTGTTCACTCCACCCCACACACTTCCTGTCCTTGGGGGACTGTGGGGTGGGCCTTGTTTTGTGGCACACTCCATATCTGGTAGAGAAATCTCAGCCTTCTGCCTCCATCTGGGCTGGGCAGGCAGGTCATCAGTGGCCTCCCCGAGTGATGAGACCAGGATGTCTGCTTTGGATTCTTCCAGGCAGCCCCCATACACAGGTCCCGGTGGCCCTAAGAAGCTCTTCCCAGAGGTCACCTAGGTAGCCACAGGGAGGCCCAGCTCATATCCCAAATCTTTAGCCAGGACCTCTCGGGACGGCAGCCACGCTGGCCTCTGTCCTTCCAGTGCAGAGGGCTTGCCCCTGCCCAGGACTTCTCGCCTTCTCTTCCTTCCTGGGCCAAGCCCTCTCTGACCCCCAGATCAGACCCAGAGCCCTGGTTCTGTGGCCCTGCAGCACCTTTGCACACTTGTGACTGTTTTTGTGTCATTCATGAAAACCCCACTGGTGTGAGCTTCCCGGAGACAGGGACAGAGCTCTGAGCACAGGGCCCGGCTCTCGGTAACTGTGCATTGCCTGCAGCTGCTGTGGCTCTCCTGTCCTTGGCAAAACTCAGAGTACCAGGTACCATTGGCAACCTCCATTGGCAGACCTGTTATCCACCATCCATTACCCCTCCCTCTGACGAAATCAGACCTCAGACTGCATTCGATTGGGTTGACGTCAACCACAGCAAATTCACAGATTTAAAAAGAGAGGGAGGGAAGGAAAACCCAGCTGCCACCTTAATGAAATACTGTCACGGGGGAGGAGCTGGCCTGGCCCCAGGGACCCAGCATGATGCTCTTAGTGATGTCACCAATTCCATCATCTGGTGCCCAGAGAGGCCTGTGGCCAGGGCTCCACCTGCAGCCCATGGGACTAGGTCCATGCTGCCCAGGCCAAGGGGGCAGGCAGGCCTGGCTCGCAGGGGTCTGGATGGCTCAGAGGGAACCTGTTAAATTCAGGGGTTAAACCAGGACCCGACTCTGCCTGGGCCAGAGGCTGAGGCCACAGCTGAGTCCAGAACAGCAGAACTACATTTCCCAGAGTGCCCCAGAGCCCAGGGACAAGCCATTGGCAGATTTAAATAGCCCAGGCCCAGGCAGCCAGGCGGCAGCTGTGGACTCGTCCACCTCCCTGCAGCTCCATTGGCGCTGGCCCGGCATGGGTGGGCTCATTGGCTGTCCCGCTGGCACTGGCATCCCCTCGGAGCCTGGTGGCAGCCGGAGGTAAACAGCCACATGCAATCCTCCACTCTATATTTAACAGCTGCTGCGGGGAAGCAGGCAGCGGCAGCCGGGCCGGCCCTTGCCTTTGGGGAGAAGGCCCTCGGAGTGCGAGCCGGGCTGGCACTGGCCTGCTCAGGGTGAGCGAGGTCACCATGCCAGCTTCCCAGAGCCGGGCCCGCGCCCGGGACCGCAGCAATGTCCTCAACAGGGCTGAGTTCCTGTCCCTGAACCAGCCCCCCAAGGGCACCCCAGAGCCCCGGGGCTCTGGCAGGAAGGCCTCGGGGCCCTCGGCGCAGCCCCCACCCGCAGGCGACGGGGCCCGAGAGCGGCGCCAGTCTCAGCAGCTGCCCGAGGAGGACTGCATGCAGCTGAACCCCTCCTTCAAGGGCATCGCCTTCAACTCCCTGCTGGCCATCGACATCTGCATGTCCAAGCGGCTGGGGGTATGTGCTGGCCGGGCTGCGTCCTGGGGCAGTGCCCGCTCCATGGTCAAGCTCATTGGCATCACCGGCCATGGCATCCCCTGGATTGGGGGTACCATCCTCTGCCTGGTGAAGAGCAGCACGCTGGCCGGCCAGGAGGTGCTCATGAACCTGCTCCTGGGTGAGTGTCCCCGCCGGCCCCGCCCCGCCCCGCAGGACCAGCAGGGCCTCAGAAGCCAGCTGGACTGAGCAAATGAGTTTAAGTAGGAAGGGCGCCCCAGAAACGGGCAGGCCTCTGGCCTGGGGAAGCCAGAGCCTGACGCACCGAGGAGGCCCCTCGCCAAGTGAGGGCTGAGAGAAGGCAGAGGTCAGCGGGAAGCTCCAGGGGCCTGTTCTGGACAAAGGGCACCGCTGCCCAGGGGGCAGCTGGGGCTGGGCAGTGACCTCAGGGGCCTGAGGGGTGTCCTGGGCAGCAGGCGTCCTTGTTGGACTCCCTCCACGGTTGGGGTCCTTGTCCTTGACTAACACAGGCAGCACTTGGGATGCCCCCCAGAGCCCCCAGCCGGCTGGGTTCAGGGGCTTGTGAGACGCCAGGCTTCTCCCCACAGGGCCTGGGGTCCCTCCCACTCAGAGCCTGCTGGAGTCCTGACCTGCTCCTTCCCAGGAGAGTGGCTGAAGTGGGGGGGCAGGGGGCGCTGGTTATTGGTTTGTGTCTCTGAAGTCTTGGCTGCCACCAGCTCCTCTCGGTTAGTACCGTCTGTCCTTGCCTATTGCCTTGTGGGACCCAGGTGGAAGACAAGCGCCCCTCCGCCCCCGGGTGACACCTCCAGATGCCCGGGGCACTCAGGGAACCTCGGCCTCCACCTCCAGGCCAGGCCTGGGAGGGTTTTCCCACCCCTCGCCCCACCCCTCGCCAGGTGCCAGCATTCAGGGGACAGGGGGGTGGGGGTTCTCGGGCCAAACAACGTGGTCACAGGGGTCTTGGTTCCAAAAGGGGTGTGAGTTGGGCCACAGAGAACTTCCGTTCCAGAGGGAGTTATGGGGACTGAGTCTGGGGCCTGGCGCTCAGGGGTGCCCTGCAGGGAGGGAGGCAGAAGCAACCAGAAACCTGGGGAGGAGCTGGCTGGGTCCACCACCGCCTAAGCCTCTTGTTTTTATCACTAAATCATCATTATTATTATTTTATTCCAAATAAAAAGTCTCTCGATGCCAAACACAGTAGCCCACACCTGTAATCCCAGGGGCTCAGGAAGCTGAGTCAGAAGGATTGTGAGTTCAAATCCACCTCAGCAACTTAGCAAGGTCCAAAGCAACTCATGAGACCCTGTCGCTAAATAAAATATATAAAAGGGCTGGGCATGTGGCTCAGTGGTTAAGCGCCCCTGGGTTCTATCTCTAGTACCCTCCTCAAAAAAAGTCCCGTGAGTTTTGTGCCCCCTGTCATTCCCATTTTACAGATTAGGAAACTGAGGCTCCTATAAATAAATCGGTCTGACCAAGCCTCAGCTTGGGATCTGCACCTGGCCTGCCTGACCTACAGGCCTCTGCTCTCTGCAGGTGATCTACCAGGACCTTGGAAGGGAGGGACAGAGTCTGGTGGGCAGAATCTGCTCCCACTCTAAGTTTCTCTGGTGCCCACAGGAGCCATGGAGGGCTGTGGCTTGAGAACACTGTGCTGGAGTTAGGTTGCCTGGTGCCCGAGGTGGGACAGGGACGCGCTCTCCGGGGCCTGGGCTCCAGACCCCATCGGCTCCTGCCTGCCTTCCCCAGGTGGTGACACAGGGGATGGTGCTGAGCTTTGCTGAGTGTTTACTGTATGTCAAGCTGTGCGTGAACCACACGGCACTTTGCACCTGCACCACGACCTCTGAGCATTTAAAGAGGGGCCGGGGCTGGGGCTCAGGGGCAGAGCGCTTGCCTAGCAGCGTGAGGCACTGGGTTCGATCCTCAGCAACACATATAAGCAAAATAAAGATATTGTGTCCACCTAGAAGTCAAAAATAAATATTAAAAAATAAGAAGAACCTGAAGCCCAGGGTGATGGTGCTGCAGCTAGCCAGGGGTGCAGGCATTATTCCACCTTTACTTTGCCCCTTCCTGAGGAGGGTGAGGGAACTTGGGGCAGGTGAGGATCAGGGAAGAAATCAGGGTCTCAGCTGTCCCCAGACAGTAGGTGCTCCGCTAAGGGGTGGCTCCCCACCAGAGGGGTGTGCTAGCAGCTGCCCGCTTCACCACCTAAAGTAGCTCCTCTTCAGTCTGTGCCTCACACACGAGCCTCGGCTTGTAGGAAAGCTCCGCCTGAGGCTGGGTTTGCTCGGGGATGGAGTGCTTGCCTAGTGTGCACCTGCCTAGTGTGCAGGAGGCCCCGGGATCAAGCCCTGGTACTGGAAGAAAAATATAGAAATTAGGCCTGTCCCTGGTGTTTAAAAATTTGCAACTCACTTGTTGGATTAGGTTTCTGGCTCTTGGCAGCTCTTAGCTGCTATGGGCCCAGGAGTGTGTGCCCCACAGGGCAGAGAACAAGATTGGAGACGCCTCCCTTCTTCTTCTTCTTCTTTTTTTTTTTTTTTTTGGTACTGGAAATTGAACTCAGGGGCTCTCGACCACTGAGCCCATCCCCAGCCCTATTTTATATTTTATTTAGAGACAAGGTCTCTCTGAGTTGCTTAGTGCCTTGCCATTGCTGAGGCTGGCTTGGAACTCAAAACCCTCCTGCCTCTGCCTCCTGAGCAGCTGGATTACAGGTGTGCGCCACCATGCCCAGCCATGCCTCCCTTCTTGAGTGACAATCACTTTTAAAAAATCTTTAAGGACATCATTTATTG
Organism: Urocitellus parryii; assembly: GCF_045843805.1. Taxonomy (NCBI): domain Eukaryota; kingdom Metazoa; phylum Chordata; class Mammalia; order Rodentia; family Sciuridae; genus Urocitellus; species Urocitellus parryii. The sequence continues at coordinate 206,685,281 of NC_135534.1, forward strand.
AGCTTCATTATGTACTACTTGCCGTAAACAGCTAGGATTTTAGATTGCAAAAAGCCTCCTCGATGATCTTCGAGGGCAATGTCAATATATCCATTTTACAGATGAGTAGACTGGGGTCAGGAGGACCAGGTGACCTGCCCACCCTCACAGCTGTGAGGGATAGGTCCAGGAACCAGATCCAAGGCCTCCGGGCTGCCAGCCACACCTTCCCCTCACCGCGGCCTGAGGCGCAGATGTGTCACCCTTAGGCTCACTCCACTGCTGCCTGAGCAGGGCTAGGAGGAGGTTTTCTGTCTGTGTGTCCAGGTGCCAAGACCATCACAGATGAGGACCTGCCACAGAGCAGCCTCACTGGCCAGGTGGAGCAGGCAGGGTGGGTCTGGGGCCCAGGAAGCAGCTTGGTGGGAAAACACTGCCTCCAGGGCCAGCAGTAGGCTCTCGCCCTGCAGCTCTGCCCTGACCCCAGGAGGACTGTGGACCCCCTTCTCTACCTCGGGAAAGCTGGCTCTGCGCTGGGGTCAGACGGGGTTTGTCCAAGTCCCTGCTCTGCCCTGTACTCTGTGCAAACTTGGTTCCCACTCTGGCTGTGTCTCTGGATCTGTGCAATGAGGGTGCAGGGCGGTGCTGGGGTTCCAAGGAAGCTGGTTAAGTACAAGGCCAAAGTCATAGTTGCCTGGAGCATGAGGGAGCCCTTGGCCAGCCCTGCCCACCCCCTCTGCCCCAGAGCATGGCCGACTTCCTGGGCAGTCTCCTCTTGGGGCCTAGGAAGGATGCCAGCTAGGCCAGAGAATCCCTGTCCTCGGCTCTGCACACCTCGCAGCAGTGGTCCCTTGCCCTCCCCCTCCCCCTGTCTCCCTCCCTCCGCAGTGCACTCTGCCACGGCTCCAACTTGCCAGGCCAGAAGCAATCTTAGCAGCTGGAAAAAGTAGACTCAGGGGCTGGGGCTGGGGCTCAGTGGTGGAGGGCTGGCCTGGCATGTGCAAGGCCCTGGGTTGGATCCTCAGCACCATATGAAAATAAAGATTAAAAAAAAAAAGTGACCTCAACCAGACCTGAGTACAAATCCCAGACTTGCTGTGGGCTCAGGCAAGGACTTCACCTCTCAAAGCCTCAGTTTCCTCATCTGTTAAGTGGGTTGTTGGGAGTCTTCACTGAAGAATCACAGTGTTCGGCGTGTACTAATGCTGGGTGACGCTTGTGTAACTATGATTGTTGTTATCAGCAGCAGCAGCAGTGTTGACACCGTCATTATCAGAAGGCCCAGGCCACCTCCTGCCAGGTCCTCTCCAGGCTTGAAGTGCCAGTAAAATGACCCCACGCTCCTTCTTATCCCTCCCCTGTAGCCCCAGCTTGATGAACCCAGGGGAATTAGGTGACAGGTAACCAACCCATCCCGGTTCACCAACCTTGTCCTCCTTCCTTATGGGCCTCTTCTGGTTCTGGGGTGGGCAATGCCCTGTGTCTTGTTGCTGTGATCTGAGTCCTTTATTAAAGTGTGTGGGGTTTTTTTTTTTTTTTTTTTTTGGTCCTGGGGATTGAACACCCAACAGTGCTTAACCACTGAGCCACATCCCCAGCCTTTTTTATTTTTTAATGTTGAAACAGAGTCTCCCTAAATTGCTGAGACTGGCTTTGAACTCGCAATCCTCCTGCCTCAGCCTCTTGAGCTGCTGGGTTTACAGGTGTGTGCCTCCTGTCAAAATTTTCCTGAATATGAAAACAGTCCATTTGTATAGGTCATTCTTTGTTAGGGTAATACATGTGTGTTGGGGTGGGGTGCAGCTCCATGGTGGAGTACATGCTTTGTCATACATGAGGACCTGGCTTTGATCTATATGAACATACAAGTTATTTCAATAATTTTTGTGTGCGGCTCAGTGGCATTAAGCTCAGTGCCATGCAACTGTCACCACCGTCACCACCGTCTACCTCCAGAACATGTTCATCAATAAAACTAACCCCCATTTGCTCCCTCCCCCCTACACCCAGCGGCCACCACGTGGTGGCTTTCTGTCCCTATGCATTTGGCTCTAGGGACCTAATGTAGGTGGACCCCATAGTATTTGTCCTCCTGTAACTGGCTTGTGTCACGTAATGTCCCCAGGGTTCATCTACGTGATAGACAGGTCAGAATTGCCTTCCCTTTGTGGCTGAAGAGTAAGTACTCTGTGTGATGCTGGATCTCAGCTTGTGCGTGCTCTGTTGCCCTGTGGCGACTGTGCTTGGGCTACCCTGAGTCCTGCTGTCCCTTTATCTCTTCCTGCTGTGAACTCACAGTGGAATTGCTGAATCCAGTGGTGATTCTGTGCAGCTGTTTGGAGACCGGGGCCATCTTCCTTGGTGGCAGTCCTGTCTTGTGTTCCAGGGGCTCCAGGTTCCCCACACCCTCGCCAACACTTGATCTGATTTTTCTCACAGAACCCTCCTCTCACTGAGGCTGGGTTTGGGGTTCCCTAGTGGAGCCGCGCACCTTCTCGTGATCCACTCTTACCGCGAGAGGTAATTCGAGCAGCACTGGGGTCAGCCGCATGACGCCCCACCAGGCCTTCCCCGAGCAGGGTGCTTCTTCTGGAGTCGTAGTGCTCTGCGGTGGGGACACGCCACCGTGATCTGGGGCATGTTCAAGGAGGTGGAGCAGAGGGAGCTCCGTCCAGACCAGACCCAGGAGGATTACATCAGGCGTTTTGCAACACAGAGGCTTGCTCCATCGTGAAGATTGATAATGACAGCATCAGTCCCAGGTCGGGCAGACAGTCGCAGGGTGGACAGCCTTGCGGACGTGCTTGCTGTCTAAGGCTGTGGTGGCCTCTCTGCAAGCTGTGGCCCCACTCAGCGGGACCTCTCCTTGCTGTCAGTCACTCTGCTCCTCCCAACCTCTGGTCTCCCTGGGTCCTGCTGTGAGGACTGGCACCAGGGACCCCATTCCCACTCTTCCACAGGGATGGAGCTTGGAGAAAGGGAGCTGCCCCTACCCCCTGCCCCCAGGAAGGAGCTCTGCTGCAGCTGGCCGTTGTCTCTCCTGCTCTTCAGCCAGCTTGGCCTTTGCTCTCAGGGAGACACCTGCTAAGCTGCGTGCTCCCATCTGGAATCCTCGTCCCAGCCTCCGGTCTGTGCCGTCACAGGGAATCGGCTCCCCGAGCCTGGTGTACCTTCCCAGCCATCCTGAAGCACCCACCCACCCAGGCCTCCTCGGCCGACCCTCCAGCTCTCCCTTCCCCTGTCCACCAGCTCTTGCTCTTGGGGACAACTTAGGTGATAACCCATGCACGAGGCTCGTGTGACGTGTCCCTTACTGAGAGATTTAGGCTGATCCCATGACTTTAGTCAGATTCGCTCCAGCTCCAGGAGGTAAAATCTCCCCTCCCATCCCCAGATTTGCTTCTTGTCTCAGTGGGGCTCAGTGTGACCATGGGTCCCCCAGGTCTTTGGCCACCCCTGACCAGGTCCTATATACACAGCCATGGCAGCCACCCTGGATTTGGATACCATAGAAAGGAACCAGCTCACTGTGCAGAGGTGCGGCAGGGTCTAAACAGTTCATTTCTGAGACTCAGGCCAGCAGGGCTTTACACTGGGCAGTTCCACTCCTGGTTTTCACCTGATCCACCTGGTCACCAACAGTGAAGAGCGAGCACAGGGGACCTGCTGCAGGCCCCTTCCGGCTCCCCTGCAGGCACACTCACCCTGCAGGCACACTCATGGCTGGTGCAGCCCGGGCTTCCCCGCAGGGGAAGGCCCAGAGAGGTTAAGTGACCTGCCGGAATCACACAGGAAGAGTGGTTAAGTGACTGCCAGCTTTCCTGACCTTCGCCCTGAGCCTCCCACCAGGTGGACCTTTTCTACCACGGGGGTCTCCTTGCTCCCGCTAAGCCAAGGACAGGGTGTAAGTCAGCAAACCTTTCAGTGTGGAATTAGCAGAATCTTGAGAGGTAGCGTCATTTGCTTCTATTTCTGGGCGCCAGATTACACTCTGGGGGTGTTGGCATCGCCGCAGTCTCACTGTGGGCTGGCCACACGGAGGAGGGGAGAGGCCCGGCAGGGGGAGCTGGATGGAGCACGGCGGGGGATGGGGTGGGAGGCCAGGGAGGCTGTGGGCTCTGGAGGAAAGCCATCCTGTCCAGTGGACACCGCTGCTATTTACAACCCTCAAAACCAGGTGGGAAAGGTCACTGCCCGCCAGCCCCGGAATAACATCATTCTCTGGGTAAGCACTTGGGAGCTGCCCACCAGCCCTGGGCCTGGCGTATGCCTGGACCCCCCAAAACAGTGATGGCCAAGAACTGGGGGTCAGGTGAGTGACGGAACCAGGCCCAGGATGGGCTGGGCCAACTGAATGGTGGGCTGGGCCTGATAACCCTGAGGGCACAGGGCAGGGAGGGCAGCGAGTCCACCCTGTTATGGCCTCAGAGATGCCTCCTGCCAGATGAATCAGCAGCTTCCCAAAGGCCCAGACATGGGATTTCTCAAACCAGGGGGCACGGGCAACCTCTGAGGTGTCCCCAGCAGGCAAAGGAGGGTCAGAACCAGATACCATCTTCCTCTGCTTCATGTTCTGGGTATTTTTTGGGGGGGGTACTAGAGATCAAACACGGGGTGCTCCACCACTGAACCACATCCCCAGCCTTTTTGTTTTTTTATTTGGAGACAGGTGACCTTCCCTCCTGAACCCAGCAGCTCTCCACGGGGCGCCTCTGCTGGGGAGGCGGGCTTTACACCGGGCAGTTCCAGTCCTGGTTTTCACCTGATCCACCTGGTCACCAACAGGGCAGATGCCCAGATCTTCTAGTGACTGGTGGCATCGACTTTGGGCCTGATTCTAGTCTGGTGCACATTAACTGCCCCCAGAGTCTCAGCACCTAGACCCTGGCCATTCCCTGGCACCAATCAATCCTGGGAGGCCCTCGCCTCATCACTGTGGCCCCGTCACTTGACCCGCTGGGACCTCAGGGAGGACAACTCTTTCATCCATGCACCTGCCTCAGGCCCCCCAGGCCCCAGGGCAGGCCAGACCTGGCCTTAGGAAGGACATATGGGGTCCCCACACAGGTTTGCCCCCTGCTTCCTGTTCACCATTAGCTCGTTTTGTCCCGTGATGGCCTATGTCCGTGGGAAGACAGAGGGCCTGGCTCTTAGTAGGAGACAGGACTCAAAACTCACCTGTGACTCTGGGCCTGTGAATCTAACCCCCTCCCCAGGTCACTTCACTGTCATTCCCCTAATGGGGGAGACTGCCCCCAGGTCATTTTCGGGGTCTTGCAGGTGAGGGAGGACCTCAGAGGGCTGCAGAGGTCCTCCTGGCCTGGCCTTCCCTGCTGTCCCCCTAGGCTGAGGGCACCCAGTGGGCCAGGGGTCATCTGCAGCTGCCCCCCTCAGGCTTCCCCGTGCTGGAAATCTGGCTGTCCCCAGTCCTTCTCTCCTCTAGGACTGGGACTGCCCCCAGATTCCAGATGGCTCCAAATCCTGGCCTGGGTCAGTAGCACCTGGGCTGGCTAGCCACCATTCAAACCCCAAGCTGAGGCTGGATTTTGAGCAGCAGCCCTGCCAGGGGACAGTGGAAGGCTGAGGATTCCCTGGTGACCATGGGGCAGTGTGGACAGCCAGGGCCTCACACTTTTAGCAGTGGAAGTGGGGACATTGGCATGGCAAAACTTTCAAACAGAGGGCTTGGAGCTGCATGTGAGCATGCTGATGCTTTTACCAGATCTACACTCCACACCAGGGGAGGAGGGTCTGGACAGGGCTTCTCTGAGTGGCAGGATCCCAGGGGCCTTCAGCTCTAACTGTGGAAGTGTCCACTGTGACCAGCAGCCACTGTCTCTTCTCATTTCTTTGGGCAGCTGCTGAGACCCAGCAGCTCTGACGCCTGGCACTGTGTTCCAGGAAGGCTCCAGCCAGGCCACCTTGACCTGGAGTCACAATCCCCGATCTGAGCTGCCCTTGGGCGGGGGGTGGGTGGAGGCCTTGAGAGGAAACACTTGGCCTGGTTTGCTGGGGAGGAGGTGACCACCATCTCCATCTCACAGGTGGGGGAATTAGGTGACCCAAATAGGGACACACAGCACTGCACCTGCTTCTGGGGTTGTCTTCCCTGTCCCCAAAGAAGGGCTGACAGGTGCTGTGACCCCATGGGGTCTCCTAGGTCACTGATGCCAGGGAAACATAAGGGCCAGAGGTGTAGGTTCCCCGGTGACTCTGCAGCTGCCCCGGAGGTGTGTCCTGGCCTGCCAATGCCACCTGCCACCACAGAGGGCCTTTGTGAGGGTGGGAACTGTTTGCCCAAAGCCCTCATGGTGGCTGTCCATGCCACTGTGACCAGCTGGGTGAAACTGCCGCCCCGGCACGGGCCTTCATCTAACTGCACAGAGAGGCAGAGCAGCCCCACACAGGAGGGTGGCAGCAGAGACATGATGGAGACTCGGGGCCTTTCCAATGTTTCCAAAATGGGGGATGAGCCCACCCTCTGGCTAAGAGTCTCAGGCCAGTGAGTCACCCAGCATTTGGTGACTGCTGCTCTATTAGGTCAGGGGACAAACCTGAGAACAATCAGGCATGGCCCCAGCCTTCATGAGCCAATGGTGCAGGGGGAACGTGTGGTGGAGGCACCAACCACTCACCACTGACTGCGGGGTCCTTGGTGACACAGGGCATGGAGTGTGCACACTTCAGGGCCTGTCCTCCCTGCGAGGCCAGCACAGGCCTCCTGACGTGGTGACATTGAGGCTGAGGCCAGAAGTATGCTGGTGAGTCAGGGGGTTGGAAAGGGGCAGAACATTCCAGAGAGGAGGAGCAACAAGTAGGAATATTCCACACTGCCCGCCTCACCCACTGCAGAGTGGGGACGGCTGCCACAGTGGAGAGCAGTTTGGGTGCCTCGAAAAGCCACAGAGTCACCCTGTCACCCAACTGTCCCAGTCCTAAGTGCACACCCCAAGGAACCGAGAACAGAGACCTCCCCCCAACGCAGGTGCTCACGCACAGAGTCCACAGGAGCATTGTCCACAGCGGCCAAGTGGAAACAAATCAGTGTCCACTGCCAGGTGACGATCGGTGGCATAGCCACCCGGTGGATCACCGTTCAGCCACACAGAGGATGACGTGCCCATGTGAGCTACCACGTGGGTGGGTGAACCCAGGAAACGTCACGGTGGGGGGAGCCAAGCACAGCAGCCCCCCTGTGGGAGGAGACCAGGAGAGGCTCCTCCTGGACGGAGACCCGGAGACCCGGCGGCAGGCCGGGCTGGGCTGGAGGCGGGGCTGGGCTGGAGGCGGGGCGGGGCTGGAGGCGGGGCTGGGCTGGAGGCGGGGCTGGGCTGGAGGCGGGGCGGGGCTGAACTGGAAGCGGGCGGGGCCTGACGCCTTTGGACCGCCTTAGGGCCTCTGTTTTAAGGGTTTCCTGCTGGGGCGACGGGAGGTTCTGGAAGTACCTGGCTGGTCTGGTGTCAGACTTTGTGAACACACAAAATGTCACTGAACTGTGCTCTCTAGCGTAGTTAATGGCACAAGACCTGAGTGTCCCTTTAACTTTTTAAATGAGGGCTCGCCTCTCTGCACGGGAGCCCTCCAGGTCCCCGTGGCTGCTCACCAGCTGCCCACACTTTCTGTCCTCTGGCACCTTTGCTGAAGGCCTCAAGAGCAAAATGGACCCCCGCCCTCAGGGTGCTAGTGAGTGGTAGTGGTGGGTGGGGGAGAGAAGAGAAAGGAAAAAATTAGAAAATGCAAAGTAGTCAGGTGGTGAGAAATGCTGTAAGGAAAATGAAGCAGGGCAGGGGGTTGTGATGGGGGCTTCTATAGGCAGACACAGAAGGAAACAGATGTCAGAAAGAAGAACACTCTAGGTGATGGGGCAGTGAGTGCAAAGGTCCTAGGCAGGAACCTGCCTGGAAGTCAGTGTGGCTGAGGGAGGTGATCAAAGGGGAGGTGAGGCTGGATGGGTCTGGGAGCCGGAGCTTGGCCCATTGGTGGCACCGACTACCCAGGACCTCCTTCTCTCACCCACAGCTCTGCTCCTGGACATCATGACAGTGGCCGGGGTGCAGAAGCTCATCAAGCGGCGCGGCCCATTCGAGACGAGCCCCAGCCTGCTGGACTACCTCACCATGGACATCTACGCCTTCCCCGCTGGGCACGCCAGCCGTGCCGCCATGGTGTCCAAGTTCTTCCTCAGCCACCTGGTGCTGGCAGTGCCCCTGCGCATCCTGCTGGTGCTCTGGGCCTTCTGTGTGGGCCTGTCCCGCGTGATGATCGGACGCCACCACATCACGGATGTCCTCTCGGGCTTCGTCATCGGCTACTTCCAGTTCCGCCTGGTGGAGCTGGTCTGGATGTCCTCCAACACCTGCCAGATGCTCATCTCTGTCTGGTGACCCACCTGCTTGCCAGCCTGCCCACGGCCTGGGGCGTGGGGTGGCCGGGAGAGTGGCAGGAGGCAGGGTGGGTATGCAGGGAAGCAGGTGGCCCCAGTCACGGCTGCCTCGCCTCCAGGTCCCCTCCTGGTTGGAGCTAGCAGTCTCAGGCTGGCCCCGTGACTGGCATGTTCTCAATGCCATGCCTCTGGCCCCTTTTCCTGGACTCAGATGCCCTCTCCAGGTGGCCGGGGACTGCCTGTGCGGTGGCCCTGCTTGGCCGCCACTCGGGGGACACAGGTGGGAACAGTCACGGCAGCAGGACGGGCGCGGTCTCGTCCTCTCACCGTCATGACTGTTTAGGGCTGGGCGGTGCCCACCACGCCACAGCACGATGCCCAGCGACTTCCCCCAAGCCCCGCAGTGCAGGTGGCATTGCCATTAACGGTCATCGATAGCTTGGGGCAGCACTTTCCCGAGGGTGCCCGCAGGACGCCCGCCGCCGGCGCTCCAGGGGAAGAGGGTGTTGTGGTCCAATACCTTTGGGAAGTGCTGCGCGCTCCGCCTGTAGGGCTCCGGGAGTCCTGCTCAACCTCGCGAAGCCATGTTTCCTCAACTTACTGGACCACAGGACCCTTTTCCTGAGGGACAGCTATTGACCCCAGGAACGGCACTGCCCGCGAGCCGGAGGGCCTGAGGTGCGAGCTGGCCTCCCCGAGGCCCGACCCAGAGCCTGGGGAGACCTGGAGCCCGCGCCCTCAGAGAGCCTGGTCCTGGCCCAGGGGCATCCGTGTGGCTTTGGCCCCCAGGGGCCGGACTCTGTGAGACCTAATAGGTCGTTTCCTGTCCGCCGTAGGGATGTGCATAAACGTGACAATACAGATGACATGCAAACGGACACTTGTAGTGTGGTCTCTACCTCATGGAAAGCCATAGCCCCGGACAGTGGCCTTCCCAGGAGGAGTGCCACAGCAGGGGGAGCTAGGCAGGGCCACCGTGCTGCTGGTCAGGGGTGACAGGCCAGGCTGGCCTGACCCTGGGCTTTTCCAGGCCGGTTGGCCCCTCCCTGTCACTGTCTGGCGGTCATCAGCCCATTTAACTTCCCTCAGCCCCTGACCACTCTGCCTGGGGCCGGGACAGTGAACCTATGCTGGCTGTCCCCGGGAGCCAGAGGCCCCTGCTCCAGCCTCAGGCCCTCCCAGCTCCTTCCTCACTCATGACAGACCAGGTCCTGTTCCCCAGGAGGTGGACCAGCCACCAGGCAAACAGTCCGGCCCAAGGAGCAGCAATGAGCATGTGCAGGGTGGGAGGACCTGGCCATGGGGCATCAGGGCAGGGGTCCCTGGAAGAGGAAGCCAAGGCCAGGATGCGGGGAGCAGCGGGCAGCAGAAGAAGGGCAGTGTGCTCCAGCAGAGGAGGAGGCCAGGAGGTCTGTGGCGGGTCAGCAGGAAGCCAGAGTGCAGGGTCGGGTGAGGGGGGCTCTGAAAGTCATGGTGGGCCGTGGACCAGGACCCTCTGATGTGGGGTGACCAACAGGCCCAGCTCACAGATGAGAAAGCTGAGGCCAGGAGGCAGGGCCCTGGCCTGCCCGTGGTTGCCCTGGTGGCCTGCCCACTAGCTTCTGCAGGAGGCCACCTTCCTCATGCTCCGAGGCTCCCCCTCCGTCGCGTGACCTCATCCTAACTTCCAACATGATCACATCTGCAAAGACCCTGTTTCCAGACAAGGGTGCGCTCCTGGGCCAGGCCAGACGTCCACACCTCCTTCTAGGGGGACACAACCAACCCATATGTGCAGGATCCTTCAGGGGACCTTCTCTGCCAGCCAGCCCCTCTGGGACTCCACAGGGGTCAACCCACTGCCCTCTGAGGAGGGGCCAGCTGCTGCAGAGGAGCCCCAGGGGTGAAGGCAGGTGTCCAAGCTCAGTGCCCTGCCCAGGCCCTGTGGCAGGTCTGCCACCCATCCTCCTGCATCAGGCATCCTCTGTCCTCCAGGGTGGTGGCTGACAGGCCCAAGACCCCCACCCACCCTCCCAAAGCCCCCTGCTTCTCTGTGGAGCTTCCTGCGGGCTCACCCCTGCTGGGGTCAGGGGCCTGCTTTGCCCTGAAGGAGCTCCAGAGAGCTGGACCCAGCAGGGCCACCATGGTCAAACCCCACATGCTGAATGCTGGCCGGTCCTGGCGTCCTCAATATGCCTCCTGCGCTCCCCACAGCTCTCAGGTGCCCGCAGGATGCTGAGCAGAGGGGTGAGGGTGTCTTCCTTCCCTCTTACCCCACCCTCGGAATCTGTCCCCCACAACAAATTCAGCTCCAGGTTTGGGCTGGGGACAGGCTTCTGCCTTCAGGGGCCCACATCCCCAGGAGGGACACGGGTCCCCAGAGCTTCTGCACCTGCAGGAGTGGACAGGGGCTCTTGGGGTCTCTGGGATGTGGAGGGGTTTGTAAAGAATGGAGGCTCCCAGCAAATACTTGAAGGCTCTGTGGGGCCCCAAGCATTAAGGGGGCCAAGTAGTCCCCAAAAGGCAGGGCCACGTCCTGTGGGGTGGCGGCAGCAGCTGGTGCTGGCCAGGTGCCAACGCAGCCTTGCAGGGCCCTGGTTCCCGAGTGCCAAGGGAGGAGTGCTGCGGTTGCCAGGGGTGGTGCAGGTGGGGTGCCCCGCGCGGGAGCCTCCCGCAGGGGCTGGGTCAGCCGGGTTCTGGGCACTGAAGTCCTGGAGGCGCGAAAGGAGCCAGCACTTGAAGCTGACAAGGGCGTGGACTTGGCTGAGCCGCGACTGGCCCTGGCTCGGGTCAGCCCCAGACCCTGACTCTCTTCAGAACACGGGCTGCACTGCCCCTCCATCAGGACCTGGGAGGGTGGAGCAGGAGGTGCCTGGCACCCTGGACGGAGCCCTGTGGGAGCCTGGAGGGGAGGGGGGAGGGGACGGGAGGGGAGAGAGGGGGGAGGGTATGGGGGAGGGAGAGGAGCAGCGAGGGGAGGGAGGGGAGGGGACAGGAGGAGGCCTTGACACCTCCAGGACACCTTCAGGAGCAGCTCTGTTCCTGGAGAGAGCCTGGGCGGGAGGTGGGCGTTGGCGGTGGGCAGGGTGACAGCTGCAGGCGCTGTCAGCCTGTGCTGTGGTGACTGAAGGCAGCAACTGCTCTGTGGTGACGGTGAAGGGCAGGCCCATTCCCACTCCTGCCTGGGCTGGATCAGATGGGCTTTGTGTGAGGGAGCCCGCGGTCTCTGTGGCGGGCCTCCTGTCGTTACCAGGGTCCGGCTCCTGGGTGCGGTCCACTCCCCGCTTCTCAGAGTTCCTGTGGAGTTGCTGTGGCTTCTTTCTTCACCACTCAGATCCCAGACCTCTCATTCCCAGCCTCCCAGAATTCAGCCCCTTCAGAACTGACGTCCACTGCTCTGCCAGGGTATCAGGGGAGGGGGCTTCCAGGGGGCTTCCCGGGACCTGGCGTGTGCCGTGTCCTTCACGGGCATCAGTCTCGCATCAGCATGATAACATGAATCCCGTCTTACAGATGAAGAAACCGAGGCTCAGAGAGCCAAAGTCATTTCCCTAAGGTGGTCCAGCTAGGATGTGCTGGTCCTGACTGGAGACCAGGCCTGGACCGCCTCAGAGCAGAGAAGCCCTTTTGAAAAGAGAAATTCAGGGCATCCACTGTCTGAGTCTGATTTGTGTGGCTTTAACAAAATACCTAAGGCTGAGTGCTTTGTAAAGCAAAGAAGTCTGTTTAGCCCACAGTTCCACAGATCGTGGAGCTTGGTGTGTGCAGCTTTGGTTTCTGGAGAGAGGCTTGTGGAAAATAGCATCACATGGGGTGGGGGGGCAGACAGTACACCAAGAATGCCAAACTTGCTTCATAAGGACCCATTCTTACAGTGACCACTGCAGGCCCCTGAGAGCTGAGCTTCTCCCTCAGCACCCTTCCACCCCTCCCAAGCCAGGGTGGCGCCTGTGACCCCATCTCTTTTTCCATTGCTTTCTTTCTTTTTTGGCACTGGGGACTAAACCCAGGGGTGCTCAGGCACTGAGCTACACCCTCAGCATTGTTTACTACTTATTTTGAGACAGGCCTTGCTGAGGCTGTCCTCGAACTCGCCATCCTCCTGCCTCAGCCTCCTCACTGTGCCTCCGTGCCTGGCCAAGGCCCTGTCCTTCAAGTGTCCTACCATTTGTGGACACTATTATCCTGGGGACACCTGTGCAGCGCACGAGCCTGGGGGGGTGAACCACACCAAACCACGGCACCTGCCAACCTCAGGAGGACGCCAGGATTACGAAGTTGCCGTGGTCTCCCAAATCCCACTGTGGGCGGCGACTGCCGAGTTGTCCGAGGTCACCCCTGACTGGACCCCAGGGTCCCATCCTGGGCTGGACGCTGGCTGTGGTGGGAACGAGGGCTGCTCGGGCTCTACGCGGCCCCGGGGGTCTCCACACCCGGGGGCTCCTCCGCCCTCCCTCTCCCGCCCTCAGGTGGACCCTGCAGGCTGTGGTCCCTCACCCAGGTCGGACGTCCCCATCCTCTCCCGCCCACCACCCACCTCACCTCTGCAGCATTTCTGCCGGTCAGGCCCGCTGTGACCACGTCCCCAAACCCAGGCCCCAGGACCCTGGGAGGAGGCAGTGTTAAACTTGTCCTTTTACCCCCTGAGCAGGGGCCACAAGGACCCCAGGAGCTGGCACAAAGGGAAACAGGTGGCTCGTCCCCGACTCCAGGGGTGGGGGACTCCAGGTACAGAGTGGCAGGCAAGTCTGTGAGGGCCAGCGCTGCGGCTGGAAGGTGTCCCTCCAAAGTCCACGTGTCGGGAAGGCAGGCCCCAGGGACAGGCTGCAGGTGGGACCCTCCAGGAAATGTCCAGTCACGAGGGCTCCATCCTCACGAATGGGTCTGTGTGCCATAAGAGAGGTGTGGAATGTCACTCTCACCCTTCGGCCAGCTGCTGTGTGAGGACAGCAGGAAGGCCCTCACCAGACCACATATCAGCACGTTGATCGTGGACCTCCGGCTTCCAGAACTGTGAGAAATAAACTTCTCTTCCTCATAAACTACCGGGTCTCAGGCGTTCTGTTACAGCAGCGTACAACAGACCAAGGCAATGTCTTTCCAAATAGAAGGGTCAGTTCCTGGTGCCGTATGGGAAAAGCCATGGAGAGGTTGGAGGACAGAGCCCCTTGAGGTGGCTGGCAGGACCCCCAAGGTGTGGTCCCGGAGCCTCACCACCTGTGTTTCCAGCCTTGTGGGACTCTCTGAGCCTCAGCTTTGTGCTTTGGAAGGGTCAGTGGACTGGAGGTCCAGGGAGGACTGGGCACAGGCTGAGCAGGGCAGGGTAGACTCCAGCAGGGAGCTTCCATGGGGGAGCTGAGCAGACAACCTTCAGATCCAGCTCCGTCAAATCGCTGCCCTTCTGAGCCTCGCTTCTTCCGTCTATGAAATGGGCACAGTATGTACCTTGTGCAGCTCCTGGGCTCAGGGAGAGGGAGTCTTGGGAGTCCAGCCGGCACGCAGAGGCCTGGAGAATGAGCTGCATGGCCCCCCCCCAGGAAGGGACAGCGAGCCTTCTCGCACACTGGACAGGCGGAGGACCCAGAGCTGCCTGTCCCCCAGCTGTGGTCCACCTGGGCCCCTGGGGGTATGGGTGGGCAGGGATGAGGCCGGGTGCTAGGAGGAGTCTGTATGCTTCTCCCTGAGGGCTGGCTTTTCTGGGAAGGGGGTCCGAGGCCACAAGCAACTCTCTGCTGGGGGTGCGGAGCTGCCTCCCACTTCCAGAGAGAATCCCACCCGATTGTGGCTCCTCTGAGAAACCTGCTCCCATCACCACGGCAACCGCAGGGCTTCAGGATCCTGCTCCTGGTCACTGTGGTTCAATTCCCACGAGAGGCACACCCTGGGGTTCATCCCTCTCTCACTCCAGAAAAGGCACACTGGCTCCAGGAACCACCCCCAAGTCAGAGGCCGGGTGAGGGTGCAGCAGGGGACAGGCAGGCTGCAGTGACCGCTCTTCTCCCTGAGGCTCTGGTATGGAGATTCAGGGCAGGGGAGGCAGACAGGGCTGCAGCTGTGGGTGGGGCCAGGGCTAAGCGCCCACCCTGTCCCTAGCCTTCCCGCCCTCCCTGTCCCCTTAGGCACAGCACCTTGCTGGGCCTTTGCCCTGGACTCAGAGCTGGCTGGCCCAGGGATGTTTCTGTCCCCAGGAAACGTGGGGGTGCTGCTGTGCTGGGGGCGGGGGCTGTGGTCTGAATGTTTGTCCCCCTACACCAAATTCATGTGTGGGAACCCAAGTCCCCAAGGTGATGGCATTGGGAGGGGATGGGTCCAGAGGTGGGTTCTGCATGGAAGGGGTCAGTGAGGGTCCTCCTGGGAGAGACTCCAGGGCACCCCCACCTTTTCCACCTTGGAGGGCACACCTGGGAAGCAGAGAGCCGGCCCCACCCCACACCCAGGCTGCAGCTGCCTGGGCCTTAGGTTCCCAGTCTCCACAACTATAAGAAACCAACTCTTGTTCCTTATAACCCCCTGGTCTATGACATTTTCCTCTCTTCTGATCCCAGGGATGGAACCCAGGGTGCTTATCCACTAAGCCACACCCCAACCCCTTTCTTCCCCCTTTAATTTTTTTTTTTTGTTGTTGTTTGTTTGTTTCATTTTGAGACAAGGTCTCACTGAGTTGCTGAGGGCCTTGCCAAGTCACTGAGGCTGCCTTTGAATTCATGGTCCTCCTGCCTCGGCCTCTCCAGGCACTGGATCTCCAGCGGCAGCCACACGCCCGGCTATGCTATTTTGTAATAGCAGCTCAAACAGACAGAACTGGGAGCTCTGGGGGAAGGAGGCCACTTGAAACCAAGGTCTCAGGTGAGACACCACGGTGGCTTCCTGGGGACAGACGCTGAGCCTGAGGGGTGGACTCCAGGGGAAGGCCATGGCTCTGGACTCATCACTCTGAGGACCTGCACAGGCTTTCCCCAGGCTGCCACCACGCCCTGGGGAGAGGTGGCCCTGGGAACAGGGTCCAGTGACCTGCATCCCCCACCTACCCTCACACAGGCGCACACACACTCCTGAATGCCATGTTGCCTGGAGGACCCCAAGTGACCCCTGGACCCTCCCTTCCGATCCTCCCCATGGGCACACACTGCAGGGAGGTCATGCAGCAGGTCACCTGCTCTTTCCCGCCAGGGCCCTCGTGCACCTCCCTACTGCATGCTGTCCCCCCGCGCCCTCCTGACCAGTCGGGTGCTGTTCACTTGGGCTCGTGGAGTTTCTCACAGGTAAACCACACCACAGTGGAAACTCAGTGCATGGGGCACATCGGAGATCCCATCCTTAGGGGACATCCCGAAGTGGGACCCCAGGGTCAAAGGGGACAAGCACACGCCCCTCCCTCCAGGGGGAGTTCAGACTGGGGTGGAGTAAGGCTGGGGAAGACCCTGTGGTGCTGTCGCCCCACCCCAGCTCCTCCAGGGCTCTCCCAGCTCCCCCACCCACAGGGAAGGACCCAGGCACACCCTCTCACTGGGGTCCAGCTGGCCTGTTTCAGGGTCAGAGGTGTGAAGTCAGCCTGTCTGGAGAGGGGGACACGCACAGGCAGGAGAGCAAGGCAAGGCCCCGGCAGGGCAGGTGCAGGGTGTGTGCAGAGCATGGGAGGGTGGGTCAGACACCCTGCCCTGCACCGACTGAAGAGCTGGTGATGAACCCAAGATGAGAACTGTCCCCAAAGCCCAGGGACTGAGGAGGATCTGATGACAGTGGGAATAATGCACCCAAGTGTTCCCATCCTGGCGCCAAAACCCAGAACATATTCTACCACATGGTACTGTAGACAGAGCCATGTGTCCCCCTGATTCCAAGGTGACTGAGGTGGAGCCTTTGGGGGTGATCAGGTCAAGAGGGCAGATCCTCACACGTGAGATTAGTGTTCTTATAAAGAGGCCCTGGCCTGGCCCCTCCCCTTCCCCCTTGGGGGACACAGCCAGAAGCAGCCATCTGCAGCCCAGGAGAGGACCCGGCCAGAAGGCAGCAAGCTGGCCCCGTCTGAGCCTCCAGCCTCCAGAAGCACTGTTTCCAAGCCAGCCAGTGTGTGGAGCTGGCCCCAGGACATGGGAACAAGAGTCCCTCGGGGTGACCACTGTCATCTCCCAACACCACCACCAACCAGTAAGCCTGGAGGTCACTAGAACATCAGTCACAGCCTCATTTCAGGATGGCAAGACCAAGGCCAGAGTGGTCAAGGTCACACCTAGCACACTGGGTGGTCCAAAGCCTGTCCCTGTGGTCACCCTCAGGCTCCCTGGTTCCAGACCATGGGTGGGGACGAAGGGCAGAGCAGCAGGGAGTGGCCTGACCCTCCCACTCCCCATCCCACCTCCCCTCTGGACTGGGGGTCAAGTCTGAGGTCACTCCCAGGGTGGCCCTGGATGTGTC
Organism: Urocitellus parryii; assembly: GCF_045843805.1. NCBI lineage: Eukaryota > Metazoa > Chordata > Mammalia > Rodentia > Sciuridae > Urocitellus > Urocitellus parryii. Next base: position 206,702,037 of record NC_135534.1, read on the forward strand.
TGTTTGGCCCCCAGAAGGACAGCCGCAGGATGCAGGCTGAAGGCAGCCACCTGCCCACCCAGGAGAGAGGCCTGCAGGAACCGTCCCTGCCAGCATCTGGAGCTTGGGCTCCCAGGCACCAAAACTGAGAGACAGTTTCCGTAGCTGGTGTGGTCACCTGTGCTGGCCGCCCGTGGAATGAATGAGTGGGCTTATCAGGTCAGCCAGCTCTCACCTGCCACCTCAGGCAAAGCAGGGCTGGGGCTGGGGGTGGACATGTAGCAGGTGGGCCTGCGGCAGGTCCAGAGTGCAGAGCCTGCTCCGGGCGCTGGTGGCCGAGCCGCTGCCCTGCTTCTGGGCAACCCATGCAGGGAGCCCCCGGAGGAGCCGGCAATTCCCAGACGCCTCTGCTCTGGGGAAGTGGCTTCCCAGGCCAGGGCAGCTGAGGCCAGTACAAAGTCCCCTCGTCCCCATCCCTTCCCTGACGGCAGAAAATCCAGAAGGGGCAGGGAAGGGCCGCTGGAGCTGGGAAACCCACGGACTCCTGGGTCCTCTGCCATCTGGCTTTAGGAAGAAAGGGAGGAGCATCTGGTGGCTGCTTGGCCCACAGCTTCATGTGACCCACATGCGCACACACGCGGCCGGAGGCCCCACTCCATCTGACTGCTCCTGGCCTGCAAAGCCGGCATCAGTCGGGGGCAGTGGGGGGTGAGATGGTGCCACGGCACAGTGCCTGACAGAGGGGAGAGCCCAGAGCCCTGTCCATACACCTGTGGGGCCTGCACACACACATGCACACACACTCACACACATGCACACACTCATACACATGCACACACACACGTACACACATGCACACACTCATACACATGTACACACATGCACACATACACACATGCACATACACTCATACTCACACCACTCATACATGCACACATGCATGCACGCACACACACTCATACACATGCACACATACACACTCATACACACTCACACACGTGCACACACTCGTACACACTCATACTCACACACACTCACACACACATGCATACACTCATACACACACTTATACACATGCACACACTCACACACACACTCACTCATACACACACATGCACACAGCTCAGCCAGCTAGCAGGCCTTGGGTTTCTCGCATGTCAACTTACATATAGGAGCCTCTCAATTTCCCACCAGCTCTGATACTCTGACATACACACACACAGATATTCCCACGTGGAACTCTCTTGCTTTGGCACACATGCATGTAGGTGCAGACACGAACACACATGCATCTCCTGTGTGCATCAGATCCTGTACACACACACTTGCTCACACACAGGAAACCTATTGTCCTGCTGTATGTGTGTGCTCCCACACTAGTGTGCACACTCACATTTGCACATTTTCTTTCAGGCTACATTTATGTACATCACGATATCTGTGTCAGATTTAGCAAATAAATATACAGGATGCCATGTTTGGGACACACACAAAAACATTCATCTATCTGAAGTTCCATTCAGGCGAGCATCCTGCATCTTATCTGACACCCCTGATGTGAATATATGAACACACCCAAAACTGTGCAGCTGTCAGAGTCCCTGGGTGCAGACGTTTTACCAGGAGAATTTCTGAGCCCTTCTCTTCATCTGGTAATTAGAACCACAGCTGCTCCCTGGACCGTGGTGCAGCCTGGGCCCCAGTTACTGCAGTTAGTAACGGGGCCGGGACAAGCTTGCTGATGGGAAAGGGACGGGCCCCAGCAGCAGAGCCACAGGGTTGCTGGGACCCTGAGAAAGTTCCTCTCACCAGCCCAGCTGTGAAATCTGGCAGCAGCTCAAGCCCTGGGAACCCCGCCCATGAGCCAAAGCCTGGGGTTGGGCCTAGAGGGGGTTGTCCAGCTGGGGTGGGAGATGCCTCTGAGCCCCCAGAGGCCGGCTTGGCCTCGGCTCCATCCAGAGCTGCTTCTGCAAGCAGGGACGAGGGTGCCCGGAAATCCCGATTCCTCTGCTCAGACCTTTGAGCCAGAGGGTTTGCAGAGGCACAGAGTGAGCAAGGTCCTGGGGACCCTTAGCTTGGAGAAAGGGGGTCACGGGTGGGAAGACAAGGGCCCGTCCCCACCTAGCCTGACCTGGGCTGCCTCCTCCCCCTCGCGTACAAGAGAGGAATTCTAACCCCCAGCCTGGGCCAGCAGCTGTGCAGCGAGTCTCTGGAGAGCCTCGGGAAGAACCGGGTGAACTTCTTTAAGAAATGAACTGTTTCCCTGATCATGGTGCTTTCTGGTTACACAAGACTATGTTTTTGTTATTTAAAAGATTAGAACTTACAGGAAAACAAAAAACAAAAACATTTTGGTTTTTCCTTCAGACGTGTTTCTCTCTGCATTTGTAAAAATGTAGATATTTTGAACAAAAAAGCAATGACACTCTAGGTTTTTGTGACCTACTTTTTCCCCTCCTCTGAACCTGCTTCTGAACCAGCCTCGCCACCCCTGCCCTGACCAGTGGCCCCGTGTGGGAGGGAGGGCTGTCTTCTTTCCGTCTACCTTCTTCCATTTTGTTTAAATTGAAGTCAAATTCAGACACGATACAAGTCACAATTTTAACAACCCTTGGCTAGGAAGGTAGCCATGCCTATGACCCCAGCTACTCCAGAGGATCCCAAGCTCAAGGCCAGCCGAGCCATTTAGTGAGACCCTATGTCAAAATAAAAAATAGAAAGGGCTGGGGTGCAGCTCGGTGGTAACGCACCTCTGGGCTCAATCCCCAGCACCCCCCACCAAAAAAAGGATGGTGCTGTTAGGATGAGCCCCACGGTCTGATCCGCATCCTGATAAGAAGGTCCACGCAGAGACTCCGGGGGCATACACAGAGGAACGGCCACAGGAGGGTGCAGGGAGAGGAGGCCGTCTGCGGCCAACCAGAGAGGCCTCTGGAGGAACCTGCCCTGCCGACACCCTGACCTTGGCCTTCCAGCCTCCAGAACTGTGAGCCCCACAGCGAGGTGTCTCGTGGTGGCAGCGAGTGGCCATGTTCTCACACGCCTGACGCCGTTCCTGTGTGTTCTTGGGGTGGCAGGTCCCGCACCTGCCCTTCCTTGTTCTGGGACCCAGCGGTGCTGAGAGGCCCTTGCTGCATCCTTGGCAGCCTGCTGAGGGGGAGGGCGTCCTGCTGTCACCCTCTCCAGGTCGTGGGGAATAGAGCAGGGGCCGTTCAGTTATTGAAAAGTATCCCAAAGGGAAGTCCAGCTCCATCTGCCGAGGGTCTGATGTAACTGCTCTGGGGAGGGGTCTCCAGGGGGAGTCTTTTCATGCCCCCCCCAGTGTTTCCAGTGCAGCCAATGTTAAGTCCGACCCTGGCCTCCAGGCCCGCCCTGTGAGTCCTCAGCAGGAGTCTGGTGATTGGTACCTGGGCATGTAGGAGGGGACAGGTGGGGACTTGGCGCCGGGCCTCGGCTCTGCTGGAGACCAGCTGCTTTACCGGGCCACCTTGGCCAGGCCTCTCCCTGGACAGGCCAGCAGCGCCTGCTCCTGAAGGAGGCTGCTCTCAGAGGTCACCTGGGCTGTGCATGGACATCTGAAGGGGAAAGGAGGAGCCCCACCCACCCAGGTGCCTGGGAGACCCTCCACCTTCTTGCTCCTTCTCCCCACGGCTGGCTGCAGGCCCCGGTGGTGGGGACGTGGTGCTCCACTCGAGGGCACGAGGCCCTGCTGGGATTCCCTTGGGCGGGGAGCCTGGCACTGGGACTGTGCTCTGGGTTCAGAGGCCTGGCCGTACCGTCCCACTCTGGAAGCTGCTTTCACCAGACCTGTGGCCCACAGACCCACAGCTGTGCTCCCTCCCCCAGATGGACCAAAGCACAGACGGGGTCAGCAGCCTGGGCCAAAGGCCCAGCTCCCTTGGGATCTGAGACTTGGGCCAGTCTCTTGCCCTCTCTGAGCCTCCATATCAGTATCTGTGAAATGGGAGGAATCGACCCTCCGTGCCAGGGACTCAACCCTTGGACTCAAGCCTTTGGATGTCCCAAGTCGGGGAGCCCATTTTTGGCTGCAGCGGCTTGGAGCTAGGTTTCTGTCCTTTGCCACCAGCTGAGCGGGACACAGGCAGGATGCTCTTGTCAAATCAGCTTGGAAATGAAGCATGTGAGGCTGAGGGGGCTCCAGGGCCGCAGTGCGCTCCTCACCAATCTCAGGAAAGGGGGAAGCCCTGTGTCCCAGCCTGGGGCTCCTGTGGGCAAGCATGCTTGTCACAGCTTCCCTTGATAAGAGCCACCAGATACGCTGGCCACTCACCAAACCCTGGAAGCTGGCCCTTGGCCCCCCTCCCTGCTGGGCACAGTCGGGGGTGGCTGAGCTGCAGTTCTGCCGAGGGACCCCAGAGGCCCAGAACTGGATTAGTCACACTCTGGCTATCATGGTCTCATAACTGAGCCGTTCTGCCTTCTGCGTCTGCATTTATTTAAGACCTATTTATTTTTAAAATAATGAGCACCCACGAAACCACCTGTAAACCCAGCAAGTAGATCAACGATGGGCTACATCCATTTTTATGCCCTCCTCCCCAAATCCTGGATTTTGCTTTAACAGAAGTTATCGCTTGTAAAGATGTCTAAACAAAGTATTTTTAGATGAGGTGGCTTCTGAGGTTTACAGACATGACGCGGGTGCTGTGATCACGGGAGTCGCCCACAGCAGGGACCTGGAGTCCGTTCTGTTTGCCACGCTGCGGATGCCACTCCGTTATGCGACAATCCAAAAGCGATTTCCCCTCTTTCCCACAGGCACTGGCTGTTGTGATCAGTGTTCGGCAAACAGGCAACCCAAGAGCTCAAGCACCTGGAAGTGAATAGGCCAGAGGGATCATCATGGTGTTGACAGACTTGCTGTTTTTCCAATCAGATGGGTCTTGGCGCTCATTCTTCTGGTCCTCAGCGAGGCTGAGCATCTCTTCGTGTTCTCTGACTGTATTTCCTCTTCTGAGAGGTGCCTGTTCATGCCTCTTGCCCAGTTTTAAATTTTTTGTCTTACTGACTTCAACACATTTTTTTTTTTTTTGGTATCAGGGACTGAACTCAGGGATACTTAACCATTGAGCCACATTCCCAGCCATTTTTGGTATTCTATTTAGAGACAGGGTCTCACTGAGTAGCTTAGGATCTCGCTAATTTTTTGAGGCAAATTTGAACTCTTTGATTTGAACTCTTGATCCTCCTGCCTCCGCATCATGAGTCACTGGGATTACAGGCATGTGTCACTGCACCTGGCTCTACACATTCATTTTTAAAAAAAAATTGTAGTTGTAGATATACAGAATGCCTTTATTTTATTTTATTTTATTTTTGTTTATTTTTATGTGGTGCTGAGGATCGAACCCAGTGCCTCACGCATGCTAGGCAAGTGCTCTACCACTGAGCCACAACCCAGCCCCTCAACATGTTCTTTTTTTTTTTTTAAGAGAGAGAGAGAGAGAATTTTTTAATATTTATTTTTTAGCTCTCAGCAGACACAACATCTTTGTTTGTATGTGGTGCTGAGGATCGAACCTGGGCTGCACGCATGTCAGACGAGTGCGCTACCCCTTGAGCCACATCCCCAGCCCAACGTTCTTTATATAGTATATATTCATAGTCTATTATGTCTATTTAAAATATCTTTGTCTTTTCTTATTGGTTTCAAGGTGTTCTTTATATATGATACATATGCTGTCAATTATATATATTTAAAAATCTCCAGATCAACAGCTTGTCATTTCATTTTCTTAATTTTGTTTTTTTACTGGAAGTCTTACTGTTAATGTGATAAAGTTGTATGATTCTTTTGTTTCACTAGTGTTTTTTGGGGTGAATGGGTATCTTGCTTTACAAATCCTTTCTTATCATAAGGTCCAAAAGAAAGATGCATGTTTTCTTTAATTTGTAGCAAGTTTTACTTTGACATTTAAGTCCCTAATCCACCTGGAGTTGGCTTTTGTGTATTTTGTGCAATATGAATCTAGATTCCTTTCAGAAATGGAAAAACTCCACGTGGGAATGTGGCTGACCACCTTTCGAGGCCCTCTCCATAGTAACCCGCCACACCCCTCTGCTGTGTCTGTTCCCTGGACCAGCGGGTCAGGCGCCGAGCCCCGGCTCCGTTGTTAACCTACTTCCTGCTGCCCGAGCGCCATCTGCTTTAATTCCACAGCTCCTAAGTCCCAACATCAGACAGGGCAAATCCCCTTCTTTAATCTTCCCCCGGAACCTCTTGGTCCGCTGTGCTCCGGTATGATTTGAGAATCGCTGGTTAGATCCTTCAACCCCCCCTCGGGGGGGGGGGCGACTGGAGTCACAGATCAGGTCGTGAGGCCTTAGTGTCTCTGCATCAGGCCTTCCTACACTGAAGCTCCTTTTATTTAGGTCCTCTTTAACTTCTTCTTTTTTTAATGGTAGGATGTTTTGCCTCATTCTTACTTCCTTCCATGAAAATCGTTCTTACATTCTTTCAATTTTTGTGCTCTTGTGAACAGTGACACTAACGTGCCTTTCCAGTGGTGTGCCCGGTGGGTGCCAAGCAGTGGACTTCGCAGTCATTCTTTAGCCTCCTGCTAAACTCTATGACGTCTACGTATTTGATCGTATCTGAAAATCAGTTCAACTGATCTCCTCATCTCCTGCTGGGGTGGGCTCTCCGGCCCTCACTGCTGGGCAGCAGTGACCACAGTGGACATCACTCTCCTTGTTTCTGGTCTTGGGGGACTGCTGACACTCGTCCTGTGCCGTGGTCTGCAGAGGTGTTAGCATGAATTTATGTCAGATTTCCAAAAGTTGCAACCTCCGTCTGTTCAAACGACACTGTAGTTTCCCTTCTTTCACCAGTTAATGAGGTAAATGACGTGGATATATTTTTTTTCTTTATTTTTTACTTGATACTAGGGATCCAACCCTGGGAGGGGGCATTTAACCAGTGAGCCACATCTCCTGCCCTTTTTATATTTCATTTAGAAACAGGGCCCTGCTAAGTTGCTGAGGCTGGCTTTGAACTTGCAATCCTCCTGCCTCAGCCTCCCAAGCTGCTGGGATTAGAGGTGTATGCCCCACACTGGGCTTCTGATATGCTTTTCTAATGTGAGACCATCCCTTGCAATCTCGAGACAGTCCTCATTCCATGTTGCATATTGTCATTTTTCTTTCCTCGCCCCCTCCATTTGCAAGCCGGGGACAGAACCCAGGGCTCACGCATGCTTGGTGATCACTCTGCCACTGAGCTGCACCCGCAGCCTCTGACCACCTTTTTATTCTCTGCCTTTTGTGGCTACCTTTCCTTTACAGTTCTGCCCTCGGCTCTCGTCCTCCGGGGCCACCCCTGCACTCCTCTCTGGAGTACCTGGTTTGCCTTCCCACCTGTCCTGGGCACCTTCCCGCCGCCTGTGTCAGGCCACCTGTCCTGGGCACCTTCCCGCCACCTGTGTCAGGCCGAGTGGGCTCTCCGGGCAGCTGGCCCTGTATCACTTTTCACTCTTCTTTTGTAACACAAGCCCTGGGACCTCGGTGTGTCCTTGAGGCTCACTCTGTCCCTGCCACACATCTCCCTGGCCACACTGCCCCATGTCCTCGGTTCTGCCGTGTCAAGCGTTCATTATGACACCCTCTTTTATCCATGACTTACACAGAGTGTTCTGTTCAGTTTCCACATAGAAGCAGATTCTAGAGAACCTATTTGAATTGTGTTGTGGTGAGAGTTGTTTTTTTTTTCTAGTTGTTGATGTACCTTTATTTTTTTTATTTATTTAGAGGTGGTGCTGGGAAGGGAACCCAGGGCCTCTTCCGTATGAGGCAGGACTCTACCGCTGAGCTGCAATGCCAGCCCCGAGAGGGTTTATATATATATATATATATATATATATATATATATATATATATATATATATATAAAATTTTTTTAAGAATTTGAAATGTTTTTGGCCTAATTTGCGATTGATTTTGATCCATGTTCTACATCTAAAGGAATCTAATTTCTCTAGGAATTAGACACAGAATTCTATGCATGTCCACTAGATCAACCTTGTTATTTGAGGGAATCGATCTCTACGTGTTCGCTGATTTTTTAAATGTTATGCGTGCTTTGTGTGTGTGTGTGTGTGTGTGTGTGTGTGTGTGTGTGTGTGTGTGGTGCTGTGAATGATCCTGGGGCCTGGGCATGGCAGGCAGGTGCTGTCCCACGAAGCCACCCCCAGCCCCTGTATTTCCTTATCCATGGGGTCTGCCTGTCCTATCTCTAATTGCAGGTGTGTTGAACTCTCTCTGTGATGACACATCTGTCCATTTCTCCCCACATTCTGCTGGGTTTGCCTTCGGTATTTTCAGCCTTTTTTTTTTTTTTAGGTGGACACAACATCTTTATTTTACTTTTATGTGGGGCTGAGGATGAAACCCAGTGCCTCACACATGCTAGGTGAGCACTTTACCACCGAGCTACAACCCCAGCCCCTCAGCCCAATTTATTTTATACACACACACACACACACACACAGATTTATTACAACTTTTGGATAATTTGAAAATTTTCACCAGGTAGTCACCTATTTTTTTTTTTTTTGGTACCTGTTATTGAACCCAGGGCACTCGACCACTGAGCCACATCCCCAGCCCTTTTCATTTTTCATTTTGAGACAGGGTCTCACTGAGTTGCTTAGCGCCTTGCTAAGTTGCTGAGGCTGGCTTTGAACTTGCGATCCTCCTGCCTCGGCCTCCCAAGTCAATGGGATCACAGGCGTGTGCCACCACACCTGGCTCATCCTTTCCGTTCTTGATGGCACTTGTAAAGAATCAGACAAATTTGCGTGACATCACACAGGTTTTTTCGTAGGTGTCATCCTTCCTTTCATTTTCTACCTTTCTGGACTTTCAGGTTTGGGGTGGATCTTTTCCGAACATCGCTGACCTGGGTGTTGTTGCTTTTCCAGTCCAGCGTGAGACTCTTGACAATGAGCTTCTCGACTCCTCTGCTACTCCTTGGACCTATCTGACTGGCTCCTGCCATCTTCTGTTTCATTTTCCACTTGCACTGCCTTCTACTCCCTTTCCTTTCTCCTCTCTCCCAGTTGGTTTGGAAAACCTATGATTCCTTTCTCTTTCTTGGTATAGGGATTGCACCAGGCCCCAGGGCGGTGAGCCACTGAGCCACATCCCCAGCCCTTCTTATTTGTATTTAGAGACAGGGTCTTGATGAGCCTCTTAGGGCCTCACTAAGTTGCTGAGGCTGGCTTTGATCCTCCTGCCTCAGCCTCCCAGGTTGCTGGGATTTCAGGTGTGTGCCACTGTGCCAGGCTCTTCCTGGGATTCCTATTCCTTTCATTACCATGTCAAGGATCAGTGCGGATATCCACTTCACAAAGCCGAAATGACACAATTCACCCAGAGTTCTTCCCAAATGGTGCCAGGCCTTTGGCTCCTAGGTGCCCCGCCTGACTTGCACAAACCGTCAAATGACCCAGGTGTGTCCCTGTGCCTCCCCACAGGAGGCTGACTGTTTCCTGCCACGTGTGTTTTGATTCACAGACCTGGGACATCAGGAGCGCTTTACGGACCCCTCCTCCTCAGGTCTCTGCCGCCCTGGGACCATCCTCCTCTTCCCAAGCGAATGTCTCCTCTGAACCTTGCTCAGGAGCAGGTGGCAAGGCCCCCCCCACCATGGTCACCGAACGCCAGTGTCTTTGTCTCCATCCAGCCTCAGGTCTCTGTTCCCCTTTCACATTTCCCCTCCGCCTCTATTTTTGTTGAATTCTGGGGAAACCTCACGTGTATCTTCTCTTCTCCTGTTTTCCTTACTGTCGGGCCTAATTTTTTTAAAAAAATATTTTTAGTTGTAGTGGGACACAATACCTTTGCTTTATTTATTTATTTTATGTGGTGCCCAGGATGGAACCCAGGGCCTCGCAGGAGCTCGGCAGCCTCCGCCGCTGAGCCCCGCCCTGCCCCGCCCCGCGGGTCCCACACTCGGTTTTGCTCCAGGCCTGGTCCTTGGTTGGTTTTAGGAACGTGTCTGTCTGTCCGCCGCCTTCCTCTGTCTACCTCCTTAGACGGCATCCCGGGAGCTGTCCCACCTCTGGATCTGAGCGCTCGGGTTCACTACAGTCCTTGGCTGTCGGACCTGTGGACCCGTCGGACCTGTGGACTTCGGGTGTCCTCAAGGTCACAGGTTGGTCCCGGACCTGGAGCCTAGTTTGGCAGTTTTCCTCCAGAGATTTGCTTTTCTTCCGCCGGTTGCCAGGATGTCCAAGCTAGTCCAGAGCCACCCACGTCCTTGAATTTGTTTGCAGCTTAGGTACCTCCCCCACCGCAGCAGCGTTGCCATGGGAACCTGGCCTCCCTCTCCCTGCCCACCTGGATGCTGCTGGGCAGCAGGCCGGCCAGTTCCCTGCTCCCTGGACCTTAGGTTGCCCCAGCCCTGGCCCTGCCCCACCTCGGTGCCCCAGCACCAGGCCCGCACGCTTGCCCCTCCAGCCACTCTGGACAGGCTCAGGCTCAGGCTCATTTATTTGCTGGTGCTCTGCTTGTTTGTGTAGGGAGTTCAGCGAAATCATCTCCTTCCTCTAGGAGACCAGAGATGCTGCAGATGATATGCTGCACCCAGGGCTGTGGTTGTTGGGGACACCTGTCCCTTAGCATGCCCATGGTCGTGATGCATAAGTAGAGGCCCCTTGAGTGCTGAGATTTGAACCCACTCGTGTGCAGGGAAGCCTGTGACCCCTGCTGTGCCCTGCCTTCTCACTGCTGGGTGACTGCTGCGATGCCCACAGGGCTGGGGACACATCACAAGCTACTCGTCCTCACACGGAATGGTGTGGCTGGCTTCGCTTTGAGGGTTCTCCTAACCCTTCAATGCTTTCCTGCACCGGCCTCACTGCCAGACCCCAAGGGGACCCTTGGAGCTGGGGGTTCTCTTCCCGAGCTGGCTGGGCTTGCCCCGCCTTGAGGTCTGCTGCTTCTGAGCTGCAGAGGGCTTCGAGACTGGGCCTCGGCTCCAGGCAGGTGGAGTCTGGCCAGGCCTGGCAGCTCCCTGGTGCTCAAGAGAGCCCGGGAGAGCACAGACCTTCTGCCTGGCTTTGCTTGCTCAGCTCAGGCCTCCTTCTCGCATATTTCCTTGGTCATGGCTGGTGCGGGGAGACCCCTAGAGAGATCAAACATCTGTCACGTGGCAAGATGACATGTAGGTTCATTTGAAGGCCTGGAAATGTGGTGAACAGGGGCTCACATGCCAAAGGCCGACACTGGATCCAACCCCGCTTCCACTGGAGACTCGTGACCTGGACAAGTGCTCTCCTCACATAAGCCTCCATCTGCTCGTCCACACTACAGGTGTAACTGCTGCATCTTGATCCCGGGATCAAGTGCTAACAAGGTTTGAGTGTGCTTATCCATATAAAGAGATTGGCATATGCCCGCCACCTAATAAGTGCTCAGGGTGTGTGTGTGTGTGTGTGTGTGTACATGTCTGTCCGTCCCACACTGAGTTTTTCAGCAGTGCCTCTTAGGCCAGACTGTTTGCCAAGCCCTATGCACACATTGCCATAGAAGATAAGAACTTTCATTATCTGTAATTTGAAGATGAGAAAATTGAGGATAACAAAAGCTTCCCGACTTTTCTGTGGTCCCAACCTGGTCACCTGATTCATGTCTCCAAACCCTCAACCACCTACTCTGGAGCCTGACTCATGCTTGGAATGACTATATTGAATCAGAAAGCCCAGGCACTCAGGCCTCACCTGGTGCTGTGGCCACGCCATTCTGGTGTGGGTTGCTTCTCCAGCCTTCCTGTGAGCCCTCCCGCGGGCAGGTGCTGCTGGCCCTAGGACAGTGGTGCACAGCCAGGTGCTGAAGGCAAAGCCAGGCCACCAAGAAAGGTGCTCTGAGGCCTTGCCCAGAGGAACTCCAGCCTCTGCCAAAGCCCAGGCCCCCTCCTCACTAGCCACATCCTGGCGTCCTGGCTGTCCCTCCTCCAGCCTCCCGCCCCAGCAGGGGTCACCTCCTGGTCCTGCCAAGCCAGCCCAGTCGTGTTTTCTCAAGCTGGCTGAAGAAACAAGCGGAGCCCTGGGTCTTCCTGCTGGAATAACCCCTTCCTTCCCCGGGGCAGCTCCTCTGCACTTGGCCGGAAAGGGGCAGGCCCTTTCTTTCCTTCCAGGAGACACCAGTTTGGAATGTGCCCCTGATAAGGGGGCTTGGGGGGGCTGGGCTGGGTGGAGATATGTGTGACTGACTGATAAGAGTTTTACACGTGTGGGCAGGATCTGGGGAGGGGCCCTAGTGTGTGCACAGGGGAGGGGAGGGAGGGAGACCCAGGAGGTCCCCAGGGGCGCCCAGGGTCAGGGAGCGGTGAGGAGAGGAATGTGCAGGTGTGAAATGCCTCCCGCCACCCTGCAGGTGCTGGATGAAGGATGAGTCCAGAGGCCAGGCCAGCAGCCAGGAGGGGGGTGGGTGGGGGACACAGGGCAGGCTCTTGGAGCCTGGGGTGGAAAGGTGCACAAGGCTGAAGAGCCAGGCACCAAGACCCGCTCCCCGGCTCCTGTCTTCTGGTTTATCCACTTGATTCTCTGACTGGCCCCTTCTGCTGTGGTGGCCCCTGTGTGGACCCCTCCACCCGAGTCCAGGCACTCTTCCCATCAGTGTCCACCCTAATCCCAGTTGTCTGGGAGAAGTCAAACCCTGGAGCCCCGAGAAGGCAGGCAGTGAGCTCTGTGAGAGTGGACAGAGCTGCCTCCCTCTGCAGGAGCCCAGGCTTCCAGGACAGGGCTGGACACAGAGGAGGCCCTCGACTAAGCCAACTCAGGAAGAGGCCTTGCCTCCACCTGCACACACTGGAGGGACTTTTCCAAGACCACATGGTGACCAGATCTGAGGGCCCCAGCCAGGGGTGGGCAGTGTGGGCAGGAGGGAGAAGGCACTGGGAATCAAGAGTATTCACACCTGGCTTGGCCCCTGGGTCTTGTGATGCTGAAACTCAAGAGCCCCCGGCTCAGCAGGATATTAATAAGCCTGGCCACCTCCCAGGGGTCAGCTCCGCCAGGGGCCAACAGGATTCCCAGCCCCAGGTCTGGGATCTCCCTCTCCACGTCTGCAGCCCTGGCTCCTGGCCCAGCCCCCCACTGGCCACTCTACAACTTCTCCCAGAAGCAATTCATGCGAGGAAGACCCCTCCCCACCTCTGAGCAGGACTGAGCACAGCTCACTGAGCCCAAGGGAACCACTTGGAAGGAACCCAAGAGAAGACTGGGCTGAGCATGGGTGGGGGAGGGGAGCCCGGGGCCCACATCTAGGCTCTGAGGTTGAGCTCAATCTGCAGCTCTTGTTCCTACTGTAGTGACCCAGGACCAATCACCTAATAACACTGAGCCTTGGTTGCTTAGCCTGTAAAGTGGGGCCCGACTGGAGTATCTGGTTCCTGGTTTTGCTGTGAGGGCCAAGTGAGGTAGTTGTCACAAAGGGCAAGCCTAGGGGGTGAGACGGCCACCCCCTGTCATCACCATCTGGGATCCTGGCTGACCTTCCTCTTGGTCCACCCAGACTGGGTTTCTGTCCCGCTGCTCCCTCTAGGGGGAGAGATGGTTATTGCAGGGGCTTCCTACCAGGTGGTATGGGGCTTCCCAATGTCTCCTCCATGATCAACTTAAACTCATGGCCTCTGCTATGTATGCACCAGCAGGGTAGGTCAGACGTGGACAAGAAGAAGGGAGGCTCACTCCTCTCCCTTTGGAAACTCAGAGGACATGGCAGCCTGGTTTGGGTGTCCATGGGACAAGTGCGGCCCTGGGTCCTACCTCCTCCAGCCTGGACAAGGCACAACCTCCGTGAATTCCAGAGTGCTCTTCTGTAAATGGGACCACAAAGCCTTCATAGGTTCGTTGGAAAGGGGCGGGAAGAGCCAGCAGGAGGCTTGTGCTACCAGATTTGGGGTGGAGGGAGGCTGTGTCTGCGTTAAGGGGAGGGATAGCTCCTGCGGAGGTCTGGGAGCCAGCAAAGGCCCGACAGTTTAAGGACAGGGTGCCAGGGGGAGGGAGAGGAGCACAGAGAGGGCTGGACTCCGTGCTTCCTGCAGTAGACCAAGAAGGGGGCAAGCTGACCCAGATGGGTGGGGGATGCAAATGCGGGCCTCTAAGCTAAGACCCAGCACCCACATTGGCTTGGGCCCGAGTTGAGGGTGGGTGTGGCAGTTGATCTCTTGCCCTGAGGAAAACCTGGGCAGCAGCCCCGGGTCTGAGAGCCCCGAGTTCTCACTGCTCCCTGTTGTCTTTGCTTACAGACTGTTGGGTTAAACCATGTCCCCCCAAAAAGATAAGTTGGAGTCCTAACCCCTGGGACCTCAGAATGTGACCTTATTTGGTCTTGACAGAGAAAATCAAGTTAAGAGGAGGTCATTAGTGTGTCCTTATAAAAGGAGGAACGAGGACAAGGACAGGCATGTGCAGTGGGTGTGACAATGGGGGTGGCAATGACACCCCTCCAGCCAAGGAGTGAGGCCATGAGCTCAGTGGGCAGAACGGGCCCTTCCCCAGCACCTGCAGAGGCACAGGCCCTGCTGACCCCCGGACCTTGGCCTTCCAGCCTCCCAAGCTGCCAGGCACCGATTTCTGTGTGTCAGCCACCGACTGGGGGAACTCTGTTCAGCCCCGACAAACTAATACAGATCTGGCAACGCACTGAAGACAGGAAGCATATTAAAAGTCATGAGTTGGGGCTGGGGATGTGGCTCAGCGGTAGCGCGCTCGCCTGGCATGCGTGCGGCCCGGATTCGATCCTCAGCACCACATACAAACAAAGATGTTGTGTCCGCCGAGAACTAAAAAATAAATATTAAAAATTCTCTCTCTCTCTCTCTCTCTCCTCTCTCACTCTCTCTTAAAAAAAAAAAAGTCATGAGTTCATATTGACATCTCTTGTTCAAATTCAAAATCCCAGAACCTTTTTTTTTTAACTTTTTCTTTTATATTTATATCTCTTTTCTCTTACATATTTATGTCCTTTAACTTAAGATATACATAAAATGGTTTCAAACTTAAAAAAAAGAAAAATCCCAACCTAACAGCTTTTGTTCTTCCCCCAAATTCTTACAAGGCTCAAAACTCCCCTGACTCATTTCTCAGTTCAAATGTCAGCCCCCCCGAGAGGCCTGACCTCCCACCCTGGTCATCCTCCACCACAGGCTCAGGGTGACCCAACACATATTGATTTGTTATTTACTGTCTGCCTCCCTTCCAGAATGTCAGCTCTTGCAAGCAGGGACTTCTCCCTGCTTGGTTCTCTTGCTATAGCCCTGTGCCTGAAACAGGCGGGGACATGGCTAGCATTGGTAAATATTTGTAGGTAGGACAGACAGATAGATGAATGGGCACGGTCCTCTTCTCTGCTGAGCTGACCCCACACGTGTGCCAGCCTCATTTCTGTAACTTTCCATGGGCTCTGGGTCACCTGTTGCAAATAAAAGCAGATATGGACCACCAGCTCCACAGCATGCTGGGGCCATAGCTTGGAAGTCCCTGGCTACTGCATCACCTCAGACTTAGGATGCCTTTTCATTGACACACGCAGGCTGCACTTGTGCCAGGGAGGACCGAGGCCCATGGACACTCTCAGGTCCAGCTTTTCAGGAAACCCTGGGCTCTGGGTGCCAAGACCAGGCTGCCCTGAGGGCTGCCCCAGCTGAGGGTGCCTCACTGTGACAGCCACTCTGGCTGCCCTGTAGCGTGGCTTACATGTTCTAGGGCATTGTTGGCTTTGTCTGCTGCATAGGTCCCTCCTGGAGCATGGGAAATCTGTGCCCAGAGCTGGCTCACAGCAAGCACTCAATAAATGCTCCATCTGGGGAAATGACTGGAGGCACATGGACAAAGATGCCCCCTCTGTGCTCCTCCTTGAAACTTGTGAGGACACGGGTGTGGCAAACAGGAGGCAGGGAGCCTGGCCTCCAAGGGGAAGGCAGGACATGAAAATCCTGTGTAACGGCCTGACTTAGGTTACAGCCATGAGCAGTTGGGGTCCTCGGTGATGGTGCAGAGTGACCTTGGAGAGCAGGACCAGACCCCAGGGCTGCATGCTCTATGCACAAGGGGAAGAGTGGAAACCAGGATCCAGAAAGACTAGCCTCAGCAATTCCCGATGCCTCCCTGCAGGCCTGTGCCTGGCTGTGGCCCCTGTGTCTGCCTGCCCTTGCATGCCTTCCCCCATGTGGGGCCCAGGTGAGTCTTATTCAATCCACTCATTGTATTTTAGCTGAGCTCCTATTTGTGCCAGACTTTGTCTGGGCTCATGCTGGGAAATGGAGGGGACCCGGGCAGCGGTCCCTCCACGCCTTAGGGTCCAGTACCAGCCACAGATGTATGAGGTTGAACACAGCCAGGCCTTGTGGCGCCCCCTTCTGGCCGGCCTCGGTGTAGTACTCCAATCAGTGCACCGGCTTCAGGAGCCTAAGAAACGCGCCTGTTTGCTGGAAATAGGGGCCAGCGCAGGAGCCTCGGCAGACTCGCGGGAGCCCCTTGCTGCCCAGCGTCTTCCTCGCAGCCCGCTCTCTCCCGGCCCTGGGCATCTGTCCCGCTGCACACCCGGCCTCCCAGCCCTGCTCCTCCCTGGGCATCTCCACCTGCTCCTTCTGCAAGTCACAGCGAAGCTCCCGGAGCCTGCGCGGCGTCACAGGATCCCGGCAACCGGGAAGCCAGAGGTGGCAGGCACTTTCATGTCACATAGTGGACGTGCCCGTTGCAGAAGAAAGTAAATTGAGTGCTACAGCTTGGAAAGGACAGAGGACGTGAATCCACCGGCACTCAGCCGGGGACCCTGCCCTGCACCGGTGCCCAGGTCCTGGGGGAAGTTGGCGCCAAGCCGAGGATAGCGGGGGGTGGGGGTGGGGGTGGGGGGGTTGAGGGGTTGGGGGGGTGGGGGGGGTTTCCCTGGAAGCTGGGAGCTGAGCAGGAGCGGCATTGCCAGGAGACACACATCCTCCCTGTGCACGCTGCAGGGCGGCGGAGCTGGTTTAGGAACCGCCCGTGGCTGCTTGGAGATGGCCTCAAAGCCAGGGGGTTGGTGGACAAGACAAGAAAGCCCAGAGGTCGGGAAGGACAGGAAGAGGAGCCACCTGCAGAGGTGACCATAGCACACTGTACAGAATTGTATTTGAATTTTTATGGAGCCACTTAAGATCACAGCATGATTGGTTGGTAGGGGGTTTTTAAACAGTTTTTATTGTACATAACTGATTCACATAGTTGAGTGTTTTAATCCGTAAGTTCCCCATTCCTCTCTCCCTCCACCACCTCTCTCCTCCCTCTGAAATTGGTGGAGAAACATGGTTCTTTGTTTATCCTAGGAAGTTTCCCACAGCCTGGATCATGCCTGTTGTGTTCCTACATGATTTAACCTGTCCCCCTGTCCTCTCTTTTCCCCATGAGTCTAGAGTCAGTCTAGAGGCTTAGGTGAGATTGGCTTTGATTGTGTGCACCATGTGCAGGTGTGTAAGGGAGGTGTGTTAGTCTGTCGGGATGCACATGATCTCTGCCGGCCTCTCTTTTTGTAAAGTTAGCTGATATTTAGTGACTTGTTTAGACCAGAAGTTCACCCTCATGATGTTGACTGGTTGTTCATAATAAAAAATGTCACATTTAGCTGGGCATGGTGACACACCTGTAATCCCAGGAACTCAGGAGGCTGAGGCAGAGGATCTCAAGTTCAAGGCCAGCCTCAGCAACTTGGAAGCCCTAAGCAACTTAGTGAGACCCTCTCTCAAAATAAAGAAATAAATAAGGGCTGGGGTTGTGGCTCAGTGTTCAGTGTCCCTGGATTCAATCCCTGGTACCAAAAAAAAAAAAAAAGTCACATTCTTATGTTATCATCATCAAATGAACCAAAATCCACTTTAGAAGATTTTTAAACAGATTAGAAACTTCCAAGTCATTCAAGTTTCCATATATAACACTTTATACATGACCCCATCATACAACACTGAAAATATTTCCAAACACTCTTTTTTCCCAATGCCCTCTTCCTAGCAAAAAAAAACTCTGTCAAAAGGTAGTTTTGTATCATTCTTTGGTAAAATAACCCCTTTGCTTTAAGTTCAGAGAGCATATCAATGTGTTTATTTGTTTGTATGATTGAGTGTATTTATTTACATATTTATTGTGAAATATCTGTTGGATAGCTACTTGTCAACACAGGAAACACCAGTAAATTTGCAGCACATGAGTTATTATAAAATTAAAAATGGCAAGCTTGTGTTTAGTGAGACTCCTTGAAACTTCTTACCTTGAAATAACTGGTGCCTAAATTCTTTTTTTTATATATTTATTTTTTAGTTGTAGCTGGAAAACAATACCTTTATTTTATTTATTTATATGTGGTTCTGAGGATTGGACCCAGGGCCTTTTGCTTGCCAGGTGAGCACTCTATCACGGAGCCACAACTGCAGCCCTCCCAGTGCCTAAATTCCACGGTTCATGAATTCTCATGGCCATTCCTCTCCTTGTCAATGAGCGTCGAAAGAACTCAGGAGGCTGAGGCAGGAGGATCACAAGTGCAAGCCTGGCCTGAGCAACTCAGCGAGACCCTGTTTTGGAAATAAAGATGAAAAGGACTGGGGTGTACTCAGTGGGCAAGTGCCCTTCGGTTCCCGAAAGCACTCAAGGATGGAGAGTGTGCTTGTGGGTTCCTCACCTCCATTTCTTCCCCAGGAGCCACACATGGAATGTTTTGCTTGTGCTGCTCCCTCAGTAACCACTTTCCTGGATCTTTGTTTTACTCCCACCCAAAGCAGCAGCTCCCTCCATGCAGCTGTCCCCCTGATCCACAGGGAATGTGTTCCAAGACGTCTGTGCCGGCCCGAAACCCCAGATAGTACTGGACCCGGTAGACACTGTTTTTTCCTAAGTATATGTGCCTATGTTCATGTACATATGTACCCAGGATAAAGTTTAATGATAAATTAGGCACAGTGACTAGTGATAACATTATAAAATGGAACAATTATAATAATATGTAGTCATAATTAAAACTTACAAAGTGCTCATCCCTGGAATTTTGTATTTAATATTTTCAGGTTGCATTTGACTGCAGTCAACTGAAACTTCAGAAAACAAAAACCATGGATAAGGCGGGACGACTTAAATTATTTCTAGAATTTTCTGTAAGTTTCATGTAGAATCTTCATGATTCGTTGTTTTTACCAAGTAACATACTTCTTGCTGAGGCTATCTCGTCTTGGCTCATTTTTGCTTCAGAGACTCAAAAATATTAAGAAGCAGCGCTTTGGTCTTGCTGCCACAAGCACAGACACGTTAAAGCCATCTGTAAGACCCGTTCACGCCATGCCCTGCACACTGTCCAAACACCTGTTCTCCCAGCTCCGCCGTCTGCCAGACTTCCAATAACACTTGCTGATGAAGAGGTACGTTTTATTTCCCTGCCAGCTTTTTAAATTTTCTGTTATAGTTTTTACTGTATTTTTTTTTTTACCATGGAAGAACAAATGATGCCCACTGGCATTTAAGTTTCTGCTTTTGCTATTAAGGAACCTCAAAAAAAATCTTTCAAAATATTTATCATTAAGTTTCAGGAGATTTTGGAAACTACTGGGGTTGAGTGTAACTTCAGACACCACTGGAAGAGCCAGAGAGGTTTGTCTGGACACTTGGTTTGTACAAGTTCTGGTACTTGCAATGCTGTAACTTGGCATCTCAAGGCCGGCCTGCCAGGGCAAGGTTTCTCATTTAAAGAGACTGGCACCAATCTCCGTTTCAGACAGTCTTCTGGATGAAGTCTAGCGGGGACGGGAGAAGGACAGTTGTGACATTCTCCCACTTCCCTCCTGGCGTCCATTCATGTCCTTCTCCACATGGCTTCATTATCCCTCTAAGGCTTTCCCCAGGTGTAACTGACAGACAGTGACTGCCCTGTTAGTGTGTGATCTGATGTGTGTGAACCACATTACCCCCATGAAACCACGGCCACACCAGTGTTTCCCTCACAGGCTTCCCTACCCCTTCATACTCCATCTTTCCCTGGTCCCAGGTGGGACTGACCTGCCACTATAAATTGAATCCTGAGAAACGTAGTCTTCGTCTGGCTTCTCATTTTGAGATTCAGAAGCGCTGTCAAGTACACCAACATGCTCTTAATTTGATGTCCCTCCTCTGTCCTCACAGCATTGCCAAAACCTCTGTCTCCCTTGTCCCACCTGATTCTGACCCTCAGGCCTCCCCCTTGTAAGGACTCTTGCCTCTCCATCCGGCTCCCTGGAATAATCCAGGGTAGTCGCCCATTGTGAGAGCCTTCATTAATCTCTCCTGTAAAATCCCTTGGCCCCATCAAGGTAACATGTTCTTGGGTTCTGGGGATTAGGATGTGGAAGTCTCAGGGGTGGGGCATCATGTTTCCAGTCACATCTGCTATAAATATTTGTGTACAAGTATTTTTTATGGATATGCTTTGATTGCTCAAGGGGTAGAATTGGGCCATTATGGTAGGTATATGTTCCACAATTTAATAAACTGCTAAGCTAATTTCCAAAGTGCTTATGCTGCTTTTATTGACATCAGCTGCATATGAGAGTTCCAGGTGCTCTGTATATGTCGAATGGTCAGTTTAAAAAATTTTAGCCATTTTATTTATTTATATTTATTTTGTTTTTAGTTTTCGGCGGTCACAATATCTTTGTCTGTATGTGGTGCCAGGGTTTTTGTTTTGTTTTTTTTAAGAATTTTAATATTTTTTAGTTTTCGGTGGACACAGCATCTTTGTTGGTATGTGGTGCCGAGGATCGAACCCCGGCCGCCCGCCCGCATGCCAGGCGAGCGCGCTACCGCTTGAGCCACATCCCCAGCCCCAATTTTAGCCATTTTAATGAGTGTGAAGTAGTAACTCGTTGTGGCTTTAATTTACATTTTCCCTAGTGACTACTGATATTGAACATCTGCTCCCTGCCCTTTTTTACTATTCTGGGGATTGAATCCAGGGCCCTCTGCCAATAAGCTACATCCTCAGCCCATTTTATTATTATTATTATTATTTTATTTTGAAACAGTGTCTTGCTAATTTGCATAGGGCCTCACTAAGTTGCTGAAGTTGGCTTAAAACTTGCCATCCTCCTGCCTCAGCCTCCCCACTACAGGTGTGCACCACCATAACCAGCAATATTTTTTGGTACCGGTTCTTTATTGGATATGGTTTGCAAATATTCTCTCCCAATCTGTGATTTGTCTTTCCGTGTGGCAAGATTCAACATCCATTCATGATTTTAAAAACAAAACAAAAACCATTCTCAGTAAACTAGGAATAGAAGGGAACTCCCTCAACCTTAGTGGGCATGAATAAAAATTCTAGCTAATACCATTGGACACTTTTCCCTAAGCTCAAAATCAGGCAAGGATGTCTACTCTTCTCAAATCAATAAGGTAAACAAATAAATAAGATCTACAGGTTGGAACAGAAGAAACTCTCATGGCAAACCACATGACTATCTACACAAAAAATCCCAAAGAATTTTACAGACTTTACTAGAACTAATAAGTGACTTCACAAGTTATAAGATATATGGTAAATATACAAAAGCCTACTGTATCTCTCTTACCAGCTGTGTTATGTTATTCAGTGTTGCATAACAAATTATCTACAAAATGAGCTTCTTAAAACAATAATAAACTTGCCAAAAGTGGGTCACATGTCTGTAATACTAGTGACACAGGAGGGTGAGGCAGGAGGATGGCAAGTTCAAAGCCAACTCAGCAAGTTAGCAAGGCCCTAAGCAACTTAGTGAGACCCTGTCTCAAAATAAAAAATAAAAAAGGGCTGCAGATGCCAGGTGCAGTGGCACATGCCTGTAAACCCAGTGGCTCAGGAAGCTGAGGCGGGAGGATCAAGAGTTCAAAGCCAGGGCTGGGGATGTGGCTCAAGTGGTAGCACACTCGCCTGGCATGCATGCGGCCGGGGTTCGATCCTCAGCACCACATACAAACAAAGATGTTGTGTCTGCCGAAAACTAAAAAAGTAAACATTAAAAAAAAATTCTCTCTCTCACTCTCTCTTAAAAAAAAAAAAGAGTTCAAAGCCAGCTTCAGCAAAAATGAGGCACTAAGCAACTCAGTGAGACCCTGTCTCTAAATAAAATACAAAATAGGGCTGGGGATATGGCTCAGTGGTTGAGTGCCCCTGGGTTCGATCCCTAGCACCAAAAAAAAAAAAAAAAAAAAAAAAAAAAATGACTGAGATATGTGTCAGTTTTTAGGCACCTCTAGGTTCAATTACCAAATAAATAAATATAAACCATCAGGGGATGTATCTCAGTTGTAAAGCACCCCTTCAATCTCCAGTGCCACAAGATAATAATAGTAACAATAACAAAAATAGAACTTACCATCCTGTGCAGTCTCTGAGGGTCAAAAATTCAGACATGGCTGTGTTGTGCTCAAGAGCTCTCGAGAGATGCTAGCTGGGGGCTGGGGATGTGGCTCAGTGGTAGAGGGCTTGCCTAGTATGCACAAGGCCCTGGGGTTCATCCCCAGCACCACAAAAAAAAAAAAAAGAGGTTGACTCTGCTTATATGCTAGCTTGACGAGAGGGTTACAAGATCTGATGGCACCTTGAATATGGAGTTTCCAGACTCTGGGACTGTGAGAAATAAACCATTTTATAAATAAGCCACCCATTCTGTGGCAGTTATATCAACCCAAATAGAATGACAGATAAATATTAATAATAATCCTAAGTTATCAGAAAAGAGTAGCAGATGTTCAAGACATACAAATATTCAAGATCCTGTATTTAAAAGGACAAAGAGGTTTATTTTTAAATTAACGTTGTTATTTAAAACACAAAACTTGGGCTGGGATTGTAGATCAGGGGTAGAAAGCTTGCCTAGTACATGTGAGGCCTTGAGTCCAATCCCCAGCACCACATAAAAATAAATAAATAAATAATAAAGGTATTATGTCCATCTACAACTAAAACACACACACACACACACAAAAAAAAAAAAAAACACAAAACTTTGTGTCTGGGTGGGTATAGCTCAGTAGTAGACCATATATACTTAGCTCAATCCTCAGCATCCAAAAAATAATCAAAACACAAAAGAAAACAAACACACAGAAACATCAGGACTTTAAGAGGTTTGTTTTTGTTGTTGTTGTTTGTTTGTTTGTTTGTTTGGTAATGTGGAAAACAAACTTATTTGGAAAATCAGTTATTACTCTTAAGATATTGTTTTGAATAAGCCTATTGTATTCACAGACTGTTTTGTCACTCGGGTCCAGTTAAATGACCTAGTTTGATATTGTTCATGGTATTAAAAACTCGTATTTGGTAATGTTCTACATGCATCACTGACAGCCTACTTATTGGATCCTATTTGAGAAGGCAAATATTGGTATTTTACCCAAAAATTATATAAAAACAGGCCACAGAAACAGGCATGGTGGCCAATGCCCATAATCTCAGCTACTCAGGGGGCTGAAGCAGAAGGATAGCAAGTTCAGGTCCTGCCTGAGCAACTTAGTGAGATCCTGTCTTAAATATAAAAAATAAAAAGGGCTGGGGCATAGCTCAGTGGTGGAGCACCCTGGGTTCATTCCCCAGTGTGGGGGTAGGGGAAGACCATAGTGTAATATGCCCTCAGTCCAGAGTAAGCCTGTGCCAGACTGGGGAGACACTGCTGCCCCATGAGAAAGCAGAGGCTCTGAGGTCAGCTGCCTCAGTCAACACTGGCTTGATCAGTTACTAGGTGGGGAAAGCTCTGCCACGTTTCTGTGACTGAGCACCTTCTCCAGTACTCAGTTTCCTCATTTCCAAAGTATCTGCTTCATGAGACTACTTAAGGACTTAAGGAACAAATGTCTGTAAGGTAATTGCTTAGTGCCTGATGCAAACTGAGTGTTGGATGTTTTTGTTCTATTAGGTATTATTATCTATGTTTTAGTGTGTATATCTATATATATTGATCATTACACATATATTGAACACAGGGGCAGTTAACCACTGAGCTACATCCCCAGCCCTTTTTGAGACCAGGTCTTACCGGGTTTCTGTTCTTGTGACTAAAAGGCTCAGGGGTCACTCCAGTTGAACTGGGATAATTGGGCTGCACAAATAACCACACAGGAGACACAAATACCTTTTTCTTTGGGGTCACTGTGAGGGCTCCTCTGAACTTAAGGGTCCACAGGGAGGGGGGGGAGAGAGAGAGAGAGAGAGAGAGAGAGAGAGAGAGAGAGAGAGAGAGCGCCTTTTATTGAGAAGAAGCTATTCAAATGAGACAAGGAGTCAGGTTTCAGGGGGCTGAGTCTATCTTCATGATGTCCACTGTCAGCAGGTTGACTGACACCTGGGTAGGCCACACCCAAAGGTACAGTAAGAGAAGGGAACCCACACAAGGCACTTCCTTGAAAGATTCTATCCTAAACAGGGCAAGGGGTTATATAACAAAGGAACTGGTGAACTGTAGCTCCACCCATGGGGCTGTAGCAAGACACACCCATGCACTACACCATCCCTCAAACCCAAGAAGGGGAAAGCTCTGCCACATTTCTGTGACTGAGCACCTCAGCACCCAGCCGGAGTGTCACTCAGACACGTGCAAGGTTGATCTCTCACAAAGTCTTGCTAAGTTGAGGGCCTCACTAAATTGCTGAGGCTGGCTTTGAATTTGTGATCCTCTTGTCTCATCTTCCCAAGCCATTGGGATTACAGGAGTGCACCACTGTGCCTGGCTAATCCATGTATTTTTATATCCCTAGCTGATTTGAAGGATCTAGAATGCTCTTAATGACCTGATTTGAAAGTATTTTCAAAACCACTCTAAAACAGAATGCTGTTCTGAGTTTTTTTGTTGTTGTTGTTTTGAGATGGTCTGTTTCACAAGCTCATCTTGAACTCATAATTCTGCTTCAGCCTCCCGAATAGCTGATTACAAGCCTGGCTCTATGGCACCTCCTCACTTTATTTTTGCAGTGCTGGGGATGAAACCAAAGGCTGGCACATACTAGACAGGTGCTCCACTGCTGAACTACATCCCAGCCTTAGGGTACACTTTTTTTTTTTGATGGTGGGTCAGGGTACTGGGGATTGAACCCAGGGCCTTTCAATAACTGAGCCACATCTCCAGCCCTATTTTGTATTTTATTTAGAGACAGGGCCTCACTGAGTTGCTTAGCACCTCACTTTTGCTGAGGCTGACTTTGAACTCCCCATTCTGCTGGCTCAGCCTCCCCAGCCACTGGGATTACAGGCCTGCGCCAACTCGCCCCACTTATGGTATCATGAAGGTGACTGACTTACCATCTTTTAGTACCTTGTTCAAGAAACAGGGTGTACTCTTTGCATGGATTTTCACTAGATGGGAAAGTCAGCTTCAAGTGGAATCACAAGATCTACCATTATCCTCTTCACTGACTTTATTTTTGATAACATGGAATTTTTGCCCTATTCCCAGGCTATTGCCATTTTTGCCATTGCCTCTTTATCACACTGGCAAATACACAGATTACGAAGTTTTATTTATTTAGCGTCAGGGATTGAATCCAGGGCCCTGTGATGTGTGCTCTACCACTGAGCTACACTTCCTGGCTAAACAACAAATCTTAATCCAGAAAAATGTTTTAACTTTTGTCCTGGAGGATTTCATGCAAGTCTTCTATTTAACAACTCCAACAATTTCATGATAATCTTTGCAAGACAAGCTTATTCTCACATGTTTTTTCAGAGTAATGTTTGGGGCAGGGTTTATTTGCTCACAGGTCCTAAAACTTCGGACCTGATCTGCACATTTCTTTTGAATCCTTCTTCAACTGTCCCACTTAGTTCTGGTTTGCAGGCCAAATGGGCTCGCTGCCATTTTTTTTTTTAAAATCTGTTTCTTTCGGTTTCCTTGCTCAAAATCCTCCTCGGCCAGAATCTAACTGCATGCTGCCAACGAACTGTCCACGTATGCTTGCGCAAGTCTCCCAAGCGGGTTCCGCACTGGGCCGCCAACTGGGACTTTGCGGTGAACAGAACACCGCGTCCTGCTGGCCCTTAACGTTCCCCCGCCACAGCCCGACAGCGTCATGGCCGGCGTTCTGCGGGCCACCACACTGCTTTACCAGGCCCTCCACTTAGCCCTACGGCCCCAAGTCCACGGCCCACCCAAGGACACCGGACACCAGGCGCTGGAAGGCCAGCCCCTCTTCCTCAATCGAGTCCACTCAGTCGCAACCTGGCTGACGTCAACCTGGCCCATGACACCTCGACCAATCGGAACAGGCTATCTACGAGTAGCGAAAACTTCATCCAATTGAGTCCTTTCTACTATAGACGACTCACCCAATCACAAGGTGAAGCAGCAGAAGACGCCCCCGGAAGGAACGAGGAAGGCGGGGAAAGGGAAGGGGTGTGGCCACAAGGCCCCGCCCTCGGCGCTGCGGCGTAGCGGTTCTGGGCCTGCGTGAAGAGGTGGGGCGTTCAGGCGGTGCTTGTACTGGGTACTGCGTCGTTTGTTCTTGGCGTCAGTCTTTTAAAACCGCTCGCGCACTCTGGTACCGTTGGTTTAGTTAAAACACACGGCACTGCTCCACTTATCCGAGCACTGCAGCCGACACTTTCTATTTGTTTAACTGTTCTAAGGGGGAAAAAAAAGCGATATTAAAGTTTTCGAATACGGATTGCAGAGCTTGAGCCCCAGCTGAGTAAGACTCCGGGGTCAATCGGTATGATATATTTTAGTAAAGTTTAACGTCACTCTGATTTACTTTTCTTTTTTAGATTATAGATAAACGTAAATAGAAGGATCCTGTTTTCCCGCTGTCATCCCAGTGGACCAGCTCGAGTCCTCCCCTGGGTCCCAGAGCCTCACTTGGGCGCAGGCAGTTGTGCGGGTAACCCCTGGAGATGGGTTGCCTGGAGTCGCGTCCTGTCCCTGAAAGCTCAAGTGCTGGGTGAGCTCAAGCTAGCCCTGCAACCTCTCCATGCAACTTCCTCTTTAAAACAAGAGTGTTAACAACAGCTTTCTCATTGGGTTTTTGTAAGAACCTATGAGTTTGTATGCAAGCGTTTAGAACGACTAATAAGCCCTTAAGAAATGATGGGGCAGTCCCCATTTCTTTTTCCCTCCAGTGGACACCTCCAGGCAACAATTCCCAGCCTTGTAAGCAGATAACTGGGGCTGCAGGACTCGTTCCAACAGGTGATTGTGCACAGAAGTAATGGACACACATCTTGGCCTGCCTTCCTGTTTCTTGGTCTGCACAGCTGGAATTGGTAGTGGAACCAGAAGAAGGTTTCAGAACCTTTTTCAGCACCACTTGGAAGAGAGCTGCTCAACCAGGAAAACCCACTTGGGAGTGCTGTATGAGAGAAAAATAAAAACATACACTTCCACCATGACACACCACCGAAATGCTGTGGTTTTTGTCATAGCCATTAGCTAACCTAATACATAGCCATTTCTATTATTACTGTGCTATTTTTTATCCCTCCACAATTGGACTCTTTGAGAGTGTGTTGTTTTGTGGTAGCATTGAAATATCTGCATACCACTCCTCAATCAGATTATAAGCCCCTCTTTGATATCTATTTCTGTTATGCCCCCTGCCCCCCCCCCAGCCCCACATCCACAGTACCTAGTGCCTCACTGAGAAAATTGCCTGGGAATGAAGAGAGAGCTACCTGTCCAGGAGTGCGGTGCAAAGGTTGTTCTTTGCTTCATTGCTTGCACACAAACCCCACCCACTGTTCTTTCCTCTCCTTTCTATGGATTTGCTTGTTCATTCATTTACTCTTTGGTAAGAGTAAAGACTTGTGCAGCCCTCCTTCTGTCCCAGGAGACGGTGGTGAACTGGCAGACACCCCCTCTGTGCAGGGGACCTCGTTAGTCCAACTGGCAGGTAAGCTGCATTTCTTTTGTAAGCCATTAGCTAACCTAATGGTTGTTGGTCTTGTGAGCCTGTCCCATAAACCATGGCATCCCTGCTCCCCATGTTGAGCCAGGGAGGGAGGAAAGAAGACTATTATGATGGCAGTGTGCAGGAGGGTACCCACAGGGAAGGGTTCTTAAAGGAGCATGACTTCTGAGTTGAATGGGATTCACCCACGCAAAGGCGGTTGTGAAGAAATGGGAAGGATTTACTCCAGGCAGAGGTGAGAGAAAGCTGTGAGTCTGGGAGGGGAAGAGGAGAGAGATGAGGCTGTAGAGTCGGGGCCAGATCACATTCTAATTAATGAAGGCCTGACAAGGCTGGCAGCTGCTATTTCCGTGGTTAATTCCTCCTTTGAAACAGTGGGATCAACCACAAGGAGGATTCAGCTCATCCTCTCAGGGCGGGGGCTGAGCACCTGGGAAAAGCCGCTGCTCACAGCCCTGGAGGAACTTCTGCAGGTGTGGCCCCCGACTGTGGGGACGCAGCTCAGGAAAGCCCAGTTGTCTCATTATTCCTGCTGCACTTCAGGTTACACACCTGGGCCCACAGACATGCCAATCCCCCTTTGGTTACTGCCTGTGCCTGGCCTCTACTGGGACTGCAGCAGCCTCCAGCCAGAGCAGCTGGGTTTGCCGTCACTGTGCAGCAGCTTCCACCTGTCCTGCTGTTAGCCACTAACCTACTGGCCCAGGTGAGAGAGCCAGTGAGTGTCTAAATTCCACTTGGTGACTGGGGAATCTCCTGGGCAGCTTAGTTACTTGAACTTCTTTACCAAATGTCCTCAAATTTTCATTTAATTATTTCCTCTATCTTTTTATTAATTTTATTTTTAGTTGTAGTTGGCCACAATACCTTTATTTTATTTGTTTATTTTTATGTGGTGCTGAGAATCGAACCCAGGCCTCACATGTGCTAGGCAAGTGCTCTACTGCTGAGCCACAACCCCAGCCCTCCTCTATTTATCTTGATCTGATCCTAAAAAAAGATATTTTTTCTACCAAACACATTCAGTATTTGGAACAGTGGTTAAGAGCACAAGCTGAAATTGGACAACACTAGGTGTTGTCTAGATCGGCTTGTGTTCCTGAATCAGGTCTCTTTGGCCAGTCACATAGTGTCCCTGTCACTGAAATGATAGGTTTTGCAAAAGAGGAAGGGTTTATTCACAAGACAGCCAAACATGAAAGTGGAAGAGCAAGTCTCAAATCTGCCTTCCTGAGGACAGGGATTAAGAATATTTATGGGATAAAGAAGTAGGGTGCAGGGCTAGGGATGTTGTTCAGTGGTAGAGTGCTTGTCTGGCATGCATGGGAGGCTATGAGTTCTATTCCCAGCCTGAGAAAGAAATAAAAAATAAAAGTTACTGTTAGCTGGATGTGGTGGTGCACCCTTGTAATTCCAGCAACCCAGGAGGCCGGGGCAGGAGAATCACAAGTTCAAGGACAGCATCAGCAATTTAGCGAGACCCTAAGCAACTCAGTGAGACAGTCTCTCAAAAAAAAAAAAAAAAAAAAAAATCAGCTCAGTGGTAAAGTGCCCCTGGGTTCAATCCCCAGTATGAAATATAAAGAAGCAGTGTGCGCTCTGGAGGCTGAGGTGAGAGGATCATAAGTTTGAAGCCAGCCTCAGCAACTTAGCAGGATCCTGTCTCAAATGAGAGAGGAAGGGGCTAGGATGGTGGCTCAGTGTTGGAGCAGCCCTGGGCTCAATGGCAGTATTGGGGTGGGGGGAGAAGGGTGGGTGGTCTCAGGTGTGGGAAAGGTGGGAAGTGAGGTCATGCATGTGATCCGTCCTCATAGCTTAGCACGATCTGAAGGCAGATTTCCATCTCCTCGATATCAAAGAAATTACCACCAGACGATACCAGCAGCAAGGGCCCAAACACAGAGCCAGTAGTTTCATAAAAGCAGACTTCAGGTCCCTAAAAATTCAACCCAGGCAACTATCATCCTGACCCCCACACCAGAGGTGAAGGGAAGCAAGTGGGAGACTAGTAATGACACTGCCCAGATGTGTGGCCTCCAGAATTAGCGATGATAATGACGACGACGACGATGATGATGATGGAGGAGACAGGTTTGCTGTGTTGCCCAGGCTGGGCTCAAATGACCCTCCTGCCTCAGCCTCTTGAGGAGCTGGGACCTCAGTGCACACCATCACGCCAGTCTCCAGAATTAGTGATTTTAAAAGCCAACTAATAGCCAAAACTAAAAGCAAGTGCAGCAAGTTAAATGTGTCGGGTCTGTTCAGGCTTCCGGGCTTCCCTCGGTTTCAGTTGTCACAGCTGCCTGGCCTAGTCACCTGGGCTCTCTGAGCCTGGTATCACTCATTTGTGAGACAGAGATGGTCCTTGTTAAAGGAGATGACGTGTGAGTGAAGTGCTTGGCGTGCAGAAGCATGGTACACTGAGGTCGTTACTCCAGGGCTGGGAGTGTGGCTCCGTGGTAGACGGAGAGCCTGCCTAGCATGCTGGAGGCCCTGGTTCCATCCCCAGGACCACAAGCACAAAAAGAATTCACGAATGTTTATTGAACACCTACTATGAGTCACGGGCTCAGTAAATACCTCAAGGCAAGCTGGCTTAATCTGTTTTTCAATTTAAATTTTAAATTAAATGATATGTCACTGTGTTGCAAAAGCCATCATGAGGAAAACAGCTGGCACCCTCACCAGAGTGAAGGCAACTCATTGAACTGTGCTAGTAGCCATTCGATTCTTTGTTACAAAGCTCTTGCAAGAAAAATGAAAGCCAGTGTGACTTAGGAATGTCCTTGATAAGGCAGTAAAAATAATTGTGTTAAATGTCGACCTCAAGGGCACACCTTTTTATTTTGTATGACAAAATGGAACGTGGATAAAAGGCTCTTCTGCATAAAGTAGATACAGTTGGTCTTCTGTATCTTCACCTCTGCATCTAATGCAACCAGCCAAGGACAGAAAATAGGGCAAAAATGGAATTTGCAGGGAATATATTCAGTCTTTTTTCTCTTAAGTAATATGTAACAACTATTTACATTGTATCAGCTATGTAAGTTATCTAGATAGGATTTAAAATATATGAAGATGGGCATGGTGGAGGCTGAGTCAGGAGGATCACAAGTTTGAGGCCAGCCTCAGCAACTTATCAAGGCCCTAAGCAACTTAGTGAGACCCTGAAAATAGAAAATAGAAAATAAAGGGCTGGGGCTCAGTGGTAGAGCACTCGCCTAGTACATGCAGGGCCCTGGGTTCGATCCTCACACCACATAAAAATAAATAAAAATAAAGGTATCGTGTCCAACTACAACTAAAAAATAAATATTTAAGAAAAAGAAAGAAAATAAAAAGGGTTGGGGATATAATTCAGTGGTAAGGCACCTCTGGTTCAATGCCCAGTACCAGGACAAAAAACAAAAACAAACAAAAAACCCAGAGAAAGAAAGTTCACTATGGTTTCAGTTTCAACACTGCAACTAAGAAACTAAAACTTCTCATGTTTTGGTGCCATATCAAAAAATATCCATAATTATCTGAAGAGGCTATTTGCATCATCCTCCCTTTTTCAACAGCCTATTTGTGTGAGGCTGTATTTTTTTGGGGGGTGGTGGTACTAGGGATTGAACTGAGGCACTCAGCCACTGAGCCACATCCCCAACCTATTTTGTGTTTTATTTAGAGACAGGGTCTCACTGAGTTGCTTAGCCCCTGGAAGTCGCTGAGGCTGGCTTAGAATCAGCAATCCTCCTGTTTCAGCCTCCTGAGCTGCTGGGATTACAGGTGTGCACCACTGCACCCAGTTTGAGGCTGTATTTTTAAAAATACTTCAAACAAGACAACATCTTATAACAAACTGAATTCAGAAGTAGTCAGGAGAACCCAGCTGTTTTGTACCAAGCTAGACATTCAAGAGATTTACAAAAAGTTAAAGTGATGACAATTTTCTCAGGTAAGAAAAAACGTGTTTTGGAGCCAGGTGCAGTAGTACATGTTTATAATCCCAGTGAGTCTGGAGGCTGAAGCAGGAGGATTGCAAGTTCAAGGCCTGGCAAATTTCAACATCACAACTTGAGCCCTGCCTATGTAACTTAGCAAGAATCTGTCTCAAAATAAAAAGTAAAAATGGCTGGTCACGACGAGCAGTGATACAGGATTGTTTCATCAACCCGGAAGGAAACACCACACCAATTAGGCAGCCAGTCTCTATCTCCAATCCACCCAATCCCTGGCAACCACTAATCTGCTTTCTGTCTCTATGGATTTGTCTGCTCTGGATATTTCACATAAATAGAATAATACACTAAGTGGCTTTCTGTGTCTGGCTTTTCCACTGTAGCACCACGTTTTCAAGGTTCATCCATGTCATAGCATGGATCAGCACTCTGTTCCTCTTAATGGCTGAGTAATATTTCAGGATGGATGGACCACAGTTGTTGATCTATTCATCAGTTGATGTACATGTGCATTGTTTAGCTTTCTATTGAGAATAATGCTGCTATGGACATTCCTTGGCAAGTGTTTGAACATCTGCCTTTAATTCTTTTGGAACATATATCTAGGAGGGGGACTGCTGGGTCATATGATAATTCTGTTTAACTTTTTTCTTGGCGGGGGGTTACCAAGGATTGAACTCAGGGGCACTCATCCACTAAGCCACATCCCCAGCCCTATTTTGTATTTTATTTAGAGACAGGGTCTCACTGAGTTGCTTAGGGCCTCACTTTTGCTGAGGCTGGCTTTGAACTCATGATCCTCCTGCTTCAGCCTCCTGAGCCACTAGGATTATAGGCGTGTGCCACCACACCCGGCCTGTTTAACTTTTTGTAAAACTGTTTTCCACAACAGCTGCACCATTCTATACCCCCAGTGATGATGTATGAGTATTCCAATATCACCATATTCTTGGCAATACTTGTTAATTGCCATTTTTTAAATTACAGCCACCCTAGTGGCTATAAAGTGTATCTCATTGTGAGTTTTTTTGTTTGTTTGTTTTCAGTACTGGGGTTTGAACCCAGACACTTATCCACTGAGCTATATTCTCAGCCTTTTTTTTTTTTTTTTTCCCCCAGACAGGGTCTCACTCAGTAACTTAGGACCTTACTAAATTGCTGAGGCTGGTCTTGAACTTGCAATCCTCCTGATCCAGCCTCCCAAGTCACTGGAATTGCAGGAGTGTGCCACTGCACCTGACTCTCCTTG
Source organism: Urocitellus parryii (assembly GCF_045843805.1). Lineage (NCBI taxonomy): Eukaryota > Metazoa > Chordata > Mammalia > Rodentia > Sciuridae > Urocitellus > Urocitellus parryii. The sequence continues at coordinate 206,735,093 of NC_135534.1, forward strand.
TGGTTTTGATTTGCATTTCTCTGATCATCAATGATTTTGAGTATCTTTTGATGAGCTTCTCAGCCATTTGCATATCTTCTTTGCAGAGATGTCTATTCAAGAACTTTGCCCATTTTTCCATAAGGTTTTCTGTCTCTTTCGTTGAGTTCTTTATATATTCTGGATCCTAAATCCTTACCAAATATATAGTTGATAGATATCTTCTCCCATTCTGTGGGTTGTCATCTCAATTTCTTGATATCAAGTTAGGTTTTGAGACCCATCATTTCTCTAGGGCTTATATTTCTGGGATACTGGCAACAGAGGGCAAGGCCTGGCGGCTAGGTACTCCTGCGTCCTAGCTCCGTCCTACCAGCCGCACCTCACATGTGGGGTTTCCTGGGCTCCGGCTGGGCAAGACTCCAACGTGACTCAGGCAGCAGGAAGACCATGATTTGAAAATTCTGCCATGGGCTCCGAAAGGGAGTAAGAGGACCTTCCTGGTACCTGGGAGTCTCCTAGAGGGCTTCCACCTTTCATTTCCCTTCCTTCCCCAACCCCAGCCCCTCCGTGGCTCCTCACTGGTCTTTCTCAGCCCTGTTCCCATGGTTTAGGTCTGACTCTTCTTCTTCTTCTTTTTTTTTTTTTTTTTTTGAGAATATGGCTGGTTCATAGATTAATAGGCATTAATTGGAATTGTAGTTTCTTTATAGTCAAACCAAAGCCTCTTTGAATATTAAATCTGTATGTCTGTGAGATCATCAGCCTTATTTTAAAGTCTCATATTGAGAGAGCCATTATGTATGATGATAATGATGCTAAATGAACAGCATGGTAGAGAAAAATAAGCATAAAGGATCATGCAGATCTGATCAGACGTTATGGGCATTGCACTTCTCATTCAGATAGACTATGACTCTTCTTTTTCTGTTTCCCAGCCCTGCCCTTCCCCCCTTCTCCCTGTACCCCTCTGTCTGGTGGGACATGGCCGGCAAAGAACCAGGTCTGGGCCCAGGCTCCCTGCCTTGGGCCCCCTGTGTCATGGAGCCCCTCTGAGGAGCCTTTGCTGACAGCAGGCTCCGGTTGCCAGTTCGGACCTACTGTGTATTTTTAGCTCCCAGCTCCCTCCCACTGGAATGCACATTCCCTAGGTTGGGGCCACATTTCCAGCAGCCACCAGCCAGTGGCAGTCCCTGCCCGGGACCCATAGCCTCCTCTCCAGGCCTGTGTTCCTGCTGTCCCCCTATCTGCATCTTTTCCCCAGTCTCCTCTGATTAACTCTGCTTTTCTTTCAAGGCCTGGAGTCAAAGGCACCTGCCCAGGGAGTGTCCCTCATTCCTGTCTGGACTGTTATCCTTCTCCGCCTTGAGTTAAGATGATTCCACTTTCTGGATTGAAAACTGGGCCTGGCACTGGCCATGGTACAACTGCACTGTGGAGAGCAGGTGCACAGAGTAAGAGAGCCGCCCGCCCAGGACTTCCAGGGCACAGGATGACCGCAGGCCTGGGTCTCACTGCAAGTCGGCCATGAGCACATCTCCCTGTCCTCCAGCAGTCCCAGAGGGGGCTACTGGTGAGAGCCAGCGCAAGACACAGGTGGATAGAGGGGCTGTCTGGTTTGCAGTCTGAATGGTTGTTTCTAATGCCCCTTAACAGGGGCGTTTCTTGGGCAGGGGTCTTGTAGGGCTCATCTTGCCATCTCTCAGCACTCCAGTGGGCTTCGCCGTCACAGAGCTCAGAAGACATCCCCGCAGTGGGGTGGAATCTCTTCAGCAGGCAGAAGGGGCGAAGGCTGTGAGGAGGCACCGGGTGGGGAAGGCCAGGTGTCCTGAGAATGTGGAGGGTCATCTACAAAGAACGTCCACCAAATCGCCCCTCTGCTCCAGAGGCTGCTCCTTTTATCGGGAGGTGTGTGGTGGGATGGGGTGTTGCCTTCCCCTTTCCTGGAGTCTGAGCCCAGGGTGGCCCACTCTGACCAACGCAATGCAGAGGAGACTCACTCGTGCATGAGGCTTCAGCTGCCACAGTCTTTCCTGGACCCAGCTGACATGCTATAAGGCAGCCCAGACTAGTTTCCTGGAAGCAGAGGTCACATGGAAAATCCTGGAGAGTGAGGGTTCTAGAAGAGGTTGACAGCAGCTGCGTGAGTGACCCCAAGCAACACCCGGGGATCAGCAGACCTGCCCCCATCACAAGAAATAGCAAAGGGTCATGGTGTAAAGCCACCACCTCCAGGGCTGTTTGTTATGCGGCAGTTGATGACTGATGGGAAACTCCAATGTATCTCAGAAGGACGGAGGACCTCCCTGTGGGAATGGCGGGTAGGTGCCAGCCCTGCCAACAGCCAGTGCACACCATCTCATTCCATTCTCTCAGTACAGCTCCTCCTCGATGCTCAGAGAACTACAGTCACCTGTCTAAAGACACACAGAAGATGAGGACAGAGGCAGAATTCAGCGCGGGGCCTTTTGACTTGGAATCTTGAGTTCTTAACCATGGTTCCATGCTGGGGACAAGGCCTGGGCAGAGACCAGGGCCTGTTCTGGGTGGAGCCTGGCAGGCCCTGTGGAGCCTAAAGAGAGCTGGCTGGGACCCTGTTCTTTGTGGAGTCAGCAAACGGTACACATGACTGTGCTCAGCACTCCTGCTCCACAGCTGCCCAGAGGCTTGGCCCTGGTGCCAAATAGGGTCTGGGCAGAGGCTGCTGGGCTGCCCTGGGTCATGTGCCCTGCAGCACCTTAAAGGTTGGCTTGTCTTCGTGCTCTCAGTGCCATGTGGTTCTCTGCTTCTCCCCCCATAGTGGGATTTACCAGAACTTCCCGGGGCCTAGATGTCTGGAAAGACCCTCCCTACCACACAGTCCAGCGCAGCCTGTGGCAGCCAGCAGTGCTGGATAAAGACCCCCAGCCTTGGCTTACTGAGCTGTAAACCAGGCAATAACACAGCTGTGGTGGGGCCTGCTGTGGGCAGGAGTCCTCAGTGGCCACATTCTCTCTCCCTTCTCTCCCAGTTCTCTGTCACCACCTCCCTGTGCAGACTTGATGCAGTCACCTGAAAGTGACTCTGGAGAGGAAAGCCTCCGCAGGGCCTCCCGCCCCCAGGCGGCAGAGCGCCTGGCAGAGCCTCTGGCTCTCCTGAGGCCGGCTCCCTCCTGGCGTGGGCTCGCCCTCTCCCCCATCACTTTTTACCCCTGGCATCCAGTGGTGTCTTACTCCACACCTTCGGAGGTTGTATGCTGGGTGCTGGGAAACTGAGAACACGAACACTCAGTCATGGTTTGGATGAAAGAAGGGGCCACCATCAGCAAGGCTGGGACGGCACAGAGGGGGGCTGGCCTGTGGCCGCCAAGTCTGTCCTGGGTGGTCAGGGAGGCTTCCAGGAGCTGAGGGGCCAAGTGGGGAGAGGAGGAGGAGGAGGGTGGAGAAGGGAGGGTCCACCTGGTCCAGGGCTGCTGGAGGAGGAAGAGAGCAGAGGGAAGAGGGGAAAAGAGGACACAGGGGAGCTGACCCTGGCCCGGGACAGGCCTTCCACATCCCACATGGAGCCCAGAAGGAAACCGTGTCTAGCTCTAAGGTGGTTTTAAAAAGGAAATCATGGGTCCTGGGCTCCACCCCCAACACTGATCATGCGAAATGAACATTTATAAACCTCAAAAAAATACAAAAATGTTACATTATTGTTAAATGTGACAAAAGACAGTGATCACACTTTGATATGTCACCAGCTCGTCCGGGACCACCACAGGATATGTTGTCCCCCCAGGGACCCAAGCATCACTAAGTGGTGACAACTGCATTTAAAAGGAAAAACAAAACATTTGCCATTGGTTTTTGCCCACTGCCCCAGCGTTGGCCTCCTTGGTCCAATCCTTCCCTCCTGTTTTTCAATAGTCCAGCTCTGGCTATTGAGATGTCCTTTCCAGTAACTTTTTTTTTTTTTTTTTTTGGTATGAGGGATTGAACCCAGGGACACTTAACCACTGAGCCATGTCCCTAGCCCTTTTGGCTTTGAACTCATGATCCTCTTCCCTCAGCCTTCTGGGTCACTGGGATTACAGGTGTGTGCCACTGCACCTGGCTCCATAACTTTGATGACATAAAAACATCTGCTTGAATGACCCCTCCCTCCATGGCAGGCAGTTCTGGGGCTGAGTGACTCCAGCAGCTTGGTTCAGCCCTCACTCTCCGCTCTCTCCATCCTCCTTCCTACCTCTGTCCCCTGCGGGTCCTGAGTTCAGAGTCTTGGGAAATCCCAGGTGTCAATCCTTGGTGACCAGTCCCCATATCCTCCCAAGCATGCCAGCCTTGCTCCCCCTTAGAAAGGTTCACACTTGAGACTGGCACTGCTGGGTTCCAGTCCTGGCTCTATTGGCCAAGTGATCAGGGACTTTTCCATAGTTCCCTGAAAGTCTCACTTCAATTTCCTTATCTCTAAAACGGGATGGAAACGATGGCCTTACAGTGGACTGGAGTGTAATCCCATTGAGGCTGACACAGGAGGATTACAAGTTCAAAGCCAGCACTAGCCTCAGCAACTTAGCAGGACACTGTCTCAACATTTAAAAAAAGGACTGGAAACGTGGCTAGGTGGTAAAGTCCATCTGGGTTCAATCCCTGGTACCAAACAACAACAACAACAACAACAACAACAAAGTTTTCAGAATGGTCTTATGAACATGGAGTGAGCTATATCTTGTCAAGCCCTAGCAGCATGTATAGCCCTGGAAACTGTAGCTGCATTTATTATTGCTGCCACTGTCACTACAGAAGGGAAACACACATACACAGAGAAAGAAAAGAGTTTCCTGAGCCTGGGATGCAGTTTGGATGTAGCAGGACCTGGCGTTTTACCCTGCAGTGGAATGCCCAATGCTGATTGAGTCCTGGAACCCAGCAACCCACTGCCCCAAAGGGCACTGCCCACCCTCCAGATGCGGCAGATGACAGAGAGCTTGATTCCCTCTGCCAACCTTAACATTTCCTTGTCTGTCCCAGAACACTCAAGGTTCTACAAAATTTTTATATTTTTATGTCCTCTTTTGTGAGTTAAAAAGGTATATATAAATATATATATGTGTGTGTGTGTATATATATATATATATTTTTTTTTTCAATGCTGGGGATGGAACCCAGGGTTTTGCACATACTGGGAGAGTACTCTACCCCTGAGCCACATACTCAGATCCCTTGATTTGTTTTTTATTGGAGATGGAGACACCCAGAGGCACTTTACCACTGAGCTACATCCCCAACCTATTTTAAATCTAATTTAAACATTTTTTGGGAGACAGGGTCTTGCTAAGCTGCTGAGGCTAGTGTTGAGCTTGTGATCCTCCTGCCTCAAACTTTGGAGGCTGGGAATACAGGCCTACACCACCTTGCCTGGATTTCCCTGGATTCATTTTTTAAAAAAATATTTACTTTTTAGTTGTAGTTGGACCTAATATCTTTATTTTTTGTGTTTATTTTTATGTGGTGCTGAGGATCGAACCCAGGGCCTCGCATATGCTAGGCTCAGCTGCATCCTGGATCCTCATCCAGGATCCCCTGCATCCCAGCCAGTGGAGACAAAGAACAATTGCTTATTCTTCATCCAACAAACCAACCACTATTTATTGAGCACCGACTATTTTTCAGGCATAATGCTTGGAGGTAGGATAGTGCAGGGAATCTAATAGACAATGGCCTGTACTCCTGAGACCCTGACCAGCATCTCAGTTGGGATAGTTCTAAGGTCTGAGGGTCATCCTGCTTCTTCTGGTACCATGGTCCCCTCCACTGTGAGGAACAGTAGCAAAGATACTGATCTTTTGCAGTAAGCACTGGCCACATGTGGCTATTAAACACTTGAAATGTGGCCAGTCCTGAGATGTGCATTAAAGTGTAAACCACACATTGGATTCAGAGATTTCTCAGGATCCAAAAGACCAGAGGATCTTAAAATTATAAATATTTTAAGGCATTGGTTACATGTTGAAATGATGATATTTTTAATTTAGTGGGTTAAATAAAATATACAGGTGCTCCACAGTGGAAGAGGGGATTGGTTCCAGGACACCCAAGGATACCCAAATCCAGGAATGCTCAAGTCCTGTATGTAAAATATCATGGTATTTACATATAACCTATGCACATTCTCTCACATATATATTTTAAGCAGGGGGTCTTGATATGTGACCCAGGTTGGATTTGAACTCCTGGGCTCCAAAGATCCTCCTGCCTCAGCCTTCCAAGTAACTGGGACTGCAGGCGACACCACCCCTGGTCCAGCTCTCTGGTACACTTTAAATCATCCCAGATTTGTATCACCTCATATAATGCAAATGCTGTGAAAATAGTCACCGTATTGTTTAGGGAATAATGACTAGGAAAAAGATAGTCATAAGTGTCAAACTATTTGTTTCTGAATGTTTTCCGTCGATGGTTGGTTGAATTCAGGATGTAGGGCTCCTCTCCTCCAGAAGCTCTCCAGGCTCTACGGCTGCTTTGTTCCTGCCTTGTGTTCTGCACGGCTCCATCATCAGCCCAGATGCCCTCAGCTCTGCAGTCACATCTCCCCCTCTGACTCTCCGGCCTCCCTCTTAAAAGGACCTCTGTGATTCCATTGGGCCACACAAATAATCCCTGATAATCTCCCCATCTCAAGATCCTTAATCATCCTGGAAAGTCCTGTTTGCCATGTCAGGTGACACATTCACAGGTTTCAGATTAAGATTTGGACATCTTTGGGGGAGGCATTATTCTGCCTGCTACAAAGTCTGCCTTTCTTCTTTGTTACATGCAATAGTGGTACTCCCTACAGAGTCTGCCTTGTGGTATGTCATGAGGGCCAAATGGTTGACTCTATCCTGAGAGTTTAGCATAGTAGTTGGCATACAATAAGTACTCAATAAAGGTCACACCTGCTATTCAATCTCTTCCTATCATTTCTGTTGATGGTTGTAAGGATGGGGCAGATTTGATAGCCTTCCTGAAGATGGTTTTAAGAACAAGCCACAAGATGAAAAATGAAAATGAGGGCTACATCCTCTCTATTGTGGAGATAGAAGTCAACAGCAAATTTTATTAAAGAGAGGGTAAAGTCAGGGTGTGGCAATGGGGCCTAGCCACTGGGAGACTGAGGCAGGAGGGTCCCTTAAGTTCAGGAAGTTCAAGGCCAGCCTAGTACACACAATGAGACCCCATCTCTCTCTCGCTCTCTCTCTAACACACACACACCACATGAAAGAAAGAAAAAGTACAACACTGAAAATGTGTTTGTCTCCATAGACAAAATGTAGCAAAGTATAAAGAAGGTTGCAACATTACCCAGAATCCCACCACCCGCATGCTGGGCCTGGTCTCTGGAGATGGGCAAAATAAAGCAGTTAAATTTCTTCCTGGGCCTACCTGGGCAAGTTACCTAACTTCTCAGATCTTCTTTATCTTCTCACCTGTGAACTGGAACAATCACACGTGGCCTAGGCTGGGAGAATGAGACAAACCGCTTCACGCAGGGCATGGCCTGAAGCTGATGCAAAGTGTCAGGAAAAATGCCTGAGGAGGGGAGTGAGGCGATTTGGATGCCAGCGCCCAGAGGCCTTTTGTCTTTGCTTTTTGGGATTGTTCCTCTAATTGCTAAGGTGTCTGAATACAAAACAAGAACCGTCCTTAGCACCCGAGGTAACAGAGGGGAGCGCTTCTCCCGGGCCTTTTGTTTCGCATTCACACAAACACACCACGTCGCGCTCAAGAGGGATGGTTTACGGTCTCCCATGGCAGACAAAGGGGAGAAAGTATCCACAGTGAGCCACAACCTTGCTGCGGACCTGAACAATGTATCGCTCGGGCTTCCTCTCGGGGCCCCCATCGCACCCTGCACGTTCCGACACAATGCGGGCTCGCGCTCCGCCGAGAGGCGCCGCAGTTCCAGGGGGCGGGGACCCGGCGCTCCGGCTCCCCCAGGCCCGGGCGCGGCCCCGCCGCCAGCCCCCTTCCGGGCCGCGCCGCCGCCCCCGCCGTCCTTCGCGCGCTCGCCCACCCCCGCGCGGGCCGCCCCCGGCCCCCGGCCGGCCCCTCGCGGCGCCCGCGCGCCCCGCCCCCGCGCCCCGCCCGGACCCCCGCCCGGCCCGCGGGCGGCGCGGGCGGCGCGGCAGGGGGCGCTGCGCGGGCCGCGGCGGCGGCGGGGGGCGGGGAGGCGAACGCGGGCGGAGGCGGCGGCGAGACACAGCCGAGCTCCAGCGAGCGAGCGCGGAGGGAGGGAGGAGGCCGCGCGCGCCGGAGGCGGAGGCAGCGAGCAGCAGCAGGACGAGCACGGCGCCGCCGCCGCGCAATCCGCCGCCATCCCGCCGCCCCGCGCCCGCCGCCCGCCGCCCTCGCCGCCCCGACGCGCCCGCGGAAGCAGACCAGGTGGGCCGGGCGGCGCGGCGGGGGCGCGGGGCGGCGGCGGCCGCTTTGTCTCCGCGGCCGCCGACCTTTGTCCGCGGGCGCGCGGGCCGGGCGGGCTGCGGCGGGCGCGGGTCCGGCCTGCGCGGGCGGCGGCCTCGCCATTGTTGTGCGCCGCGGCCTGGGCGCGCGGCCGGGCCGGGCGGGGTCGGCGCGGGGCGGCGGCGGCCGGCGCGCCCCTCCCCCGCGGCCGGCGGCGGGCCCGCCTCCCGGGGCCGACCCCGGGGACCCCGGGGCGCGGGCCGCGGCCGGCGCGGGAGGCTCGGGCCAGGCTGGTGGTCTGGGGCGGCCGGGCCGCGCGGGGAGGGCCGGGCCGGGCCGCCCGCCGGCGTCGCGAGTGCGCGGACGGGGTTATTTCCCAAACACCCAGTGCCCTTCTGCTAAAAATGTTTAATAATAAACAGGATGTCGCTACTCGGGGCCTGCCAGATGGCTGGGCTTTTTTTTTTTTTTTTTTCCCCTCCTTTCCTTTTTCCCCTCTCCTCCCTCCTAAGTAAGAAGCACAGCCCTGTTGAAATTGTGGGCCTCCCAGGATCGGATTTGCCTACGTAAAATTGGAAGGTGGTGTTTTCTTCTTTTTTTTTTTAAATACCGGGGGAAGGTCGGAGCCCACCTAGGTAAGAAGTGGTGTTTTTCAAGGCACTGGTGAGCTTGGAGGAAGTGGCAGGAGGGGGCTCCCCGGGAGTGTGTCATTTGCTAAATGGCTGCCTGGGAGAAACCTTTAAAAACCTTTGGGATGCCGGATGGGTAAACTTTCCCTACGATTTTTTCTTTTCTTTAAGGGTTAGCATGCATTTTTGGTTTGGATTTCTACATTATCATCCGACTGGGTTTTGGAATCATCTCTCTGGAGTCTTTGCATGTTTTTTTCCGAATCAATATCTGTGAACAGCGCTCCAGTTAGGTGGAACTGGAGGGCCCAGAATTTGGGATGCATCTCTAAACCCTGTGATCCATCTGGGGTTCTCTGAGTCTTCACTGGCATAAACAGGAACACAGCACTCCCCACCTCTTAGAATTGAGATGTTGGTGTAGGGTCTGGCATGCAGTCGGTGCTCAATGATTGTTCCTCCTGTAGCTTTTTGCATAACAACTGTCTAGTCCTAGGAAAGAGGGGTGGCTGCTTGTGGTGCCACCCATAGAACTGAGCTGTGCCCGAGCATCCACAGGTGCTGGCCTGAGGCTTGGACAGGGGAGAAGGACTTCAAGAGGCAAGACAATATTGATCACTAAGTGCTGGGCCCCAGGGGGACAAGGATGGGAAAGGAACATTTGGAGCTTTCAAGAGCTTAGTGGACCTACAGTGTGTGGGACTAGGTCCCTGTCCATGGACCTGGGGTGCCTTCCCTGGATGAGTCATGGCCTACAGCTGGGTTTCAGGCAGAGTGGGACAGTGCTGAGATCCTTAGGCCAACAGACAGGAGCCTAGGGAGTCCTTCCTTTGGAGGGTAACTGCTTTCCTTTGGAATTGGCAAATAATCACTTGGGGAGCCTCAGCTTGTTCAGGCAAGTGCGTCCCTGGGAGCCTGTGGAGCTGCTTCATGGTTCTCATTGGGTTACCTCCCACAGGTCTCCGAGGGTTGGCTCCTGTGTCTATAAAATGGGAATAATTATGCCTGCCTTGGGCATCTTGTGGGGGCTCGGGGGAGCCTCATGCAAGATTTGTAGCAAAGTGTTTCCATCCATAGGAAGGTGATGAAAATGTAAGTTGTTTTTCTTGGTTACTTGTTTTTCTGGTTCTTTTCTTACAATTCCTGAGCCTTTTCTTGTGTTCTCCTGGTGTATGGAACTGTGACCTCCCTGCCTCCTATCCTATGGCCAACAATGTTTGATATCTGATGATCATCCAACTGCTTGGGAGCCTCAGAATGGCTGAGAAGAGCTAGGAAGCTCAGGCATGTCTGGATTCTGCTGTTTATTGCAGACCATGGAAGGCCACAAGTGCTCACTGGGGACTGAGGCCAGTCTCAGCCACAAGTGAGGATGGAGACCGAAGTTGTCTCTTTCTTTCTCTCTTTCTGTACTGGGGATTGAACTTGGGCACTCATCCACTGAGCCACGTCCCCAGCCCTATTTTGTATTTTATTTAGAGACAGGGTCTCACTGAGTTGTTTAGTGCCTTGCTTTTGCTGAGGCTGGCTTTGAACTCGTGATCCTCCTGCCTTGGCTTCCTGAGCCCCTGGGATTCCAGACGTGCACTACTGCACCTGGTGAATCTGAACTTGTCTAGACCAAGCCTATTCACCTAGTGGCTTGTGTAGGTCGTGGCTGTGCCGTCTGCTGGGGAATTTGCCTATGTTCCTTTGGCATTTCCACAACCATCTTGGTGGTTTTTGTAAACTGCTGTGGGACAGATGTCTCAGCAGGGTCATGTTTTCCTTTCATTTTTCCTCTGCCTCTGGTCCATCCTCTATGCCCTACCCTGGTCTATTTGTTGCTGGTGGGTTAGGAAAGCGGGCAGGTGGCTGTCCCTCCCACCATGATTTCCAGTGCCTCTGAATTATGTTAACCACTGAGCTCCTTGATGCTGTTTGCGTGGTCCTGCTGGTGAGCCTGCCCTGTGCCTGTCCAGTCTCCACTGGGCCCAAGTGGGGAGGAAGAAAGCCTGGGTAGGAAGGGCCTGGGGGGCCTTGGGAGAGTGGAATTTCAGGAATGGCAGGTCAGGACGGTTCCTGCAGGGTCTGGCTGCCTTGGGCTTTGCTCAGGGAATTTCATTGTACCATTTGGTTGGCTTTTCTATCATCCTCCACCCTCTTTTGAATTTCAGTTCTCATTATTCCTGAAGGATTATTTTATTGTACTTTCAAGTTTTCTTTTTGCCTTGCATAAAGTACTGACTCATGTTGCTGATGGCTGTATGCTGGTTATGTCTCATTATTCTACCATTTAAGATTGATCATTTTTGTGTTGGTTTCTATTTCAAACCAGAATAGGTTAGGAGGACCGCTGCCTCTATTTCTAAATTCAATAATGAGGCTTCTCTACTGTCAGAGGTGCACATCTTGTTCCAGGAGGGCAGGTGTTAATAGGGCCTCTCTCTACTAGATCTTAAAACACTGCATTTCCCCTCCAAAAAATACTGTTGCCAGCAGACATCTGTTGGGCTTTGTGCTCTGAGACTCTTGTTTTTGGTTTTTAAATACATTTTGTGTAGAAGTGCAGGGCCAGCTAGACCATCTTTTGAACTCATAGCTCGATTTCTTTTTAAGACACTGGGGCTTGGGCAGCCTCAGAGGCCCTGGGTCTGTCTTTTGGATAAAGGTGGCTGCCTTTGGTGCAGAGGTAGGGGAGATGGAATCGGGGAGCTCTCTGGTGAAGCAAAGTTGCTGGGGACCAGCTCCAGGTTTAAAAGGCGCCCTTTAGATGGGGCCTCCTCCCTGGGTGATCACAGCCCTGGGCTTGCCGGTGATCCACTGTTTACATCGGTGGGTGGTGTGTGGGGAATCTCAGCAGTGGGAGGGAGGTTTGCCTCAGTGGCTTGGGCCAGCCGCCTTGGCTGAGCTTTGTTCTCAGCTGTACTTGTTGATTTTCTGAGAAACGCTTTGCCAGAGCCCAGCCTCCAGGACGCTGCAGCCACACTGCTGTCGGGAGCTTTCCATGCAGCAGGAGGTGCCTGCAGACTGAAGTCCATCTCTGGTTGCTGGCCACCTGTCCACTCTGACATTATTGCTTCCCTCCTTTCCTGCCTCTGCAGCCAGTTCTGAAGCTCCAGCCTGTCTCCTTTCCACACCACCAGCTTTTCTCCTCTGTGTGGCACAGGCAGTGTCAATTGCACTTTTAATTCCCTTGTCCTGCAACTAATACTCCTTGAGCACCTGTTACTTGCCAGCCATTGTACAAGGCCCTTTAAGCATGTTTTCACCATTGGTAAAAGTAATGTGTCCTCTGGGAAAAATAAAAAAGAAAGATGCTTTAAGAATATGAAAATCAAGTGAAAATCACTTGGAGCCTCACCATCCACAGATAGCTGCAGTCAAGGCTCTGGTGTTTGTTTCCTCTGATGCTGCGCCTGTATTTTCAGAACTGGAACAATTCTGTAAATGCTGTGTACACAGTTGCTAGCTAGCTTTTTGTTCTTAATGTTAGAGTGTATTTCCCTGTTATTAAGAGCATGATGGTTTTGTAACTGCACAGTTGCTGTCTTATGGATGTGCCAAGGTTGATTCAACCCTTTGTGGGTGGGTGTTCAGGTGGCTGTTTTGGTTTCTCCCCTCACATGAGCCTGACTTTGGTGAGCATCCCACCCCATCCCCCATGCCCATGTTGTTCCACTTGCTGGTTGTCTTGCCTAGTGGATTGCTGAGGTCCGAGGGTCTGTGGGCTCTCTTCTGCACAGGGTCAGTTTTCTCCTTCAGGAGCCAGTGGGTCCTGGTGAAGTCTTTGAATGCGTGGCGCTCTGGGTCTTGCTCCATTTCCTGGTTTGAATCTGGACAAGTGTCTTATGCACTCATGTTCTGGGGACGTAGGGTTGGGAGGTTCTGTAGGCTTTCTTCAGGAGCTCCTGGTCCAGTGGGTGGGGGGAAGCTCCTCCTTGAAGAGACTTTGGGGAACCCTCAGCCTAGCTGCCATCACTCTCTGTTTTTTTTATTTTTTCCTTCTTTTTTTTTTGGTGGTACTGGGTATTGAACCCACTAAGGTACATACAGCCCCAACCCTTTTTATTGTTTATTTTGAGACAAGTCCTCACTAAATTGCTGAGGTGGGCCTCCAACTTGTAATCCTCCTACTTCAGCCTCCTGAGTTGCTGGGATTACAGACATGCACCACTGCGTCTGGCTCTGCTTTTCTTTATAACACCTTTCATGACTTATAAATGCAGTTTTTAAATTGTCAAGTTTACATAACATAAACTTTACCGTTTGCAAGTGTGCAGTTCATGGCACGAAGCACACTCACTGTTGCCACCACCAGCCATCTCCTGGTTTATTGTCATCCCAGACTGGAAATCTGCACCCATTAGGCACTAATCTTTGTCCCCCAGCCCCTGGCAGCCACCACTCTGCTTCCCGTCCCTGTGGGTGGACTGCTACCAATGCCCGTGCGAGTGGGCCACCTACTACTTGTCATTTATGTCTGGCTTATTTCATTTAGCATGTTTGCAAGGCTCCTCTGTGTTGTAGCGTGTTTCTTGATTTCCTTCATCTCTTTAGGCTGAATAATATTCCATCACACGTATAATGCCACACTTGTTTATCCATCCATATGTCTTTGGATGACGATTTGGAACAGTGGTGTTTTATTTATGGCCTGGTCCCCAACCCTGGGGAGTGAGTGCACCAGGGCCTGGGGTCCTGCTGCTTCCCACCTCACTTCCCACCTCACCCTGCCTAGGTCACTGTGCGCAGATGAGCCCTCCAGGACCAAGCCCCGCTTACCTGGGGAGGGCATTCTGGGATATCTGGCAGGCATGAGAGAAGCACCTTTTGAAAGCCGTGTGCCAAGACCTGGAAGATGAAGATGTGTACAGGAGTTGAAATCAGAAGCCCTGGGCCCCCGAAGAGAGCTTGTGGGTCAGCCACCTTTCCAGGTGCCCAGGCCTTTTGTGGATGTTATGCAAGGACTGGTGAGGCCTGGGCCAGAGAGCCCAGAGTGCTTCAGGCTCGTCCCTTTGTACAGAGTGATGAGATGGACTGCAGGACCCAGTGGAAAAGGGGTCATCTC